>NW_026853707.1:0-432104 GCF_026571515.1 Ruditapes philippinarum | reverse complement strand
TTCATCGCGCTGTCATGACCGATTCCGCCATTTTTTCATAAAACAACTGAAAAATACTTTAATAATATGTTTTTAATTGATGAAATGTCTGATGACGTGCCTCGTTACATAAATAGAATATAAACAGTTTGTTGTTGTTTGTTTGTTAACTATAAACTACTGAGTCCTAGAATAATCAAGATTAATTCTTAATATTAATCTACTTTATTATGGCTCAGTGACATGTCCATAACCTATAAAGCATTTTAGTCTGGCCTTAAGTACACGCCAAAATCTTCGCGCCGGGAGAAAGTAAGTCATTATACGTATCAAGTCATATATAAAGGCGATCATTTCGGTATTCGCCCTCTTTTCTCGACAAAGCAGTAAGCAAAAAACCCACCCACCGCACCCAGAAGTATCATGTTATCTGTTTTCATATCTTAGTATTTGATGTTTTATGAAATTGTTGAAGTCAAATGGTGCTGCTTAGCTTTTATATTTCAGTATGTTTCTGGCTGTAACTGCGCCCGTACTGCTGACTTTAGGGAGGCACGCTAAACGTTAAATGGACGAATATACACAATGAACAGCCAATGCCGGAGTTCCATAGCAGCATTCACCGGACTGATTGTACTAACGACTTGTGTAAAACTATCCTAGACAAGGATCAACAATGTTTACTATTTGTACATATGTGTTTATTAACAATATACGCCGGGATTCAAGAATGAACAAACAATTTGAACAAAGTGCAGCACCCTTTGGTCGGAGAGTACTAACGACTTTGTTAATTATAATTGTGTAAAATCGAGCGTGTTAAACCATCCTAGACAAGGATAAACAGTTTATTTCAATACATATGTGTTTAATTACAAACTTAAGTTGGAGACAGGCATATATATTAACAGCGTTTACAAAACAATAGTTTTCATACTTTATTTATTGTTATGACAGCGGAAAATTCTTTTTCTTAGGTGCGACCAGGAGTCACTTGCTACAATTTGCTAGTGTCTTTCATGCAGGGAGATAAAAAATTCACATTGCATACCTATGGTCGTGGAATATTCCATAGTGGTTGTCTGTGGGTAGACTGCGATCTGTAGGATTCAAAATTACTTATTTGGTTTAAATGGGCCTTCAAGAACTGGCCGGATAGCTATGAATAGGCGTTCTTTGATGAGCTCTAATTTTGTTAGGCCTATCTTATGTTAAGCACTGTATAACTATGTTGCACTGGTGGTTATATCAGGTACTGCGGAGTACCTTGCTTGCTGGTTATATTAGGTACGGCGGAGTACCTTGCTTGCTGGTTATATTGGGTACGGCGGAGTACCTTGGCTACTGGTTATATTAGGTACAGCGGAGTACCTTGGCTGCTGGTTATATTAGGTACGGCGGAGTACCATGTTTGCTGGTTATATTGGGTACGGCGGTGTACCTTCTTAGCATACTATATATATCGCCAGGCGGCGGCTATCATTACAAAATAATAGTGCAATAGGGGTAGGGATCTATTTTGGGCGTACGGCATATCGCTCCTGGTCGCACCTTTTATCTCCTATAGTGGTAGTCTGTAGGTAGATCAATTTAATCTTCATTAGTGGTTGTCTGATGAAGATTCATCGCGCTGTCATGACCGATTCCGCCATTTTTCATAAACCAACTGAAAATACTTAATAATATGTTTTTATCGATGAAATGTCTGATGACGTGCCTCGTTACATAAATAGAATATAAACAGTTTGTTGTTGTTTGTTTGTTAACTATAAACTACTGAGTCCTAGAATAATGAAATTTTAACTAAGAGATTGAAAAATTCATTTATATCACATTTCACTAAAGTCACCATGAATATTGAAATGATTGATTTGTATTGTCTAACCTGTAGTAAGAACAGTAGCTGCTGCAGCGAGCTCAGAGTAAACATTATAATTGGGCAGTAACTGAGTGACGGCCATTTCATCTACCCCACATCGTATCTCTGCCTCCTCACACAGCAGGTGGAAACACGACATTGCTGTCAACACCGCATCTATATCTATACTCCATAGATACATGAAAAACACAACCTGAAATCAAGTCATATATAGGTATTAGTATAAATTGTTACTAAAATTATGTCAATAGTTTTTCAATATTTACACATTGCAAATAATATTTTCAAACATATCTTAAGCAAGTTAACCACAAAAGGTTATACACATCCCCAAAAATATCTCATTTTTGTTCAGACAACTTGCCAAAGGATACATGCAAAACTATGAAAACTTAAATTGTCTCTGATACAACACTTAAATTCTTAACTTTTCTTTTTTAATAAAACAATACCTGGAAGGATTTGAACAAGCAAGTGATTTTGAGTCAGCATTAGGTAACCTTAACCACTCTGACATGATGGAACAATTGTTATTTATAATATTAACTATCTATGAAGAAATTATAAAATGTACTATAAATACAATTTCAGGCACAAAAAAGATAGTATAATTAAATACATTTAAAATATCTCACCTCTAACTTGATATGAGCTTGTTTACAGACTGGTATGTTACTGCCTACGTTGGCATTGGAGCTGTGTTTCTGCAAGAAGCTGTTACGGCATACAAGGATCTCCTGTAACCACTTCAGTATCTCCGTATAGTTTATAATTTGATGCTGTATCAACTTCTGCGAGATTGAGAACAATACCTGCGAGCTGTAATATAGTCATGTACAATTTAAAGTTAAAACTGGAATGATTTATTAAACTGACATACTTTACAAATAATAGCCCTTAAGTTAGAGGGACAATATTTAAACCCTACTAAAACCTCAGAGTTGCTTCCCTTTCATTATGCAATTTTGTAACTATTTAGAGTAACAAGTGTATTAAGTTCATTGCATGTTATACAAATGTATCCAAGAAGTTCTGCAATACTCGAATGCAACATGACAAACTATAGTTATAATGTAGATGAAACACAGAAAGACATTGGTGCAGCATTACATGATAAAAGGAAAGTTAACTCACTTGACATCCCAGAATGTGTTAATTGGGGCTTCAGGATTCCACAGTTCAATGTTGACTGGTTGATGTAAACATAATAATGCCTGGAAAGGTAAAAACATTTTTATATCACCTATACATATAAAGAATGTAAAGCCATTATTTACAACAATAAAAGTAAAGTTCATTTACGAATTACAATTAATTAACTACAGATATCATCGCATGTATTTACATAATGTAAGTTCTGTGATTTTATATACAAGCTTTAATGGTACTTCATTTACAAACCAAAATTCTTTTAATGATTAACCACAAAAGCTGCAACATAAATCCATATCTAGTTAGTTCATAGAGTAAAAGATACCTCCATAGCCTCCTGGGCCACATCTTCTGGCATCCATTGTTGATGTACCAATGATACAAGGCCGTTGATCAACTCTAGTGTACTGCTCTGTATCTCATGTCCTGGTTTACCCTGGTTCTAAAATGTATTATAAACTGGTTAGAACTGGATCTATTAACATCATATAATGATAACTGTTATATACATGTACCTGTTTACCCTGGTTCTAGTAACATTATATACCAGTTTTCACTGGCTAGAATAACATTATAAACCAATTTACCCTGGTTCTATTAATATTATACGCCAGTGTACTGTAGTTCTATAAACATTATATACTTGTACAAACAAGATTATCATGGCAAACCCAAGCCAACAATTTAGAACCAAACAAGCCAGCTCATCTATGCAGTCTAACTAGATTTTCATACCGTCTGCTTTTCTAGCAATTATATCCCTCACATTATCAACTGACAGTTCCAAAGTTACCTTCAACAAGTTCACTCCACAAATATCAGACAGGAAAGAGTTAAGATTCTTGCAACTGACAAGAATGCAAATTAACATAGAGTTTAGAGGGCATTGACTTACATGTAACATAAGGTTAGGGTCAGCATGAATGAGTCGTACAATCCACAGTAGAAGATATCTGTATGTCGTCATTGTCTCATTGGTTGGCTTGGTCAGTATACTAATTCTCGTTAAACTCTGTAATACACATAAATCTTACATTTTATACAGTACACAATATATACATAATAGCTTATTAACATATGTGTACCATAATTCAACATACCATAATCTATAATAAGATCGTTTTTGTTCAAGTAGAATTTCATCTGGATTACAAAATATATAAGTACATAAGCATAGTAGAGACTTAAAACGATGCTTTTTCATCATCATAACAGATTTTGTTAAAGAGGAAACATTTGTACACTTACAAAAATTCTGGAAAAAAAAATGCTTGTATCTTCTTATATATGACATATATGAACAATTTTGGACTGTGATATAAACTGATAAGCATCAATTTATTAAATCAACTATGTTACTGCTGTTCATTTCTATGCTACCAAACATAATCTATTTTCTCCATGTTGGTTCAGCTATCCAGATTAGGTAAGTAGGTACAATGTAAAGCTAGCATGGTACAGAACAAACTTAGTTTATCATACATTTACAATTACAACATTTAGGTCTCACCATAGGTTAACATTTGTAACTTTGTGTGTACAAATTAACACTTTAGCCTTCATACAAATAAACATTAAAGACTATTTACACATACGTATGGCAGTCCTCCGACCCCTGTAGGTTTCTGTGTTGTATGTGTGCCCATTCCTTGGGTAACTTTATTTAATGTATCTGTAAACATGTTCCGTAACTCTGCCGCTTTCCCGTATATTATACTGATGTTGGGCCACCATGACAAACGTCGCTGTAACAACAAGTACAGAGGAATTCATAAACTTGTAACGTTAATATAACCTTAAAAACATTACAACGAAATAAATAATACAGATAACTTAACTGGCAGGTTATACATTGTACCTTTAATAATAGGCAAAATGGGTCTGTGACTTTACAATATACAGTCAAACGTGTATTAAGCGACCGCGCAAGGGAAAGACCCAAAACGGTCGCTTAATGAAACAGTCTCTTAAGACAGTCAGCATGATATAGAAGTCAAAATTTATAAATGACATCTTTCTTATGCGGTAGGAATGTTTTTCAACTTTTAATCTAAGTGGATGCAAATGTAATAAATAACTTTCTGATATTTATTGACAAAACGGGGTGCAAAATAGTTTTGATCCATTACATACATGTTTGACATTTTTTCCAGAATTTGTTAACTTCTCCGTTGTTTTTCCTTGTCTCCAACACGAAAACCCTATTAGTGAAGATGTTTTCTGTTGTGCATTTTTTCATTTGAAATAAACAAACCACATCTAATTGTTACGATAAATTTAATTGCTGATAAAGTTCAAGGTCAATTCAATGCAGTCTAAATGTCAACAAGCGAAGCGTATACACCATCTCAGTAGGGGCGGAGCGTTGCATTATTTATCCGATATTATTGGATAATACACGTCACACGTATACTTAACTTCATTTGCATACGCTAAAACGGTTTGGGAAATAGTTTTTCACACGTTTATTTGTTGTGTTTTGATTGTTGACACTTGTGATATTACAAAGCGGCGTTCTCTAAAAACACAATTACTTGACAGGTAAAAGTGGTCGTTTAATGAAAAGCTTTATCTCAATTAGGTGACTAATTAGCGGTCGCTGGTCGCATTGAGCAAAAGTCGCTTAATACATTAAAGATATAGAGAGAAAATGATCAGGGGGAATTTAAAGTGGTCGTTTAAGACAAAAGTCGCTTAATACACGTGGTCGCATGGGCAAGTTAGACTGTACATATATTTCCACTAATGGTTGGCATGTTTTCCATCATATTCATTAAAAGATTACAGTTTCATGCTACCACAACATTTACACCTATAATATACCCTTCCAATCAGACATTATACGGATTTTTAAAGATTTAAAATCAAGAAAGTGCAATCGAAAAACTATAAATATAATTAAAGCCATTTCACAATCTTTATATGAAGCAATATACCTGTGTTATAATTCTATGTAGAGCATTGACAAGAACAAAGTGGTAGATTGGTGGGGAGTGGGGATTGAGGCAGACTTTCAGAACATCATTGTTGTGTGGTGTGATGCGAAAACACGAAACAAAACAGTCTATATATAGATCCAAATCCTGGCCCACAATGCTCTGACCTCTCGTGAATGTCTTACTGTTTGGTGGCGGGTTGAATAACAGAGACTGGAAGATAAACATATCAAATACACATAAATGAAATAAAAACTATATACTGCTTTAATTGTTCAACAGTATTGGAAAACAAATACCATTAATCACTAGACAATAGAGTTCTGTTTCAAAAATTGTTAAACCATTATTATCCCATCACATAGAAACTTTCAGAAACAAATAACTGATTTCTTGAGACTTAAACTTATGAAATCATTTTTATCAGGAAACATGTTCTTCCATAAAAAAAATACTTAGACTTCTAACCGGAAAGAAAATTGTAACTAAAATTTCACAAACAGATAACAGATGAAATATTTCCCATAATCAAAAAAGCATGAAATTTTGACATATGAGTGAATGAACTCTCACTGGAGTTGAATATGCCAAAGATAATAATTTGGACAAGGTCACACTTACCTTCAGATCTCCTATCACAGACTGCACTAAACTGAAGAGAACATTGAGTCTATCATGAATGCTGATATATGTTGAGGCCTTACACAGACGGACACACGTAACTGCTGCACCCTCAGCTAGAGATTTATGACAACTATGATGATTGGCTATTGTTTTCTTCACCTCATCTATAAAATGTTTCTGAAAAAGAAACAATTCACATCCCTTATACAATATGAATATCATTTTAACATTACAAATAGCATGTACTAAAAAGTATGTTTAAATATAGAGTAGATTAAAATTGACTTAATGCAAAGCATTTTAATGTTTTTAGTTTTTATTCATCAAGCCAATGTAAAGTTGCAATATCACTTGAACTAAGCCAGATAGATTAAAAACCAAAATGACCAGCCTCTATATCAAGATCCAGACATCAATACAGGAAATCTTTGTACTGGTATTATGGAATATCACAAATATAAAGTGCAGTGTATGAAAAGACAGAGGTAATGACAAATAACTATTTGTCTAATTCTTAACTCTAGATTTATCATTTGTTTGTAGTATATTTAAATCTGACCATTTTTTTTTACCTTTTTAAGATGCTGGGGTGAACATGGGGCTCCACCATCTGCATTGTTGATCTCCTCCAAAATTTTCTACAAAAAATAAACATACAAAAAACACTTTATCTACAAGCATAATCAGTTCATATATTCAGGTAATAATAACTACAACTTTCTAAAACATCTTAAATTAATTTTTTCACTCAAAAACTGATCATCTGTACAATAGCAGTCATATATTTTCATAAGACTAGCTATATTCTCTGAAAAAAAACAACAAATCAAAATTTTCTGTATAAATAAACTTACCGGACAGAGAATAAGCAACATCATCTGGAATGGCCACACAGAGGCCTTCCTTTTTGTCGAGTTCTCCATGAAGGATAGATACTGCTCAAACAGTTTGTCACAACAATCTGTAACATACATGTACATAGTCAATATATGACATACTTGTCAATATACATTTTTCATTTGAATAATTATCATCAAAAGTACAAATCCATTAGTAAACCATTAGTAAAATTAAACTTTCACATAATTTTTAATCTGCAAAAGGAAATTTGTCCCAAGATGCCATTTTACCTTATAAACTACAGTAGTGTCTAACATGAATGCAAAAGCTGCTGTAATACTGTAATTAACATTAGAACTGACATATTTCTCACCAATTATAAAAAAAAAAAAATACATAAAATAGGTAACTAAAATCTTCAAAATCCTTTATAAAAACTTTAGAAACAGTTATATGTGTATAAAGTAAACTACAGAAATAATGTTCAAACCTTGTAGTTCCTCATTTGGTTGTTTTTGTAGATCTGTAAACTCCTCAGGATAATTGTCCATCCAATTCCATATTGCCTGAAATACAACAGCAATACTGTAACAATCTTGCCACTAAGACTATCAAATCTGTAAACCAAAATCTTTTTGTACCAAGCTACCCTAGGAACAACCTACTTATATATTTCTTTGTAGTTTTAAGATCTTGAATACTTTAAGTTTTATAAAGTCTTAAATGAAAATATCCTTTACCTTTTCCAGGTTATGTGCTAAAGCAGATATAACCTGTTTGGATTTCAACAGACGAAACTTGGACACCACATCTGTAAAAGAATTCAGACTGAATTATACTGTATGTGTAAAATTTTAGAACAGTAGAACATGTATTTTGTTCATTTTGTTTGGCCAAAAAAAGACCCGAATTGCAGTTTTTCCTGTTACACAGTGGAGGTTTATTTCAGGCATGTTTAAGCTCTTTGGTAGGTATAATGAACCTTAATGGTCAAAGTCCAAGGCAGGATTTTCAAGCACATATGTAAGGTGAAAAATTCCAAGTCAAAAATCTTTACTACAAAGCTTTTGAAGCCACAATATTTACCTGAAAGGAAAATGATTTTGCTTTTGTCAACAGCATAGAGCCAGACCAATTTGTACATATGTGCAGTTTAACCAGGCTCTATACTGTTGGGAGCTAAAATTTTGATACTGAAATCTCTTACATTTTGAATGAACTGTTCCAAATTCAAAGCAGAGTAAATCCATTATGCAAATTCAGCAGGTTAAGGGTTAAGTAAAATCAGCATTAAAAGAGTTTTAAAACAATAATGAAATCTGCACCTAAAAAACTGATCTTTAAAGAATCAAATATACAGGAAAACAACCTTGTATATACAGTAAACTCTGAAAATATTTTAGAAACCAGAATCCATTCAGCAGAGTACTTACCACTGAGGAGTTTTGTAAGTCGTGTCACATCCACGTTGAGATGTTGTATAAGTTCAAGGTCAGATAAATCAGATTGATCTTCACTGCATGTAGACAATGTCATCAACCTAGACACAACAATGATATACTTTCATCTTTTATCTTCCTTTCGAAACAATAGCCCAAACATAATTCACTTGCTGAACACTCATTTTTTCCAAGCCTTATCATATTTGACTAATATTACATGTATGAGATTATTTTTTCTCCCGGATAAATATTTTTAATTTTAATCATAGTTAACACAAACACTTAACTGTTAGTGTGATTGGTAAATTTAATTATAAAATCATGAGTATTTTACATACAAGGCTATCAATAAATTTAATTCCAGAAAATATGTTTAAGGAAAGAAATGGGGAAATTTTAGACTGTATAAAAGGAGTACTATTTATATAGAATTGTAACTGTTTTTCAATAAATAAATTTGATACACTGACAGTTCACTTTGTTTTTAGGCAAATATATGGTTATTTCAACCCAAATTGTTCTACATTTATACCAATAACCATAAAGCCCATACAGATATCACTGCAGAGAGATACTTATACATCATAACATGTATAAAGGGTTTACATACAGCTGATTAATAAAATCAATGTTAATAAGATAAATTAACAAATAATTAAAATTAGTGATGTTCCGATTGTCGCAAGTCGCCGATGATCAGTTAATGTTATGTAAAACGACAATTATCGATTCACAAAAATTTGTTCCGCGATCGTCGAAAATGTTTAAAGTATCAAAGGGAATTAATTCTGACGGTAATATTCTTTTAGGAACACCTCGCCGATCGCAAAAAAATCACTCCGAGACAATTTGGAGTTGAACAGGATCAATAAGTGATGTAAACAATAGTAATAAAATGTGATGTGAATGTTCTTATTCGACATCCATTGAAAAATAAAATCTATATCGTAAAATTATGACTATATTAGGTTAAAACTGTGTTGAAAAGTGTTAAATGAAGTTCATGTTACTAAATATAATCAAGTCCCTTGGTAAGAAATGTTAATTCCCTATTTCTTTTTAACGCGACTTTATTCGAAAGTTATCGATTATGTCCCATCCGACTGAACCGATGATCGATTGGGACAAATTTCATCCGATTTCCATCACTAATTAAAATGACTATTACCTTGCAGATATCCGACTGAAAACAGCATTAAATGCGTTCAAGCTAAGCGCAAACAGAACCTTAGATGCTAAACTCTTTAACTGTAGAACATATGGTGTATCTGACTGCAGGTTCAAAAACTGTAACAAAAATATTACCACATTTTATTTCATTGTTACATTCTACAACAAAAACATACTTGATGTACAGATAAAATGCTTAATGACTGTTTTTACAAGAAAATTTTTAAAAAATTCAGTTCAATAACTAATTTACTGCCAAAAACATAGAATGTGTAGAATCTCTACATTTCAAAGCATCGGACAAGCGTTAAAAAAAAAACCCCTTTATTTCATATATAACATAAGCTAGCCAGGTAGAACTCATAGGTAGTTTTAGAACAAGGGGAATAATAAAGTTGTCTTACTTTACATATTTCAGGCAACAAAAGCTTCACATAGATGGCCTCATCCAGGCGCGATGTATCTTTTGGTTGCTGAAATAAAAATTTTAAAAAAAATCAAAATACACAGTATTATATTGCAATATGTATATATATTGCATATATTCCAGTGTATAGGTTAAGAATATCATAGCTTTTGACTTATATAGGTCAGAATACACATATGACATAATTATAGTAACAAATTTATCTTAAAAATGCCAAAATATGAATGTTTGTATGTTGACATGTTACGCCATTCATGCATGTTTTTACCAAGATTACCTTGCATTTTTCTATGCATTCTGACCAAACACTATACACTGACCGGTGTTCAAGTTTATAACCCTAATCTTGATATCCCATCAACTAACAATTTACAATATTGTTCTAAAATAAAAACAATACAAGTCCATCCTATAAATTCAGTAGAATAAGGCTTTACCTACCTGATACTAAACTTAAAATGATATTGGATAAGTTTTTTTTCACACAATAATGAATACAGGTCCTATCTTTCCTTACTTTTTTCTGACAACACTGTTAAACAGTAATAACTTACGGAGTTGAGGACTTTGACAAGGGTATCAAGGATAATCAGCTGGGATTCAAAATAGTTTCTCTCTGCCTCTGAACCAATTATTCTCTAAAATATAAAGAAAACATAGAACTTGTTGTTATACAGAATTTGGTATAATTTTCAGTTTCTACTTAATCATAAGTATATGAATGTACAAGTGTCTACATAACAAGTGGTTACAATATATCTTGTCCGGTCACTGCTGTCCAAGTTTATATACATGTATACATAGTATTATATATATATAACAAAATGTATCACTTATTGTTCAATGCAAAACTACAGCAACAAATTAGGAAAATACTTTTGTCAGTGGAGAAAACAAGACATTAAACTTTTTTGGAGTTTTTGCAATAAAAATGCATGAATCAAAAATAAGAACTTCTATTTGTACTGCTTTTCAAATCAGAACTCTTCCATGTTAATTATTTTTCTCTTTACCCAAAATTGACAAAATTCTGTTATACATTACATGAACTGTGTCATTTAAAGTGATGGAGATAATACTTGAAAATAGGTCTAAGGATCTGTGTTAGATTCTAAGTGATGAACATTTGTACAGGTAATTTCAAAATCCATCAAAACTTTATAAAGATATGGAATGTGAATTCAAATAAACTCTGTTTTAGATGCTTGATCTATGGTCTACTACTGTTGAAGATTTATGCAGAATAACTTCAAAATTAATTAAAGAATTAAGTTATGGACCAGACACACAAAAATAATACTCAATTTCGGCCTTTGACCCCTATTATTTATATAGGCCTACATTGTTGGTACATGAAGCTCAATTTTTGTATTCTGATATTGAAATCCCTAAAACTTTCAATGGACTATCCCACAATCCAAGCAGGGCAAATCCATTATCCATATTCAGCACGTTAAGGGTCAATCGTGCAATGTTAAAGAAAGAGATTCCATTGTAATACTGATTGTAAACTATTATAATATATAAGTTTACAAAGTGATGACCTACTGGTGCATACACAATCTTAACTATCACCAAATTAGTACACAGATGATCCCTCAAAACTAGTGAGTTACTGACTAAGATAACTGGTGAAATTATCTCCACTTTTATCAGTTTATACAACGAACAAAGTCCCTTTTCCTCTGAGGTCCTTCTCTGGGGTTTTTGATTAATTTTGAATGTCAATAAATCACACCTTTATACAAATTAAAATTCCATGTCATATAGTTGTTTTTTTTACATTTAAATCAATGTATATCAATCAATTTCATGTTAAAGATAGATCTACTATGAATTTTCTTCAACTCCTGTATGAAATATCTTTCACATATCTCCAGCCAGTGGCTTACAATATCACAACATGTTTTGTTAACTTGATTAACCTCTCCTCACAAAACTTTGTTATCATGGCTTTTCTAAAGGATATATCAATGACTATTTAAATACACAGAGAAAATGACACAATGTGAATGAAAATACTACCTTAACACATTAAAATGTGAACAATTTTACGATAAGAATTCCAAAGAAGTCAAGGAAATTTATCTTAAACATGAATGGCGGCAATTTGGCATTATGACCTTAAATGTGTAAACCTAATATTTGAACACAACTATACATGTGTAAAAGCTGCAAATATAACAGTTTGAAGTGAATCAGATATGACATGGAACATGTAAATTCTGCAAATTTATCTGAGTTTATCACCTGAAATTCGTTATAATCATAGATGACTGATCATTGATTCTAAAGTCAAATAAATCAGAGAAAGTTGACCGATATATACAAGTTCATTGGTTGATAACAGTTACATGTGATGGATAATAACGTCTCTAGGATTAACTCGAAATCATCGGATGGTGTTCTAGAAGAAGTAGAATTAAATGTTGCAAAATCATCTGATGATGTTCCAGAAGAAGTAGAATCAACATCTGATGGTGTTCAAGAAGTAAAATTAAATGTTGCAAAATCATCTGATAGTGTTCAAGAAGAAGTAGAATTAAATGCTGCAAAATCATTTCATGGTGCTCTAGAAGAAGTAGAATTAAATGCTGCAAAATCATCTTATGGTGTTCCAGAAGAAGTAGAATTAAATGCTGCAAAATCATCTTATGGTGTTCCAGAAGAAGTAGAATTAAATGTCGCAAGTGAGTTACACAACTTTTAACCATTTATATTCCTGCTTTCATTGTTTGTTGACAACTAAACCATTAGCATTATTTAATAATGATTAATTCAGCATGAGCAAGATCTTAGTAATAGAAAGTTTATCATAACTTTGCGATAAGTCAGCATTTCAATTTAATTCCAAGCCTAAATTGTAAATTGAATGGTGATAGGGTGTATGAAATGAGAACAAATTTTAATTTTGAAGAAAAATTATCCCTACCCATATCTAAATGATAAACTTTATACAAATCTAATATAAGTAAAATTCTTAATAAGTAATCTTAATGATTCTCAAGGGTACTCATTAAAATATGTATAACATGTCTGATCTAAAAATGTTTTATTCTATAACTGTATTTCAATAGCTCAGAAAATATCATTTGAAATTTACATCATTTTAAAACCGTACATAGGAACAAAATCATAGACACAGAGAAACACCTCTAAAATCCTCAACATTTTACACACCTAAAATCATCTGACACTTCCGACAAAAAGAATACCCTGTCAGTATTATAACACGAGCAGTTTGTGACAAGCACCTGTTTAGACACTTATTGTTAACTGTCTTGTCATACATAAGAGAACATCTGAAGCTAAAAAGCCTGACACAGTTCAGATTTAACCCCGGCTCTGACAAATTAATGTCATTTCAAGCAAAAACATGTAATGAACTTCCTCCAGTGAGTTAAGACAAGCTAAAAATAACCATATGTGTCAAGAATAATTAGTAAACACATAAATGATTTAGTTCGCACAGAAACATTCACTTTTCAAAAATAGCATTCCTTTCTAGCTTATTGTTCACAGTTAATGAGACATTTTTAAGTGATTTTTGGTCACAGAAATGTATTTTAAGGTGCATTAAGCCTCAGAAATAATTACATGTATTTTTCTTTCTGTACAAAGGGTAAACATAAGTTTTACAATGTGGTAATTATGGAATCAGTACATATTAGATGTTCATCATTTGAAGACAATAGTGTTGAATATGAAATAATTTCTTGTATTTTGACTGCTTCCTGTTAACTGTTCTAATTACCAAAATGCAAAGGAAGCAAAATATTGCTAAGCTAAATTACAATGTCAATAAGTACCGGTATGTCATGTAACTTTTTGGAAACTATAATGGGATCAGTGATTTTCCTACTTATATAACAGACTCCAAAAAAAGGCCTCTTCCCAATTGAAATTTTCTTTTAAATCATGCAGTTTTCCCAAAAATCTTAACTTACATTGTAATCCAGCTTTTTTACTTCCCAAATCAGCAATTTCAGCACTAATTTTTCCCAAAATCAAGAGGCTAAGGCCTCTTCCCAATTAAGTAAGAAAAATCACTGGGGATATATCAAAAATAAAAAGTTTTGAAAATTAAAAATATTATCATTCTGAAGGCTGAACAGGCCCTTTAATAAACTGAAAATGGTAATTTTAATGATATTGAATAAATACTGGAAACAGCAATCCAAATATTATGAAGTGTAAATGATCATGTTACCCCTCAACTCAACTATTTTTTCCTCTAAAGTAATTTACAAAGATCACCCCTCAACTTTTTAATTTCTTTTTGTACAAAAAGTCCCCTCAACACAGCTGTGGACTATCTGATGTGACAAAATAATTATTATCCACGATCACTAGCTGCATGGGTTCAAAACCCATCAGGGGCAAGTCATTGTTTCCTTCAGCAAGAAATTTTACACTAATTGCTCAGTAGTGGTAAGTTCCAGGAACGGATTCGAAAGTTTGCCTATAAGCTTATAGCTTCCTACACAATTGAACTAAAATAAATTCTGTATAAATTTAGCATTAATTTCAAAGTTTATCTTGTAACTCTTACCATGGACAACTTGCCAATACTTCAAATTTTAACGCTAAAACTGCCTTTTTCCAAAATTTGTGTACATAAAATTAAAGTGAGGCAATCTGAATCATTTAGATTTGTAAGTCATGTCCTCACCAAAATTTAAAAGGATTTGAATCCTTTAAAAATTTGCCTACATAAAAAATCAGCAAGAAATCCCTAACCCCATAAAGTAAGAATTTATCACAAGATACAAACAACTTTTTTTGATTTTTACAAATTACATGTATTCAATTATGATTTAATTACAAATCTACATAATCACCCTATATGGTATTCCCAATGGTTCTTCAAGAATGGGCAGAATAATGGTTTAGCGCAAGTTGAATCTTGAACAAAACAATATTACATGTATGTATTTATTACCTTTTTTCAAATGGGGGAGATTGTACAAAGTTTGATCAATCTCCAAGGGACAAACAAATTATTAATGTTGTATATAAAAATAACAGATAATCAAATCTGTCAGTATTTGCAAGTGTGCCGGCAAAATATAATTATCCAAGTGTGAAAAGGGTGTGTTGCTTTAAAATTAAATTTAGCTACTTTGGAATCCATGATCATAATTTACTCTTAGAATACTAGCTGTGATACTGGAAGACTTATTCTACCAGCATTAATCAATGTCAACATCCATATTTTTTAAATCATTTCATATTTCAATCTTTATATCATGGGAATAAGCAAGGTTAATTAGTCAGTAGTTTAACAATATAGTCTTCACATTATCATGATCTTCTATGTTAAAAGTAAGAGACTTCAGCCATACTGTCAAACATTGTTTTATTCAAATTTTAAAACATTTAGAATAATCCAAGGGAGAGGTTCACACAAATAAAGAACTATACTGGTCGGAGACCATCAACCGGACACTTTTGGAACATTTTTCCATACAGATTTCATAATTTTTAACCTAGAGACCAAAAAATTTGACACAGTTTAGCTAGGTTGTTCTCCCTAACTAACAAACTAGTTTGTTTATTCCTGATTGTATTGACACTTATATCTGAGGCTCGACAAGGAGGGGTATCAAAAAATACCTAAATTGTCTACACTACAGTTACCATGTGTCCGGACAGATATGTACATGATGTGATTTAATTCAGATAAAAGCTTGGGTGTTTGATTTTTGATTTGTAAACATGATATACAGTATGTCAGCAACAAATGCTGAAGGTTTGGATATTCTATTATTCACTCTGCAAATGATTATAGCTGGTATATGAGGTCAGGCATTGCTTCTTGACCCCCCGAATTTCAACATCCAACATTCTTGAAATAGACATTAAAATATTACCATTTACAGAGGTTGAAATAAATTTATTTACTTAATTTTAAAAGAAACATGCATTTATTGTTGATAAAAAAAGTGACTGACAACCACTGAACAAAGAAAATACTAAATTAAGCATTTTCAGGGCCGTCCGGGTTTGGTGGTTGTCCGGTTTTGGACAGGTGGTCCCCAACCAGTACAGTGCTTGGAAGTTGTCATATGACCAACTTAAACTTATCCCTTTTTAGTAAAAGACATAATTTTCATCAGACATTTAAATTATCTACGTAAAGTAGATCTTACAATTTTCATTTGGGTAAAAAATCATTTCATTTAGAGAAATGAACCAAATGGTATCAACCAAATTGTCAATATGAACAAAAAAGGTGGGAAAAAAGGAGGAAAATAACTTTTTTAAAAATAAAATAACTACTAGATGACTATAAATAAGTTTACTTACGGTATTATTGACAGATTGTAATGTTTTCGTAAGACCGTTTATAACTTCTCGGAACTTATATCTTGAAACATTGATCAAACATTCCTTGTTCTGTTCAACATTCTGTATAGCTTGGGTAGTGTGTAGGCCTGTTTTTATTGGCAACTGAAAACAACATATACACAAATGAAGGCAATATTACATTGTACACTTATCTACATTTTTATAAGGTCCAATACAAAATTATCATCTTTAAACTTTTTTATTATAAAAAAGCACCTCTTATTTTATAGAAAATCTTCTAAATTTTAATGTTTTTCATCTAACATTAGGAAACTTTACAAATTGTACGAAAAAGCATTGATACAAGAATTCCTAAAAATCATGTGATAAAGGTTAGAAAATGCATTGTCTAAGAAAAAGATTAAAATAATGCATTTAAAATTCTTGAAAATATTTTTTCAATTAACTTATTTATTGTAATTTATTTTTTCTTTCTATAAATGAAAATCAGCTTTTTTCCTGGAATTGGAATTCTTTCACCCATAGAAAGATGACAATGTGTCACTTGTACAGAGATTTTATGTTTGATTATTGAACAAAAACCTACAAATAAGAAATGTTTTTGTTTTTACTAAATTTTAACTAAGCTGAAAAAAAGTTGTTTTTAAAAGGGTTTTAAAGGGTTGATTGGGTTAGAAGATCTAGCAGGAAAAACATGTTTTATCCCCTTAAAATCAAAAAAAATTCTTTCTGTTTTTATAAAAGTTTTTTCCCACCGAGGCCGCAGCCGCTTCTCTTGTATTTAAAATTCCAAAACTTATTTTTTTTTAAAAGATTTTTTATCTGTAACATCAGTCAGTGATCACTAAAAAATCCAACACACTCATGATTTACAAAAACATTCATTGTAAAAAAAATATTAAAAAACATTTGATAATGAAACAATTTCCTGTAATTGAGCAGTGGGCTATTCACAAAAATTATTGCAGAAAAGGGCCTTCATTTGCAGAATTCAGAAACATTACCTAAGTTAGTAAGTATCAAAATAATAACACTTCTATTTTTCCAACAGAATGATGTTTATATTTAAGTCAGAACATGAGTCACTAATTTTTTTCATACAATAATAACATCAACTGGAGATATGCCAAGAGAATTTCCTGCCCAAAGAGGATGGGCTTGTCAGGTTATAAAATATCTGGTTTAGAGTTGATAATCAACATACATTAGCCTACATACAAAACTGTATAGATTTTATGAATGAAATATAGGTAACAAATGACAGCTGGCAGTCACCCAAATTGTGTGTGAATTGAGGTGTGACAAAGGTCATTCATTGATTAAACAGGTGCCCGTCGATGTGTGACATATTTCCAGTACCCGACCACAAAACCCAGCTGATACGCTCACCCACGCACGGTCATTAAATATGCACAAATATGATAATAAATAAACATCGTCTGTCAACGAATTTTTCACAAATTACTTATGACCTTACAGTTGTTGAAAATGATAAATGCATACAGGAAACGACTTGACAAAAGCCATACCTGATGCATCTAATAATAACTATTCCCACGGTAAGTGGCAAGCCAATATTTTCATTCATAAATTTGCGGCCAATCCCTGTTAAAAAACGAGGTCAACATGCCCGAGAACTAAGATGATACAAACTGAAATACATGTACAATATTTACCTGTGCATCAAATCTGTTTATCAAAGACTGAACCCACTCCCCGGGCTTCTGTGTGGCCATCATAGAGGTAAAAGTTTTCTCTCTAATTCAATCTTCCTCTCCATCAGCCGCCATTTTGCTTATTTTGATAATTTACACGCATGCGCAGCGCCGTTTAAATTACCGATTCCTTCCATAAATGGCATCTTACTTTTTTAAGAAAATGGAAATGCCTGGGAGTGGTAGAGGAATATTTTTAAGCATGA
The DNA here is from genome assembly GCF_026571515.1 of Ruditapes philippinarum. Classification (NCBI taxonomy): domain Eukaryota; kingdom Metazoa; phylum Mollusca; class Bivalvia; order Venerida; family Veneridae; genus Ruditapes; species Ruditapes philippinarum. Next base: position 413,422 of record NW_026853707.1, on the reverse strand, counting down.
ATGATGTAAATATCTAGCTACACCTATTATCAGAAATAACACTTTATCAGGGGTAAATAAGAACCGTGCATTTAACTGTCAAAACAGATTGGGTATTTTTAGGACTTTTAAAAAGCGTATATTTTTAGGACTTAAAAGGGTATTTAAAATGCATGGGCATATTAAAAGAAATTTTTCATACTCCAACTTTGTTGATATAAAATACCTGGTGTATTGATACCTAAAAGTGTTAATCTTAAGCAAAATGAGACAATTCTTTAGGGCTTAATTGGTATATACATTATATGTCCTAGCAGTATTTTAATTGGTATTTCACTTGCAAGCATTTTACCTGGCTTTTATTGGATCAATGCGCCCCGTATCCAGGGGGATTTTGGAGGAAAAGGGAGATAAACAAATTTTCACCTACGTAAAGTCCCCCCCAGGGTAAAAGTTTTGGTCCCCCCAAATGCCCTTTCCGCCCGGGATTTTGTTTTTACATCTGACTATGCACGGGGTTTTGGTGTTTTCCCGAGTGGTTTTGGTTTGGGGGGAGGAGATGGGGGGGTGCATATGGGTTTTTCAAATGACGTTTCGGTATAAAATATTAAAAATTTTTACAGGCTGTAAAAAAAATTATTCCGTTATTATATATCCCAATTGGGTGAAAACTTTTTTTAGGAAAACATGGGGTTTTTTATAATTTTTTTAACGTTAGTATTTATATGTTGACATCTTAATTATGGTAAACATAAGTTGTCCTTGATGGACCTTGATGCATAAGGCATGACGCATACATGTACGTATTGTCTGTTAATCAGTACCACTAAAGTATTTAAATATTCATAGTTTTATTAGATAATTATATATGTATTTCTCATAGAGCAGTATAGATCTATATATAATTAAATAGAAAAAAATCCTTTACAAGTTATACGTTTTGTGATACATAAAAATAATTCATTCTTCTTTTACTCTTTTTTTATTATTAGATCTATTGTATATATATACATAAACGAAACCACGATGGTGAAAGGGTGGAAGTACAATGGTGAAAATAAGAAAATGTATCGAGTTTCGTTACATGTATTTCGACTTTTCACTATCGTCCCTTCGGCACCATCGTGACTTCATATTTCTACTTTTCATCATCGTAATGGCGTGCTTTCGTTGTTACGTGTATGTGTCGCGATGGCCCGAACCTTAATGAAGAGTCAGATTTACATTGAAAATCGATTTTATTTTTGATTTTTTTGTGTCTTAAAGATCTTACAAGTATGTTTTAATAAAGGATGTAAAATTATATACACGTATTTATCATTTTTTCCAATACATTTTCAAGAATCTGTTATATTCATACAAAAAAGTTTAATAATACATAAAAAAGTTTAATAATACATATTTTTTCTTCAAAAGAAGACATAGAGGATACTTTAAATTTTTTTTATAAATAAAAGGAAATTTTTTTTATGGGGGAATTTTAAAAAAAACATTTATGAGTGGCACCCACCACCCCCAGTGAAAAAATGATAATTTTTTTTAAACCCCCCCAAAAAAAAAAAAAAAGTCCTGTATTAATTGAAAAAAAAACTAGAATTTTCTGTTTATTATATACCATTCATTTTTTAATCTTATGATTTGAAAGAATGCCCTATTAATTTTGTGTTTTGACTGAATTTAGAAAAAAAAAGTAGTCCGGCAAGGCACCAATAAAACTACGGAAAATATGCTTGACTGTAGTGAAAAATAAATTTTTACAGTGAAAATACGGAAAATGTGAATACTCATTTTATTTTATCAATATTTTCAATATTTCATTTATAAGTATATAATAAATATAGTTTTTATTGAAGATATGAACAAAACGTTATCAGAAATATATTTCTAATTACCTCCCTTTATGAAATGTTAAATTCTGTCATATCTTTGTAAGTTTTTTTGCAAGGTATGATATTGATAATTTTTCATTTGAGCACCCAGTTTAGCATATTAGACTACATTTATATAAAATTTTGAGGTAAAGGGACTTGAAAAGCTTTTTAACAGATATATTGCGCAACAAAAACATCATTCTGGAAAAACAACGGGGTGAAAAAAATGAAATGAAAAAGTGCACACAAATCAGATTTCATCAAACGGGACACAGTTCAGGGGGAAAAAGATATTTTGAATCCCTTCATGTAAAAACACGGGTGAGACCCTTTAAAACTACTTGTCCGGCTTCTGTTTTCGAGTGGTTATGGTCGCAGACTTCAACTCACTTGCCTTGATTTTAGATACTTTTTCTTGTCTGAAAAATCGGACGGAACTCAACTGGGGCCCCTCTACGCCATTTTACTGAAAAATATCTGGTTTGCATTCCAAGGGATAATTAAGCATGTATGTAAGACCAACCACCGTAACATTGCCGAAATGAATGAATTTAGTAGATCTACATGTATCATTTTTTTTTTTCCTTGTTTATTGTTTCCATGTAAGGAGGAAGTTTAGGCAGACCTCAATATTGCCGTTGGATCTATCGCAGCAGTGCTCAGTGCAGCATTCAAGTCCCAGAGATAATTAAGAGTGTAAGGATCTTACACGTGCACCGCCTGCCGGTATAGACCGGAATATCTAGCTTGAATGTAAACGTACTGTTACAGCAGTTACGAGGCTCTGCCGAGTTTCCGCCCAACAGTTATTCGAGAGCAAGATATTCTCGTGTGTAACGGCAGCGCGGTGTTTGATTCTTTTTCTAGCATATTACATGATATTTATATTATTTTATACAGTATGTTTTTCTTACGCGTGCAGTAGCGATTTACAACTTCCTTCGTAACGAGAAAATGACGTATTCTTAAGAACGCAATTCATTCATAAAGGCGCGCGGGAATGGCGTCGTTTGAAGCACGCGACTACAGTACCGCTCAAGCCGGTCCTAGGGGGACTTGAGGGATGTTGCACCTTTTCATTGTCCCTCATGTACAGACTCAATCAACGCGAGTCAGCAGTTTTTTATGTTATTTTTGTTGCGATTAATGCTTCCGAATGGTCACACAGAGTTTGTCTTTCAGACAGCTTTTTCTAACACCGGCTGAAACCGCATATAATCCTGTCTGATATGAAAAAGATGAACTGGAAGCCATATTTATCCACTGTTTCTGCGATCTATCAGTGATTGATTGATTGATTTTGAGCACAAAATCTATTCGAATACATGTAGGAAAATTATTTCCGCGTAACACATGTTGCATGATGTCCAATGTTTATAGCATGTATACACATTTTACAATATTAGGACACGTTTCAACAAACAAAATATTTAATAAATGCATGTACAAGCACTACGTTGTTCTAAAGATCTATATATAATTATGTTCTGGCACGGATGATCTAAGGTTTCCGGCAAGTTCTTATGGTAGTCTCTAATGATAAACAGAGTAAATCGTGTCGATTTTGAAATAATGTTTTAACAATGGTCAGGCGACCAGACCAGCCCGTATTAATTGAGATTTTTTTAATCATTGTATTCGTTTCGACCTTCCCTACATGTAATGTGAGTCAAGAGGACGTTGGCTCTTTGAGAGCATAATAGGACTCTCTCAAAGGCCTATAACTGTAACATGGTTTTAATAAAAAAAAGCCTTTTGTTAACTTAGAAAATTTTACATTATCAATGCTCTTTTTACTATCAAGCACTAAGAATAGTCTAGCGTTGCTGTCCTACCGACAGCTCTTGTTAAAATAACATGCCCTGTTGACAAGACTTAGAGCTTAAGTTGTTTGAAATCATTGATGGATATAAGTCCTTGTAAATCATATCATACGATTATTGCTTATGCGTAAACATAATAAGAATATATAGGCAGATGAAAATCCTCGCGTCCCTTGTTGGTTAGTCATGTAGTGCTTTATGTCCCCTGATATATCCCGTTAAAATAATGATAGCTAGAGTATTGCGATGCCCTACAAATTATAAAACTTATAAATTTGCTCTATTTCTTAAGCAAAACAAGTAAACATACAAAACAATGGGCAACAAATTAATGATAAATATATATTTTTCCATTCTCGATTTCGGCAAATAAAATTAAAAAAAAACGACAGAAAGAAAAGAAAAAAAAGTAGAACAATTTGTTGATAGCTTTTGTTCAGAATAAAGGCAAAACAGCGATTTTTTAACTGTTAATTATAGTCTCGTAAAGTATTAATCCACTCACGGGATACATTGTCTACTGACTTATATTTTACCTAACAGATCCAGTAACACATATGTATTGGTGATTAGCCTAATTAGTTTAGTCAGTGTTAAGAATTTGTTGCACTGTGTTCATTTATTTTTATCAAAAGACACCGTTGATCCCGCGTCTGCTTGATATGTATGTGGTGACTGATATCAACTAAACTCATATATAAATGTACTTAAGTCATATACAAATGTATGTCAGTATTTTATTGTCAGAAACACATATACCTAACGAAATTCTGGACACATTTAAAATCATGAAAATCATTCAAGCAAGAGTCTTAAGTTGTTTGAAATCATTGATGGATATAAGTCCTTGTAAATCATATCATACGATTATTGCTTATGCGTAAACATAATAAGAATATATAGGCAGATGAAAATCCTCGCGTCCCTTGTTGGTTAGTCATGTAGTGCTTTATGTCCCCTGATATATCCCGTTAATATAATAATAGCTAGAGTATTGCGATGCCCTACAAATTTTAAAACTTATAAATTTGCTCTATTTCTTAAGCAAAACAAGCAAACATACAAAACCATGGGAAACAAATTAATAATAAATATATTTATACATTCTCGATTTCGACAAATAAAATCGACAGAAAAAGGAAAGAAAATAGAGTAGAACAATTTGTTGATAGCTTTTGTTCATAATAAAGGCAAAACAGCGATTTTTTTAAACTGTTATAGTCTCGTAAAGTATAAATCCACTCATCTACTGACGTTATATTCAGAAATTGTATTTATATAGACGAGGAGCGTAGAGCTCAAGTCTACAATAAAGATTTTGTTCTGTTCTGTTCTTATATTTTACCTAACAGATCCAGTAACACATATGTATTGGTGATTAGCATGATTAGTTTAGTCAGTGTTAAAGATTTTTTGCACTGTGCATGTTCATTTATTTTTATCAAAAGATACCGCTGATCCCGCGTCTGCTTGATATGTATTTGGTGACCGATATAAACTAAACTCATATATAAATGTACTTAAGTCATATACAAATGTATGTCGGTATTTTATTGTCAGAAATACATATACCTAACGAAATTCGGACACATTTAAAATCATGAAAATCATTCAAGCAAGAGTCTTAAGTTGTTTGAAATCATTGATGGATATAAGTCCTTGTAAATCATATCATACGATTATTGCTTATGCGTAAACATAATAAGAATATATAGGCAGATGAAAATCCTCGCGTCCCTTGTTGGTTAGTCATGTAGTGCTTTATGTCCCCTGATATATCCCGTTAATATAATCAAAGTGCTGCAGCACTGAATGCGACGGACATGCAACCGGAGAGACATTAAGGCTTCTTTTAGAAAAAAAACAAAACAAAAACAAAACACAAAATATATAACAGAGAAAATTTGTTCCATACAAGTTCGAGATTTGTAGAGCAATATATTTTGTGTCTCAAACTGATATAATTCAGATTTTCTACTTTCAAGCACTTAAATACAGAATGAAATTTATGCCTAAAAACTCTGGTCAAACTTGTAAAGTGTCCTTATCGATTTATTCCAAGAAATGATATGTAAATAGAGAAAAAAACTCAACGAAATATTTCTAAAATAAAACCATGCAAATAAACTTCAAGCATAATACATTATACATTTGAGAATGCTATTTAAAATTGCTTCGTGTTATATCATAGTGGGCATATAGACAATAAAATATAAGTTATTTGTATTTTTATTTCTCTTGGATATGTCTCCTTAAAAAAATTTGGTTAAAATCATCAGCAATTAATTAGTGTATTTTTTAGTATTTTTTATTTACAAGGTAAAGATGTAGAGGCCAGAGCACATCGTTTTTATTTTAATTTAAATGTCACTTAAGCACTACATGCAGTGTTGAGTCGTCCTTTTCAATTTCACACTAAATTCCATTTTCAACTTGTTTGGTTCTTACAATTGTATAGAATTTCTAAAAGTATTGCATGTAAACAAAGTAAGTATCCGCTGGTTTATTACATGTATAATGTGTACTCCCTAATCGCCTGTCCAGAAATCAGAACAGGTGAAGCAGAATCTATTTTTACAATAGCGAAGGTTAACTCATATCATGACCTAGAAAAATATGTAAACAAACCACAAGAATCGGAAGTAGAACTGATCGATATTATAACTTCCTTACCGTGAAAGACTACATGGCGGTAAAGGGTTGAAAAACTCTCTTCTTACATGCATTTTCAAAAATAGATATTTATACTAACCATTGTACTGTATCTAATATATTAATAACTGCTGAATATTCAGCTAAACCCGCGGTATGAGTCACGAAAGTAGTTCTTCTTTTATTAATGCGCGAGTTATCCTAGAGTCACGAAAAACTTTTGATTTGTTAATAATAATGTTTTGTATAATGTAGAAATATTTATTTACTACTAATAATGTCTTGGAACTCAGAGGTTACACCTTTATTGTTGTATAATTTGCTGTCCTACTTTTTCGACAGCGGTAAATCGTTTCGGCAGTAATTTGCATATTGCGCAATAATACTACGGGACTACAACGTTTTTATCAATAATATACGTTCATATGTTAACTTGGATAACTTAATTTGAAATTGAAAAGGCTAAATATGGAAGATTTTAAGATATCCAGACAAAGTATGGGAGTTTTGAAGGATCAAATTCATGTACTATTTCTTGGGCTGTTAATCGGTTTAGGACACATTGCGCGATTGTAGCCAACGAATTCCCATGTGTAGATGACTTAGCTCTAAACGCGCCTGAGGGCGCGTCCGTCGCAATAATAGCTAGAGTATTGCGATGCCCTACAAATTTTAAAACTTATAAATTTGCTCTATTTCTTAAGCAAAACAAGCAAACATACAAAACCATGGGAAACAAATTAATAATAAATATATTTATACATTCTCGATTTCGACAAATAAAATCGACAGAAAAAGGAAAGAAAATAGAGTAGAACAATTTGTTGATAGCTTTTGTTCATAATAAAGGCAAAACAGCGATTTTTTTAAACTGTTATAGTCTCGTAAAGTATAAATCCACTCATCTACTGACGTTATATTCAGAAATTGTATTTATATAGACGAGGAGCGTAGAGCTCAAGTCTACAATAAAGATTTTGTTCTGTTCTGTTCTTATATTTTACCTAACAGATCCAGTAACACATATGTATTGGTGATTAGCCTAATTAGTTTAGTCAGTGTTAAGAATTTGTTGCACTGTGTTCATTTATTTTTATCAAAAGACACCGTTGATCCCGCGTCTGCTTGATATGTATGTGGTGACTGATATCAACTAAACTCATATATAAATGTACTTAAGTCATATACAAATGTATGTCGGTATTTTATTGTCAGAAATACATATACCTAACGAAATTCGGACACATTTAAAATCATGAAAATCATTCAAGCAAATGCTACAGATGGAATGAATATATTTATGGACTTTGTGTTCACTGTCGCTGCCCCGGATATGAAAGAAGATAATTTTCTTGCAAAATTTATGGCTTGATTAATAACATTATGTTACAAAACACAGACACTTGGGTGTGGAGCTCAAAACGCCTTTAAACTCCAAATAAAATGTATGTGTCAATCCCAGCACATGTACTGGTCATATACATGTATATCAAAAAAAACTTCATATAAGCCGTTTTGAAAAAAATCATATTTCAACGTCTATGATAATTCATATGTATTATTGCTAATGTGTTTGCAAGATTTTTTTCTTTCAATGTCTTGTTCTCTTCGTGATTAAAATAAAAAAACCCAAAACTTACGTAAACGTCTTCGAAAAAAAAAAGATTATTGAACGGAAGGTGTTTATGAAAGCGGAGGTATTGTCATGACCAACTGGATGGTACTGTTGACGTTGGCTTCGGCGTTGACACCGGTGTTGGTTAACTTTTTTTGGTTATAATAAAATATCAATATATTAAAAAAAAAAAAAAAAAAAAAAATTTTTTTTTTCACTGTTATATTATTATAGTCTATAATAATATAACAGTGATTTTTTTTTAATATATTGATATTTTATTGTATAAATAACAAGGTCAAACACATTTTAGGTCAAATCAATGCAACTAGCACCTGTGGTTGTAACCTGTTACATTGAAACTTTGTATGTGGATACACCTTGACCATTTCTTCCTGACATACCTAAAAGTGAAGGTTACTGCATGGTCGCTGTAAAAATTGATAGTTTTTTTCTTCTCAAAAACTGTTAAAGCTGTTAACTTCTAACTTGTTCATTATCAAAATGTGATGCCATATCTAAAGGAAATATAACCGTGAAATACTCTTTTAATTTATGTCCTTTTTACTTACTTATTTCATCGGTTAGTCTGTTTATGTCTCCGTCATGATAATGGCAAAGGGCACATAGTAACCCCTTTGCACGCGTGCGTATGTGTGTTCGAAAACTTTACTTGTCGGGCCCATAACTCTGTCATGCATCAAGGCATTTTGAATCCATTTGGCACAAATGTTACGCAAAAACTAGAGCCATAGCTCCAAGGACAATGTCACACTTAAAGGTCAAAAGTCAGGAGTTTGAAAATCCCGTCCGGTACATATGCATCAAGGGATTTTGAACTCAGTTGGCAAAGGTGTTTAGCATCATAAATCCTCGCATGTTGTTCTAGAAGTTGTGTTAATCAATGCCATTCAATCGGAAAACCTCGACTGTCATTAATGATAATCACAGGGTTAACACGGCTTGAAAGTAGTAGGCTTATATATAGGCATTTTAGCCAAAAATAAGACACAACCTCAAACAAATTCCTTCAGAAAAGATATTTGCATATTTGTTATCTACTATATATGTGTTGCTACAGGAAAAAAGTCCTCAAAAAAATTCGAAGTATAAAATGCTAAAAATGTCATGTTTTGAAATCATGTGTTTTCAATTAGAAAAATCTGTGAAATTAAATAACCCAGATATTCTACGCAAATATGGTCATTAACAAAGTAACACATTAATACAAACCATGCTTTATTTAATCTAAAACACTTCAACAAATGTTCATTACATTCAAAAGTCGCAACACTGCATAATCTAAAAATCACCATTTAGACTGGTATAAAACATTACCCCACCCACTTATAATAAAATATTTTTTTTACTTTAAGTCAGATTCCATTTAATATTCTTACAAGTTAGCTCTACCAAGAATAAAGTTGTATGAATCTATCTAGATTCATTTTATAATTCAAAATTGCAATACATTTTACACGAATAATTATTATTTATATACATTGTATTTGCATTTCTATTCTGAAAATCAATCCTTCTAGTAAATATCTTACCAACGCTAAATTGCACTTACTTTATCATAGATTTTTTGTTAAAAATATATTGTAAAAAGACATTTTAAAATAAAATGAATCTTCTGAATGTTAAGACACTGAAAAAACACAATGTTATTTCATCATTTTTTGTCACCGAGGCCCGAATATCCATATAGTATGACAAGGCTACACATATATATATACATATTGCCCTGCCCTTGTTCAATGCTGAAATTATATTATCCATTTTTTCGGCTGGTGCTGTTGAAACCTTTAGCCAGAGACACATTGTTTCGCATCTGTAAAATACAACATAATAAATTATGATAAATAAAAATGCGAAAAATGCATTCTGCTTTTAAAATAAAACAATTTTATGTGAAATTGAAAATGTAGGTACTATGAAAAGCAAGATAGGATTGTGTTTATATTTTTATATTGGATTATCTAAAAATAATTCATACATTAATGAGGCACGTTTAGCCTCAGTAAAAACGTGCCTCAGCTTTAATTCTTCTTTAGATAGTATGAAATTTTAAGCATAAATGTAAATTGCCTATCCGCTGAAAGAAGCGCTGACTGTGAAACATCATAATGTGCCAGAAGGAAAATTAATACTGAACATAACAGCAGCTATACTTTCATACAGATAACTAAATTGGAAGATTTGATCGAGTGTTTAAGGTCACTGACTTCAAAACACTTGCTTCTTACGGTGTAAACGATGTAGGTTCGAGTCCTGCCTTGGTTTTGGAATCTATTATTTGACATAGCTATCCCAAACTAGCTAATAGAATATTGGTGGTTCTACGTGCTAAAAATAATACCTATGTCACACTTTTTCCTTCACCAGTAAAGCTTGAAAGTTATTATATGACCTGTAAAGTGTTGATGCGACATAAAAACCAACAAACAAATCTCTGATCTTAGCAATTCCGAGAATGTAAGAAAACTGCAGGTTTGGACACTAAAAATAAGAAAACCATTTAGCTTTTACAGATGTGAATTCCCTTTAGAAAGGTTATCTATGCAGTAGCACACAAAATTGAATCTGGTACAGCAACAATGTATTAAAAATATAGAGGGTTTTTCTTTGATTTACCTGTTAATTGCTTTTCAAAAATGCTGGATCTTTTCAAACAGAGCCCATTTAGCCTCTCCTAACTCATCGTCGGAACCCACGGTACACATTCCGTATATACTACATTTAATACATGTATACGGTAAATAGCCTGGGTTACCGAGGATGCTCCTAACTTGGAAATATGGAAAACTCTTGCCACATCCAATCAACGGATTGATTTATGTTCGCCAAAATATAAAAGGCTGGACTCTCGCTAAATATTGTCTTCTGCAATCAACCATCCCATACTATGTTTAGCCCTTCCTCTGAAAATAAGATATATAAAGTCCATAAAACATTATCAAAAAGATATTAAAAAGAAATAGTATTGAAATGATATAATAGGGAAACGCCTAAGAAAATGTTGGTATGAGCAAACTCTTTTGTATGTGCATTTATTATAATCATGCTGTAAAATAATGATGTAAATTTGTGTTGATATATCAATTTCTGTTGTATTAACAAACCTGAAAGACACCCAATTGTTTTGTTTTCATTCATTCAATAAGATATATCTACGTAAAAAGCCATTTTTCTCTCACATCACATTACACCTTGTGTAGAAGTCACGTGTCTATCCATCTTCTAACTAATTATGCAACAACTGTTCTATAAATGCTGACAACAACATGGAAAACATTACTTAAAATATACATATAACTGGCACTGGTATCATATGAGGGACCTGGGTAGAGTATCAAGCTACACAACATTTAGAAAGAAAACAATTGAAGCAGATTTAATATGTAATAATGAGAATAAAATGGTTTAGGATCGGAAAAGATATGATTAAAATCTATATCAAATGCAATTTTGAAGTCTGGTCTGTTAACACCTCATTTTATTTTTCTCTTCGAATATGTCATCTTAGTATTTAAGTAAATTTTGTGTTTTAAAACCATTTTGGTAAGTGAAATCTATTGCATTTTGACATTTGATTATTAGACTTATCCAAATTGTCTAGAATGATAGAATAAAAAATAGTTAAAACATAAGATATAAAACTTTGTAAAGAACAGAACAGAATTTTATTTTGGATTTGTACATAGTGCATCATCACTACAATATAAATACACAAATTGTAAAGATGTCACGTTTCTATTTAACAAATAATATAGGATTTAATATATAGTATTGAATTTCATGTAAAGCTGGAGAATGAACAATAATGGATTAAGAGAATATTATTACCACTTATAAAACAATTTGTTACGCAGAGTATACAACAAATCAATTGAATTTTAAGTATAAATTTGTAACAAAATATCAAAATTCAGTTGTTAGTACTAACAATAATGTTCCTGATTTTAATCGATTCTCTCAAATATTTAGCTAGATTAGTAAGTATAATTTTATTATTAGAAGAAATCAGTTCAATAAATTTACACATTGATGGGCATTTGTAATAATATCGTTTCACATATTTTTTTCCTTATGTCAACACAGCATAGGCATATCAAAACAAAATGATATTCGTCTTCTAAATCCATAGTTTTAGAACAATATCTTTCACTCCTTGGGATTCTATTTTGACCATATCTACCCGTTGGTACTCTTAGTGTATATGCAAACATTCTTATTATTGTTATGTAAAATCTAAGATCTTTTGGTAATATGTTACGATAGTTTTCGTATGAATATAATTATTTACAATTTTTATAAAGTTCTAAACCAGAATTATTTTCTAGAGATGAATGCCATATTTGTATATAATTATCAATAACTCTTTGTTTAAATATATAATTTTTCATACCGGTATAACATGCTGGAATATTATCATTTCGCTTAGAAATGCATTATGTATTACAAAATACGTTTGTTTACATCAAATTAACACATTATTTGATTTAATTATGATTTCCACAATTCGTAAAACATGCCAACTCTTTGTAATAAGTCAAATTGAACATTTTAAAAATATCCCTAGATTTTCGTGATTTTGGTCACAACACGCTTCCGTAGAAAAGAAAACTTTACATATCTTGTGCATATACATTTTTTTTAAATACTCAGTAAGATGTGTGGTTAATTCTGCGTCATTTTAGATAATTGTACAAAAGAAAACAATGTAGAACAGTGAGTAAAAGATAAACTCTCTTTTAATGATTACTTCATTCAAAATTGTGTTTAAAATCGCGAAATTATATGACACATTTTGTCATCTGCATAATCGATTGATTGGTGGTCAGTTATATATATCTACTGACATATTTTCCCCTAAAATTTATACAGAAGAATATAAAAATGACTAAAATTACTTACCTTTGCACTAGGAATGCTGGAATTGTAGTAACTTCAGATCTTTCAACAAAATAATAATAAACGTGACGTCATCGAACGTGCATAACATTAAAGTATGGTGTAATTTAAGAGACACATTTAAATATCGATTTTTACTAAATCTTTATGATCGATTTTTCAGGATTCTGCAAGGAGATTTTTTGAGGACTTTTTTCTCAAAATGTAGATAACGTTTATCTTTTATTTAATCGTGAAAACATTTGTGAAGGAATTAGTTTTACCATAATTTCTATTATGACTGGCCTATAGTTCTACATGCAAGTTAATTGAGATGTAAACAAAAACAAATTTCTTAAAAATTAACAAAGATGTTCAATTTAAACTTGGAATATATATTCACTGTCAAAATCTTAACCTCAGAATGATATGGCCCTGTAGGTCTTTTTCGTTCAGTTAATAGAGGATATTGAATGAGTGTAAGTTCAATACTGAATTTATTGCACGAGTTGAATAAAATTATATTATGCGAGCCTCTGGCGAGCATAATATTATTTTATTCAACGAGTGCAATAAATTCAGTAATGAACTTACACAAATTTAATATTCTATTTATCACATACCAAAAATAAACACCGTTTAAAGTGAAATAAGAGTCATTTTTCATTGACGCGTCTATAGTATAACGCTAACATTTAGCGCGTCTTTACACTATGTTTGTATAACGCTAATGACGTCACGTCAAAATATATGCACGGCCGTGCAATACCATATTTACGGAGTCGCAAAATCGGCACGGGTGTGTGATAATCTCTTTTATTATGTAAATATTGTTCCTAATTTTCTAAAAAGCTATCCAAACTTGAAAACATGAAAAGAAAGGTAATTTTGCCAAGCAGTTTTTCATAATTATGCCCCCTTTTCTGGTTTACCAGCAGTGAGAAAGTATAACGATAATTATCGACCTTTACATGAAGGCAACACAAAATGGTTGGGAAAATTTTCTCATAATTTTATATGCCCCTTTTGACTTTTGGAAAAGTATTCTTTTTTCCGAGACTTTTTTTTACAGATTTAAATAATATTATTTCAAAACTTATATTTATATGTTGATATTTATTTTATTTTTTTTATTTTATATCATTATAGTAAATTTCTTTAATCATACTATTTTCAAATAATTCTTTTAAAATGAAAGTTTTATTCAATTTACCGTATAAATTGCGTATTTTTTTTTTTATCTAGAATTTACATCAGTTATCCCGAAACAACCAATTTTCAATCACAACCTAAATTCAAACACATTCTTAATTCTGTGGCACTGATGTCATGTCTGACTAAATTGCATAAAGTCACATGTTGTATTAACTTCAAAACTTGCGGAAATGCCATACTTGATTAATTGTCAGATGTTATGAGTAAAACAATAAGAAACTGCTTGTTTTAATTGACACAATATAAATTGTCCAACTTTAACTATATCAAAATAGTCACTTGTTTAAAATAGTGGTAAAAATTTTTCCAAGCAAGTTAATTTTTTTTATAAAGTATTGGCTAAAAAGTTTAACCATTTACCTCAGTCCTAGGTGTATTTAAAACATTTATTTATATGATGTACCACTAAATATTCATCAGACTTTACATAGGGGTCCTTATTAATAAAATCTTTTATTGTTATCAAATTTTTTCATGTGATGATTGTAGAATAATTGTTTTGTAGGCGATACCAACTGGCAGATCTAGACAAGTTTCCGTATTTGCTAGTATTATAAAGTGGGGAAGGTAAAATTGCTGTAAAGATTGGATGCATTTATCATTTTGCACCCCAAATAGCGTACTAAGAAGTGACACCTTTAACTGCCTTTTTATACACATTAACAGAAGTCATACCAATGCATTGTACTTTACATATGTTATGACATTTAGTGTAAGTTTTTTAAAATCTTGAAAAAAAACTGTTGAAAATCGTTGAATAGACTGTTGTGAAATTTTCTACAATTTTAAGTGGCCCTGATTTATCTTGAACAAATTTTCCATAGTGATTACCTTGCTGTTTGAATTTAGGTTAAAATATTTCTGAGAGTGACCCGAGCACAGGCAATCGGTGCGTGGCTTGGATAGTATACATGTACATGACCACGCCCACTTACTTTTTTATAATTTTTTTTTTTTTTTCACTAATAAAATATTTTTTTATTCAAAATATTTTTAAAATATCTTATTTTCAATAAATCAACAAAGAAAATTTGTTTTTAAAAAATTTCATCCATATATACTATTAATATAGTAAAGGTAGAAAGGTTCGCCAGCGGACCTACCACCAGGCCTTATGTTACCTCCCAGATCTTTGTTAATTGTCAACCAATTTTCACAAAATAAAGTGCAATCTACGCAGAAATGATTTTTCTTTCGAAAAATGTACAATATTAGAACAGTTGGTACGACAAAAGATGGAATTTTAAAGCAAAATTGCACTTTTTGTCTAGGTCGGCCATCGCATGACCGAGCCGAAAGTAGACGATTTTGAACATAAATCGATCTTTTTCTTAATAACAAACTAATGTCAGTGCATGCAAACAGTTGAAATAGAAAAGGCAGCTATAAAACTATCGCTTACCGGTCCAAAGTTAATACAAAACGTCTGCAGGTACGCACTTTCAGTAGTTATTTGCACTAACTTTTTAAATTTCCCGACATTGTACATGTATACAAATTCTGATCCGGATATTCAAGGTACGCATGCTCGGTTCCCGCTGGTACCCAGCTTCGCTCAATTTTTATTATGCGAAAAGGGGTACGCATCAGATACATCCGGGTCAGCATTTGTATACATGTAATGTCAGGGAATTTAAAAAGTTAGTGCAAATAACTACCGAAAGTGCGTACCTTCAGACGTTTTGGATTAACTTTGGACCGGTAAGCGATAGTATTATAGCTGCCCTTTCTGTTTCAACTGTTTGCATGCACTGACAATAGTTTGTTATTAAGAAAAAGATCGATTTATGCTCAAAATCGTCTACTTTCGGCTCGGTCATGCGATGGCCGACCTAGACAAAAAGTGCATTTTTGCTTTAAAATTCCATCTTTTGTCGTACCAACTGTCCTAATATTGTACATTTTTCGAAAGAAAAATCATTTCTGCGTAGATTGCACTTTATTTGGTGAAAATTGGTTGACAATTAACAAAGATCTGGGAGGTAACATAAGGCCTGGTGGTAGGTCCGCTGGCGAACCTTTCTACCTTTACTATATTAATAGTATATATGGATGAAATTTTTTAAAAACAAATTTTCTTTGTTGATTTATTGAAAATAAGATATTTTAAAAATATTTTGAATAAAAAAATATTTTATTAGTGAAAAAATTTTTTTTTATAAAAAAGTAAGTGGCGTGGTCATGTACATGTATACTATCAAAGCCACGCACCGATTGCCTGTGGACCCGAGTGGGTCATATCGTTTTTATTGAATTTCTATGAAAGATCAAGACTTGTTGAAAATGTAACAACCTTAAAATGAATAAGTGTTGATAGATGCATTAATAGCTAAAATAAATTTAGGGTATAATTTCCCCTTCCATTTATTATTGGCTAAAAATGGCTTAACTGATTGAATATTGGTTGTTCCGGGATACCTTTAACTTAAAATTTAGACGTAAATGGAAATTAACAGAAATATTTCAGGTTTAAAATTACCTTTGAAAAATAAAATAATGGGAATTTAAATTATGCGTGTACATGTTGAAAATATTGAGATCCGTCCATCTGACCATGCAAATTACTCAGGGTTGTAAAACGCTTTTGAAAAACGATGAAACAAACTCTTGATTGATCTAGATCGTCTGCAAAGTAAACGAGGCTGGAATCACTTCCGGGTTATTATAACTTGTGATTTTGACAAATATATCGGCATACAAACGTAAACAATGTAATCTAAAAATGTAGCATAGTTCTCGATAGAGACATATTTTCAAGGTTTTATTGGCAGACAATGTCAACTTATGATTCTAGTTTAGAACCACCTTTTGACGATTCAGTTCAACTAGCAGATATGCAGGTTGATGATACTGATGATCTTCCTATCGTTACAGCACCTATACAGAATGGTGAAAGAAATGTACCTTCTGTGAATGCAGCAGATATGCCAGAGGTACAAATGATGGCTAGTAATGGAGATCAGATTTCTAAGAGAAGAGGCTATGCAATTGTGGCCATTCTTTTCTTCATAAATCTACTGAATTATATGGACAGATTTACTATTGCAGGTAATCTTTAATCTTCATATAAATCTCCTTATTGGTATTGGGTTCGACTAGTGATGGGATTTTCTTTTGCCTTCAAGTCATGTGTGATTACTGGTTATATGATTTTCAGGCGCAGTCAACTTACAATATAGTTCCCAAAATCAATTTTACCATAAAACCATACAAATAACACTTTAGATCAGTTGATAGCATTTCTTTTTAACAGTCAATAAGGAGAACAGATGCCTGGCTTCATTAAATAATGGGTGAGTGGTTAATGCGTCACACTAGTTATCTAATGATAGCTAGCCGCATGGGTTCAAACCTGTTGTTTCCTTGAGCAAGAAACTGTACAATCTTTGCTCAGTACTGGTTGGTTCCAGGATCGGATTCAGAAGTGTGTCTATAAGCTTATAGCTTCCTAGACCATCAAACTAATGTAAATTCTTTATAAACCAAATAGTGAAACATTTTTGAAGTATTAGTGGATGGAACTTGGGATTTCGAGACGTTTCAGCCCCAAGACGTATCGGCCCCAAACTACCCAAGACATTTCGGCCCCGGACGTTTCGGCCCTTTACCAAATCGGCCCCAGAATAAGTAATGTATTCTAAACCGATATATTAATAGCATTTCAATAAAAAAAAATAATCAATTAAATATACAAGAACTTAAAATTACAGGGTAAATGATAATAATTTACAACTCTAGATACTGTTTTCACTTTCAGGTGTACTTCAATCTATTCAGAAATATTATGGACTAAAGAACTCGGAAGATGGATTGTTACAAACATCTTTCATATCATTTTACATGGTGTGTTCGCCTGTATTTGGATATATGGGGGATAGATACACTCGGAAAATTATTATGGCATGTGGAATAACATTCTGGGCAGGTGTTACTTTAGCAGGAAGTTTTATTCCAGCAGATGTAAGTGTTTTGGTTTTCTTTCATGCTAATTTGAACCTGGTAAATTTGAGCTAAAGTTTATCTTTTGAAAACTTTTGGTCAGAAAAAATGCTACAGCAATTGTACTTAGATGTGATACGTTGAATTTACATTTTGTTTAATTGTGTTAATGGATATGTTCAATTACTCAACCCTTTGTCTTAGTCTACTGATTATAATGTATAGATTATAATATCTGTATGACAAGTGCAGACCAAGATCAGCCAACATATTATTCTGTCTGCATATTTTGTCATTCAGTTTGTACATGTTTTGAAATTATCCTACAAAATGATGTTTGGTTTTGTCCAGATTGAAAGATGGACAAGTCATAAGATATTAAGCCTTCTAAGGGTTAAAATAAAAGAAGAAAGTGTTCTATTTTTCAGTCATTTTGGGCTTTCATCTTACTAAGGGGACTTGTTGGTGTTGGTGAAGCTAGCTATTCAACAATTGCTCCCACCATTATTGCAGACTTGTTTAGCAAAGATTCTAGAACTAAAATGTTGATGATTTTCTATTTTGCAATACCAGTAGGAAGGTAACTTTTTATGTTTATATCATTTTCAATCCACTTTATATCTTTGTTAGCTGTGACACGAATGTGATCATCCACCATTGTAATTATTTTCATTTAAATAATTGTAAGTATATACAGAAGGGTCAGTACCTTAAAATTTGTATAGAAAGTAAAAACCATTTGTAAGGTGGACACATTTGACACATATTTAGAATATTGACTTTTTTCATGTGATATCCTACCCAGATTGCTTTAAAGATGTTTATCATTCTATCCAAGTTTAAACCACCATGCTTGAAATAGATTTACTCTGAAATTAAGACTACTGGAAAAATCAACATTTGCTGAGTTCTTGATAACATTTACTTTATATAGATGGTAACCTGTTGTCTGCCTTCACCAGAAATGCTACCAAGTCACCATACATGTGACACTGTATAATGACCTAGGAAAAAAACTTATAAAATGCTATGTTTGTATTTTTAGTGGCATGGGTTACATTGTAGGAGCAAATGTTGCTGAAGCATTTGGTCAATGGCAGTATGCTCTCAGGGTTAGTTTGATTTTCATGCCTTTTTTCAAATTTATTATTTTGCATCCTACTTTGTCATTCTTTTTAACATGAAAAGAAAAACTTGCCAAATATTTTTATAGTGTAAATTCCTTTAAAAGTGTCTAAATTATTTAAAATTGATATAAATTTGGCCAACTTAATTACTTTCAATTTCTGATATATATTTGATGTGTACTGTAGTTATTTGACAAAGTTTATTATAGCTGCTGGTCATAATAATGTTTATGAGAATCTGAAAGTAGGGAAATAATTTGAAGTTTTCATGAGGTTATGATTGATATATTTTTACTACCTTAATAGTAGTTTATAGATATTTATTATATACTTATGAATAAAATATTCATGAAATAAAACACGTGTTTTCATTTTCCGTATTTTCACTGTAAATATTTATTTTCCACTGCAGTGAAACACATTTTTCATATTTTCACTGGTGTCTTGCCAGACTACCTTCTTCAAATTTCTGCCAGTACACAAAATTTAAGGGAATGTCTATCAAATTGTAATGTAAAAAAAAAGAAGCGAAAAACGTATATAGTCAACAAAAAAATTCTTTTTTTCCCCCTATAAATACAGGATTTATTGCCATCTTGTGGTATAAAAGTTATCATATTTATTTTCATACCACTCAATAAAAAAAAACTGTTAAATCTTGATAGAAAAAACTTGAATATCCTCTATATAGAAGTTTTTAGGACATTTTTTGTGCTCATTTATGTTTGTGTCATCACTGGAAGCATAAACTTTTACCTTGCTGATACCAAAAGTGATTAGCCATTGCTATCAGCAAGTCAGGCCAGTCTGCACATCCAGGCTCTATACTGTTGATAGCTCAATTTCTACAGCTTTATGGTAAAATCCCTGAATTTTCAAATGGATTGTTCCAAATTCAAATCTGGGCAAATCCATTGCACATTCAGGTGGGTAATTGGGTATTATTATTTCAGGTTACACCGTTTCTAGGTGTATGTTGTGTTGTATTGATATTGTTTATTGTGAAAGAGCCTGTGCGAGGAGCGGCTGACGGTGGGGAGCATCTCCATAATACATCTTTCTTCACAGATCTGAAAGAACTTGTTAAAAAGTATGTATTTTACATTGATAAATTGATCAGTTGATATAAAGATCAGATAACGCTGAAAATATTTGAAAAAAACAAAACTGTTGTAACATCAAATTTGAAAGCGTCATGCCTCCAGAAGAGCCAAAATATTTCAAGAAAAACAAACTTGAGAAAAATGTACAAATATTTTAAGAAAATAAAAAAAAATGAAAATCCAGGTAATAATTTACATGTTATGTGCGATTAATGACTGATTTTGCAGAAGTTATCTAATACACCATATTTCTACTGCATTACTAATGCAATAAGGGCTATTCTCGCATATTTTGACCTCTGTTTAATAATTTACTTGGATTGTTAGTGCCATTTGCAATGTCTAAATTACTTACTTTGTTAACTTCACAATATTTTTATCTTTTTGATACATTATAAAATTTTCATGAAAATTAGCATGAATCTTGAGGCATGCTGATTTAAAAGGAAAATAAGTTATAATCCCATTAAATCTGCTTGCACCTCAAGAATGTTTCATTATTTTCTATGTCACTTATCTTTATATGTTATTTCATTCATTCATTAGTTTGAAAGTGGTTTATTACAATTTCCTTGTCTAGAATGCAATCTCAGGGACATTAATGTTTACTTTATTAATGATGCGTTTACTTCCTCAAATATACAACCTAGATTACTAATTAAAATACACTAGAAGAATCATCCCTCTTAAATAGAATTTCTTTGACAATAGCTTTCCATGACCATTGTATGCCTGACTTTATGTAACTAAAAATAGCAATACATGTATCATTATATATGAATCATTCAGTTTAAAGATTTAAAATGATTACATATGAGTCGTAAAGCAATAGGATTAAAATCTGCTCCTGAAAAACAAAATGTAATAGGGCATAAGATCTGAACTTAAGTCAGATAGTGGCATAAATTGTTTTATAAAACAATGTAAATGACTTTTCTTTGTAACTTAAATATTAATTACCTTGACAAATATAAAATATTTTGTTTATCAAAGGAACTCATTGTTTTGGCCCGCACATTGTCAGCAGGGCTTTTTTTTCATTTTTGGGAAATTCAAGTGCAATATATTGTCTTGTGGGTAAAAAGTGGAGTGACTTTTATTCAACAAGTAATATGCATGTTTTAGAAACTAAATTTATCTCTGTGTACTACAGTGTCACATGTATCTCAAAGGATGCAGCCAATGCTTAAAGGCCTTTGGTAGGTCAGTAAACTTCCAATTAATTTTGTAGGCATTGTGTATGCATTGGATCTACATTAGAACATCAATTTGTTAAGCTGACATCGCAATTTAAAAATATAGTCTACACAAGTCATTCTTTATTTAGGAAAATTGCAGATATAATTGAGAAAAAGTGAAGTTTTTTCATTTGGGGAGCCACCCATTATCAAAATCAAGTGTATACAAAAAAAGCCCTATGTCAGAGCATTCTTTTAATTATTTATTTATTAAGTTTTATTTTGATTTATTGTTTATTCCTGTACTTACAGTAAAAGCTTTATGCTTTCATCATTTGGGTTCACATGTGTAGCATTTACAACAGGGGCTCTTGCTCTTTGGGCACCTATCTTT
Organism: Ruditapes philippinarum; assembly: GCF_026571515.1. NCBI lineage: Eukaryota > Metazoa > Mollusca > Bivalvia > Venerida > Veneridae > Ruditapes > Ruditapes philippinarum. The sequence continues at coordinate 391,630 of NW_026853707.1, read as the reverse complement.
ATGCAGGACTCTATAACTATACAAGGGCAACTGACATCTGAATCAAGGTATGTTTTATATAATACAGTTAATACTTTATCATTGATGAATATTTATTATATATAAATATAGAACACAAGCTTGTCACTTTTATAGCTGACCTAAGCATAAAGAGCAAGGAACTGCAATATACTTCCCAATGGATATGCTTGGTATGTTTGTGAGCACTGTTTGGGCATGATTTCAGGCCAAAATGTTATGATGCCATATGACACATTCTGACGTCACATAAGGCTTTATAGTAAATAAATCATTTGAGGCATAATAGTAAGAAATAAGGATATGCAAATAATGCATGTTAAGTTCAACATGCAAAGAGGTATTATAATATTCTTTGCATAATGTTTTTTTATAGGATTGGAGGAGTTTGCTGGTATTGGTCATTATGAAATATGATAAAATTAACTGTAATTCTTGTTACATTTAAATTTCAGTGTTGCATTGACATTTGGTATAATCACAGTCATAGCTGGTTTTCTGGGTGTTGGACTTGGGGCGGAGTCATCACGGAGATACAAGAAGATAAACCCGCGAGCTGATCCTCTAATTTGTGCCCTGGGACTACTTGTTTGTACTCCATTCCTGTATTTTGCCCTAGTTTTGTCAAGATACAATACTATAGCTACATGGGTAAGCTCAAACTTTTCACATCGTTCAGAATTTTTAATCATTTATCTGCTGAATTATGCACTTTCAATTTTTGGAATATCAAGATGAAAATTTATAGTTGGTCAGCCAACAGCATAAAGCTTGGTCAAATGGCATGGGCATATGTGTTGGCCTGGCTCTATACTGGTGGCAAAGGCTTATCACTTATGGTTTCCAGCACGGTCCGGATTAAGTTATGCAGTAAAAATGTTTATTTTTGAATAACTTTGATGATTCAGTATGTTTAACTCCATTTCTTGAAATAGTATGAAAGTGTTGATTTCCATTATATAATTTTACCATATATATTGACAACTTTATTTATTAATAGCATATTCATATTATCACACTGTGAATGCAACTATGGTTTATTCACTTATCATGAGTGTGAGATTTGTTACAACTTTCTATTTTCAGATCTTAATATTTTTGGGAGAAACTGCCTTATGTTTAAATTGGGCTATTATAGCTGATATTTTATTGGTAAGTTGCATTTATATTAAAATATCCTGAAATGTGTTTCTTTAGGGGGTTATGGGAATATAGATTTGCCCTTGTCTATCTGTCACCCTGGGCTATTTAAACTAAACAGGGGGCTATTTACAGGGGCTATCTAAGTGTAAACAAAACAAAAGAATGTTTCAATAAGCTTATAGCTTCCAACACAATAGAACTTAAATAATGATTTGCTTAAAATGATACGGTATGCAATGACTTTGTATTTTACAAACTGCTTATTTATGATTTGTGTTATTTACAAATATGTTGTTGTTGTTTTTTTAAATAAAGTTTATAACAGTTGGGTTTTGGAAGCAGAAATGCAGAAATCTTCATATTACTTGAAAAGGGTAGCATTAATTCTTATATTTTATAAATACAGTATACAGTCATACCTACTAGAAGGTCTGCAGCAGAATCTGTACAGATACTCATGTCTCATTTACTGGGTGATGCTGGAAGTCCGTACCTTATTGGTGTTGTAAGTATGTGTGGTCAGCTTGCTTAGCTTAATAGGGAGAGCATTGGATTTGTAAAACGTGCCGCTGGTTTGATTCTGGGGGAAGTGAACATTTTCGTTGACAATCTAGAACATTGAGTCTAATGGTCATTTGTCTCACCAGTTTTTCAGAAATCATACAATAGGTGATTCATAGTGTGTGAAATTAGTAAAATTTGAGTTCTATAAAAGCTGGTTAGTTGGAACATGTTAAAGTTAGTCTACAAACAAAATGTTACAATTTCTTGTCAAGAATCGTAGCCTTAGCATGTTTCCTTAAAGGTGTAACAATGTTACATGTGTATAAAAACCAGCTTTAACCATTTTAATGCCCCCACTTAAGGCGAGAAATTAACCTTGTCCCTCTCACTGTCATGCCGTCTATGTGGTATGTTTGGGAGTCTCTGTCCTATGTTCTTAAGAAGAAGTATCTAAGATATTCCTTGAACAGTAAATACCAAAATATGCCTTTTAATCTCTACAATGTTGATATGATTTAAAACCCAATGTTAAAAAAGAAAATTATTAGATGTCTCAAATGAATCTATGTTTAAATAAAAACTTAAATAAAGTAACTACTGAAATAATTCATGTTTCAATATTGTACAATAAAAAATTGGGACAAAGACCAAAATGTTTGTTTTAATTTCAGGTAGCTGATGCATTTTCAGCAAAATATGAAGGAAATCCCAGTAGTCCTGCTATACAGTATGTAGCGTTACAACAGTCACTATATATAACAACATTTGTATGTGTTCTTGGCGGAGGCTTCTTCCTGGCTACAGCCTTGTTTATAGTCCAGGATAAAAAGGCAGCAGAAAGACAAGTTAGGGGTGAGAATTGTTACTATTACAGTTAATTATATTTCGTTGTATTTATGAATATTAAAACAAAAGCAGGTACTTGTGTGCATCACTAAGCAAAATTACTGGTATGTTCAAATTATACTGTATAAGTGGTGAAGTTAGCAATGCTGAAATATTGGTGAATTTTGTAAATCGACGAAAATTGCTATAATTTCCTCTAGCATAAATATCAAACAACATGTCATTAAATTTTACCCTGGCAATTTTCGCTAATATTTCCAAAAGCGAAATGTATGAATTTTTAAATTTGCTTACTTTTCAACATACAGAAATACTTATACAGTAGTTAGAGAAGCAAGTTTCATCAGGTATATTATATATTGTATTTATTATTATGATTTTTGACTGATTATATGGCCTATTACAAATAATTTTAAGCATATTATAACTTAGTTACTAGGTGAAGGTCATATAACCATATATATGACCAAATAACCTGTTAAAGTGTTCTCATTGAAATGATGATGCTACTTCTTGGAATTTGGTGGTTAAAATTAATTTGCAGCAACCGTGTTATAGAACTTATAAGCATCACATTTGACCAATGAAAATCAATGTTATAAAGGGGCAGTATTACTATCTTTTATTTATTCTTTAACACAAAGAATTTAAGATATTTCTCTCTTCAATGTTTGTGACCCTTGAATTACTAGAAACAGAAATAATTTGCCTATGCTACCAGTATAGGGCTAAATAAGCTTGCATATCCATGCAATCTGACCAGTTTCTATACTCTTGTGTGCTCAATTTAGGCAATTTTCTTTGTTTGAAAACCTTATGGACAATTCCAGGTTCAACTGAGACAACATGGGACAGGTCTATTTTGTTAATTTAGCAAATAAATCCTCACCCTGCTGGCAGCAGAAGATTTTACCCATGTGACCAGTGCAACCATGAACAGTGGGCACATATCTGCCGTCTTTTGATCATGGTTTGCACTGTACTCAGTCTGTATATATTTTGTAATTTTCCGTAAAATGATGAATGGTTTTGACTTAATTTAAAGATACATAACAGGGTCCTCATTATTAACAGTTTGGGGATACATATCATCGGATGAAATATTGTTAAAATGGGTTATATTTTCAGCTTGTAGATTAAAATATCCCATTTGAACCTTTGCTAAATCTGTTTTTTCAATGGCACAATCTTTTGCCTCAGATAAAAATGAAAACCCACTTAAGATATATGTATTTAGCATTGTAAGGATTTAATGAAGTAGAGATACAGAGGGTACATGTATATGTAATATGATAATTTTAACACAGGTTTACCAGCAGAAGAAGATCATGTATCGGATGACGAGCAGTTAATTATAGAATACTCGGAGGATGACTTACATCCTATAGTATAGGGGGATAGGATAATCTCAGCCATTGTGATATACAAGTATAATACATGTACACTGCTTGTTAATAACATTTTACTTCTCATCTTTTATACTATCATTTTTGACAAGTTGTGCATGGTCTTTTGGATATTCTTATCAATGGTATATTGAATTTCACTATTAACTGGTATATACATATGTGCTGTAAAATCAAAAAGATTGGTGAGGGATAAAAGTTCTCATACTTCGTGTATTGAAGATTTTTCGTGAAAAATGTTCATTAAGTATTATTTAAAGTTAACAGAGCTGAAAGTAAAAAAATGGCAAATATTTAACCTCACCATTTCCATTTTAGTCTGAAATGTTGTAATTATAAATTTAGGCTTTGTGAAAATATCTAATTTTAGTAATTGGTCTAAGGCCATAATAATGCTCTTTTTCAATGATATCTGCCTTGCAAAACAATAGATATTAATTCAGGTGTGATTTATTAATGCATGACAAAAAAATGAAATGAATAGCATTTTAAAACATGCAAATATTTGTATTTTATTTATAAAAAGACGATGCAATCTTGTCAGAAATGAAATACTAACACTGGAATGATACAGGCAATTTTCATATTCTAGTTATTCTATTTGTTTTGCTGTTATTTTTATCTTCTATGTTGGGCGGAGTCATTATTAACAACGATTTATTTCATTTAATGTTTATTTCACTTCATGTAATAACATATGATATGGCTTTTTTTCTACAACAGTGATGAGTGTTTCTGGTTCTATATTTTTTTTTAATTCAGTTCAAGATAACACTGTTTTAGCTTATTGTTTCATTACTAAAATTATTATCACAACAAATTGTGAATGTTTGTTAAATAGATTTGGGCGAAAATTATGAATAAATTTTTTGGTTAACATACTAATTTATAGATTGTTGATTATGGAAGTATAAATTTTGTGCTGAATAGGAGAAATGGTAGAAATTTTAAAAATCTGAAAATATTGTTCCTATATTTTTACAGAATTTAATCGTTGCCATCATTGATATGTTAAGTAAGAATTAAAAAGAAAAAAAAAATCATTGTTAAAGATAAGCCTTAAAGATAAAAAGAAAAATATGATGTATAAAACAAGTTAATGGGTAGATTTCATTTTGATATGTATATTTTGCATGCATTAGATGTTTCTTGATTTTTGTTTTATTGTCTATCACACACATGTAGTTGGCAGTTGGAATGCATCTTGTATTGTTTATGTTTATGTTGGGTTTATACCGTTAATATTTTATTTATTGATACCTGTATGATATGATAACCAGTTTCTATAAAGTCTCACAACTAAAGATGAATGAACAATTCTAAGTAAATAAAAAACATTAAAGAACAAATAAAGTAAATTTTAATTTATTAGTTTAATGCTCTTTTTTCACCTAAGATGAATATTTGTAGATACAAAATTAAACGTTGACATGTTCACCTTGATTTTGACCCATTGACCTACTTTTTGTAAACGGATGTAGAGCTATGAAAGTTAGAATTGAAGCTCAGTTTCAGATGCAGACGTAAATGTTGACCTAGATTTTAACCCAGTGTCCTATATTTTTGTATTTAAAGCTACAACTATGAATTTTTGACTAAATGCCAAAAATTATGCACATTGAAATTTTGTAGATGCTAAATTGAACAATGATACCTTTATTTTGATCATTTGACCTGCTTTCTTGCATGTAAAGCTATAAGATATGGACTATATTTACAGATTTTGATGTGAAAATGAACTTTGCATTTTGCAGGCTAAATGGGCCTTTAACATATTTCTAACCTGTTACTAACAATGAATGAGCTATTTCTGCTTATTCTGACACATCATAGAATAGTAATGTTGTCTTAGATTAAATAACTACATGTATGATTGCACAATTGATAGTTCTTTACTGTATTAAAATAAAAATAATTTTTAAATTTTATTTAATCTTCATTAATCTACAGATGTGTTATTTAAAGGTCAATCAAAAAGCAAACTCTTAGTAATCCTGATAAAAATATTACATTAAAATTACATTAGATTAAAATATATGTATTGTTACTCTAGTTTCTTATTTAGTAATTTGAGATATCTCACATGAAATAATGGCCTTTAATATTTGTCATATGATGGATTTATGGCTATGTGTGATGTATTAAGTTAAGAGTACATAACACATTATGTTATAATTGTTAGTTTTAAACATAATTTTTGTATTTTATTTCAGAGGTTGCCATGGAAACAGGAGAAACAAATGCAGGCTATGATGAGGTCGTGGACAAAGAAGTGGAAATACCAGCAAAAGGCCTATAAAAATCATAAAAAAAATTGTAATGATCTGGAAAGTTTGCACGAAATGACCTTGAAGACAACTGCAGAAGGTGGATGTGTGAAGATGGATTGTCTAATGAACAGATTTATCCACAATAATCTCCTTGACAATTCCGAACAAGAAAATTGTATTTGGCAACCCTTTCTTATTTGAAAACTTTTGTTTATTGATTTTTACATATAATTTTAATGTCCATATATATAAAATGGGAATATAATTCATGTTTTGTATGTGTGCAGACAACCTAACACTTGGCCATTTCATCTTCATCTTATACTTCTTGACTTTGAGATATTGAAATATGAACTTGAACACAAATTGACCTTGACCTTAAAAGGTCAAATATTGAAAGTCCAGAAAATAATTTTTTCACCGATTTTAGAAAGGGGTATTTGTGTTTCTGGCAGAAATTTTTGTTGGCATGATTGTAGTATTTTTAACTTGTGTAAAAAAAAAATGAAATACATTAGAACCACCCTAAATGGCAACATGTTAATCTGTTGAGTGTATAGTGGTTTGAGAACCACAATTCATAGCATAAAGTTTGCTCAATGTGTTCTTGTTAATATTAAAGAGAGTTTGAACTGTATGTTGTTTGAAAGTTTTATAGCATGTATATTTTTGCATTTCCACTGGAAGCGAAACAGTATTGTTTATTTCCTGTTTATCTTGGGGAATATAAATGATAAAGAGACTATTGCAACATTAGAATATTACATTTTATCACATAAACCGCGGTGCAGGAGTGTAATAAAGCCATTTAATAAAAACGATATTACACTAGTGTAATAACACTTTGACGTGATGTCATTTGCGCTATATAGAAACATAGCGTTAAAGCGCGCTAATGTTAGCGTTACACTACAAACGCGTCATTGAATAATTACTCATTTTAACAGTTTACTGTTCTTATTTTATGTATGTGATAAAAAGAATATTATATTCGTGTAGATTCAATACTAAATTTATTGAACGAGTTGAATAAAACAATATTATGCTCGCCAGAGGCTCGCATAATATGATTTTATTTAACTCGTTCAATAAATTTAGTATTAAACTACACTCATTCAATATCCTCTATTTCTGAGGTTTTCTATTGTCATAATTCTGAATGAACCTGAGAAATTTAGTTTATACATAATTTATTTTAGTTTGATTATGTTGGAAGCTATTATGTTATAGAAACACTCCAAGCAGTTCCAACCATTATTGAATTAGTGAACAATGAGCTTAAAGGGCTTTTGCTGAAGGAAGCAATGGCTTGCCCACGACTGGTTTAAACTTGTGTAACAACAGTGTAGCTGGTTATTGTAAGACTACCAGTCCGACATGTTAACCACTCAGCCATGCCCCCACTTGTGAAATTAAGATGTTGAGGGTAGGGATGGGAGTGGCCAAAAAAGGAGGGGAGGCAAGTTTAAGGTTGTTGTCAAGTCTCTGTATGAACAATTGAAGTCATGATTTAAGTGGTTATTTGTTACACATGTACAAGTTTATACCTGACATATACTATAGTGAAATGTTGGTAAATAATTTTCAGAGCTAAGAGCTTAGTATATATATGAATTGTAAACATAGATTGCTGTTATTCATTATGTTCAAATATTATTATATAACCTTTTGTTCTTAATGAGACTTGATTTAAAGTGCTTTTATTTATTTATATGAATCATCACGTGAATGTAGCTCTGAGTTATGTTTTTTTGTCATGTATCTATAATAATTGCAAATTGTCAACAAGATTTATCAAGCCTACATGATTTGTTATTTCTATGTTGATGATTTTTATGCAATACACAACACATCATATGTGTTGAAAAAGTAAACGTTGAGAGAATTGAAAATTTGATTTTGCTTATGTAAAAACTCTTCAAGTTCTGTGTTCTAAAATGAATGTTTAACATCTTTGTGTTTGCCATGTTTTGTTCATCTCTATCTGTTATTTCTTGTAATTAATGACATTTTTTTGTAGATACCATTTGGCTTGATTTTTTAGAAAAATATTTATTGTGTTAATTTTTGAGTGATTGAATCAACGAATGTATTTAGAAAAGCTAAAACCCATTTTTATTTATCACATACTGTATATTTTATTAAAAAAACATCATTATTAACATTGTGTATTTTCTTATAATTTCGAAAAAAAATCATTATACATTTAACCTTCGAACCAAACTTAAAATCATTGTAACAATTTTTATATGCTGGCAATATCTTTACAGATATACTATGTTCAAATTTGAAAAAAAAAATATATTTGAAAATATTGTTAATTGCTACACAGTCTCTTTATATGTATAAAATAAACATGTTTTGACTTCACATAAAGTAGATATGTTATGTTCTAAACTCTACACACTATAGGTGGACACAATATTAATAAATAGTGTCATTAAAAAGTTTTTTTTGTTTTTTTTTAAACAAATGACCAACAGTACTTGACCCATTATTGGGAATGCAGCTTCCCATACATAATTTGTACATTATTCTATTCAAATTTAACATTTTCAGTAAGAATTTTATAGATTTTAATAAGTTTTTGTGATTAATATGAGCAAAGTACATTTTGTATATCTTTAATTTAATGTTATACTATAAGAGGGACTTGTGTTTAATGCATTGATTAAGTTCCTAAAATAAATTTATTAATTAGTCTCATGTAGTTGCATACTGTTACATATTCCACATGTAATTAAATTGTGTTTTTTTAACTAAGTTCATTCAATACAAAGTATATAATTGTGAACTGTATGAATTGATTTTCATGTTTATATTATGAATTGCTTGTTTTTATATGAATATTGTTAAAATGCGATTTTGAATCACTGGTTACTGTCTTAATACATAAATAAGAAAGTATTATTTCTTTTTTTCACACAACTCAAATAATTCAACACAGACAGGAAAAAAATCTTACCTGTAGAACTTGAAAATGGAATTTGTACGGAGTCATATGTGAATAGTACATCACTCTTGATGAATAAAAGACTATTTTCTATACAAAAATGTGTTTAGTTATTTCACTTAATTACCAAATGTTATTTCCGTGAATAAACAGTTACGTAGACATTTGTAATAACCTAGACATTTATAATAACCGATTTGCAAATGCATTTATATTGAAACAATTCAGACTTGTCTACGTATTTATGGAATGTTGAAGTTTTGTTCTGTGAATAAATGACGTTGACCCAATCTATTCCAGGAAAAAATCTTATTGAAATTTTCCATACGTGATTGAGCATTTCTAAAACAACATACGTGACAGATATGTACAGTAACCCTATGAGATCCATATGGAGTTTGTGTCTAGCTGCCATATTTTTTTTTGAAACTGTCCGTTATCAATTTTGGGTATATAAAGATGAACAGTTCACACTGCACGGATATACTCTATAGTCACATTAAAGAGTCAACGTAGATGTCTTTTTATATCCGGTCGCAGATATAACCCATAAAGTTTGTTGATCTCGCCAACAGTCAACCAAACATACAGTCTCCACTTGTTGCTGGGACCGAGGATCGTAGGGGTGTTGGTAGTTTTATTTACTCTTTGAATGACGGCAGTAATTAAACCATTTTGACCAGAACACTTTTTATTCCCGCACCGTTCCTTGGTAGGCTGTCTAGCAGTTTACCAATACTAGTGCCTTCACTTCCTCAAGGAACTGATAACTTTTGTACATGCGTGAGAAGAGGTACATTTCGAAGAAAGGATTTAATGCTCAAACACAGTGACCTGCACATTCTTAGATTCGAACCAGGGTCGGCCGATTCGTGTGAATTGAAAGTTCTGTACGTTACATAGTATAGTACAGAACATATGTCTTAACATGGCGGGATTCACAAATGCGCGAGTCATTTGTGCATAACGGTCACGTGGTATTAGGCTGTATTTGGCGGTAAAATAGAGCGGGGTTTTCGTTCTAGGCTTGACTTCTTTCCTTTCAAGGCGTAAATTTTATTCAAATTCGAGAACAATTCATAGAGCAATTTTGATAAGTTGTTTTGTATTTAAATGATGACATGTATATTAATACATACAGTCTAGTTTAAGCTGTAATATTTTGTTTTATGATACATAATTGTAATTAAGAACGAGCATCATCGTATGTAAGAAAAGTAGCCCTTTAAACTAAAATTACATGCTAGGATCCTATATTCGGAGGAATGGACGATTCAAATCGCTCAGCTAGGCGTTCTTTATATCTGGCGGTGCTGGGGTACGTTGTGTGAAACTGAAACTGTTCTATTTAATTAAACGCCTATTTCTATATACATATTCAATGGCGTTGTACAAAATGATAATAAAAGTATGTACATATAGATAAAAAAAACAACACACATGCATGGCAAATGAACTACAAAAAAATATGTTAAAGATATCAGCCGTGTAAAATATAAAGTATTAAAAACTTTAAAAAAAAAAAAGAAAGAATAGTTATAAAAAATAACAATAAAAAATAATTTAAAAGAAAATAAAAATTAATGGTTATTTCAGTAAAATTTCAAACACATTTCCACATCTCTATCAGTTTACAGCCCAATCACAAACTTAAAACAATGCGTAAAAATCTCTAAAATAGTAGGTTTTGACATTTTTCTTGAACATGTCCAAAGTCGAAGACTGTCTTATATACAGAGGCAATTTATTCCAGAGAGTTGGACCAACGGTACTAAAACTTCTGTCGTTAAATGTTTTCCTTTTGTTAAAGGGGACAGCAAAACAATAATCCATATTATCAACAGATCTGAGATTTGGTCTTTTTATGACAGGCTTGTGTAACAGTTCTGTTAGATAAACCGGAGCATTGCCCATAAAACAGTTATACATTGTACATAGTATTTTAAAATTGATCCTAGCTTTAATTGGTAACCAATGCAGTTCCAACAAAGAGTCTTTGGAACTATCATATTTTCCGCGTTGCAAAACAAGTTTAGCGCACATATTCTGGATACGCTGTAATTTTTGTAACTCACTGTCTGAAATGCCAAACAATATAGCGTTGCAATAATCCAAATGTGAGATTACAAGCGACAATACTAGGATTTTTGTGGCGTCCTGAGTCAGATATTTGCGAATGCTCTTTATTCTCAAATAATTTAACATAGCAGTTCTACACTTGGTCTTAACATGTGTTGAGAATCTTAGGCCCTCGTCTAAGTAGGCACCTAAGTATCTTATGACACTGACATTTTGAATTTTATCGCCGGCGATATCAATTTCATTAATTGAACATTTACCAAGTTGGGCTTTACTACCAAACCTAATGAATTCTGTCTTAGTGGTGTTCATTTTGAGTTTATTGGCATTCATCCAGTCATTGATGATTACAGCACTGTCTTCAAGTTGCTTTATAGCGTTAAGTTCATTGGTCACTGAAGTTGGTCGAAAGCGTTGACTAGCAATGTGGTCATCAGCAAAGCCGTACACAGATATGGATGGTGGTATCACATCAAAAAGGGTTCCCGCATATGTGAGATAGAGCCACGGACCAAGACAGCTCCCCTGAGGTACACTGCATGAACTCCTGTCTTAATGCCAGCGTTGACAGATCGAAAGTTCTTCGTGTTACGGACACACGTTTTTTTTTTCCTCAAAAAAGAGGTTTTGGTTAGTGGACGGCTGCCATTCTGTATATGAATATCCATCAAATTCTGGGGTTTGTGTTGTAAATGTTGTAAAAATAACCGCAGAGTGAGATTTGGAGCATGTATTTTGTGAGTAGGCAAAGACCAGTCCAACGGTCTACCAATTGAGCTACGCTTGCATGGAACATTATTGACAGCTGTTATGGTGGATCATTTTCTTCCGTTACTGGTTGCGTAATACTAATGTATACATGTTCATACAAAAAAAAAAACGTTTTTCAAAATTAGATCCATTTCAGGATATACTTATTTCTTAAAAAATTAAAATGATAATAAAAATACTAGTACGTTATAAACATATTAACAAACTTGAAAAGTGAAAATCCACTCTCAGTTTGAACCATTCGATCGACAAAAAACAATGGTGAGTTCAGTATCTTTTACGCCCCTAGTCCCATGTTTCTATCACCGTTTAAGAAATTAACTGAATATACTAATCAGATATGTGGAAAACCTCACTTTCGACAACGACTGCTCTAATATTACAAAAAATACATGTATAAAAATAATCCACCGGAGTCCTTTATTTAGATAAGTTAAACCTGACATCCGCTGTAAAGAATCGTCGCAAGTTCAAGGTAATTTGATTTTAATATGCATGTATGCTATTTAATAAAGATACTTGCCCCGTGTTCGATCAGGATCATATTTAAAAACTAAAATATTGTTCATTGTTTATCATTGCGGATAAAACATTTGATATTAACTTGATAAAATTGGACTTGAAAAAGTATGTTTATGAAATTTGAGTATAAATTTATTGTTAATTTTACAAGAAACGGGCATTTTACAGTTGATCCAAATTTCGGTCTTGATCTCATTTTGATCCGATTATTTTTATATTTGTTTTGTTATATTTGTTGATTTTATTCCAAAATATGTTGGTTTCTTTGCAAATAAGCAATTATTTATATTTCGAATATGTACCATTTAATTCTAGCATAATACAATTAGTGTTATAAAACAATGAAAATAAAATCAGGATTTATTTTATCCTTACTCTGATCTTTTCTTTGGTCCATTTACAGGAACTATAAATGACATTATGCTCACGCACTATTAATAAGTTCGATTAACGACGTCAATAGTTTGAGATATCATATATCAATTTTATATGTGAGCCGCGTCACGACAAAATGAACATATATAGTGCGTTTGCGACCAGCATGGATCCAGACCAGCATGTGCATCCGCGCAGTCTGATCAGGATCCATGCTGTTCGCTATCAGTTTCTCTACTTGTAAAATGGTTGGTAAGCGAACAGCATGGATTCTGATCAGACTGCTGATTATTGGCGACGCCGGTGAACGGCGTCGTCTCTTATGGAATGCTTTTTATTTTGGACTATGGAAGGAGCTGTAATTATAAGCAGTTAATGTCATGTTGTGTTAATTAGTTTTATTTTGATTCGTAAAAATCCAGTTAACAAATATGTTGTTATATTTGTATTTAATAACTTTATGTAAAAAGCATGTGCATTGTGTGTTGGTTTTGTCGTGACGCGGCTCATATATCACTTTTATATATATTTAATACTACATCATTACATTTTAATAAAGTTATGACATATTATCACAATGATAATAACTATGCGTAATGCAAACACTTGGCAGACAGATCAGAAAAAATTATAGTCTTACCGCTTAGAATATTTATTTGGTGCGACACGCACGTTTTTGAACACAAGATCCATTTCTTTCAAATAAAAATGTCTATTTGTGAGCACTGACTCATGTTTACAGCACATAAGTTGCTCATTTAGAATTCACTTTCAAGTAAAATTATAAACATATTTGAGTGTGAGAAATGTTTGACATTATTATTACTGTTATTTATTATTATTTTTATTATTATTATTATTATTATTATTATTATTATTATTATTATTATTATTTAAAAAAAAGCATTTATGTATTGTGCACAGATTTTACTTGTACATTGTATTTATTTAGGACAGACTATAAGATATTAATTGAATTTAGAAAAAGAGAGAGAGAGAAAAAAAATAATTGTAGAAGATCATAAGGAAAGAAAAAGTAAATTCAATAACGTACTCTTCCCTTGAAATTGAAATTTTAACTTATTTTCTATAATTATATCTGGAAAGTTTTATATAAAAAGAAGGAGCAAAATGGAAAGAAACAATGAAGGGGATTGGCGAAGGACTCAAAACATTCCAACCTCTTTGATAGATATAAATGTAATAAAATTGTGGCATCCTGTTTTGTTTAATTATATGTTATGTCGCAATTTTCTTTTTAACTATGTAACTTTCGCAGGCCATTTTCACGTACGCCATTACTGCGTATGTATCACAATTATATTTATTAAATCAATAATAACCATTAAAAGGACTCCACATGTTCATTTTTTTTGTGGACATTACGAGGCTGGAAACATTTTTTTCGAGATTCATACAACATTGGATGTAGATCTGAAACAATAACGCACAGTGTGTGCAAAATTTTTTATTGGCTACGAATTACTTAAAAATTCGATTTTAAATTTAAACTTGAGAATATTTCTTTATTCTCTTTTGCACATCTTTCCGTTAAAATGTTTCCAATTTGACCTATATAAGAAATTCAAATTACCTTTGGACCTCGGTTAATGAGTTCTTTTAATACACTGATTTATGATTCTTACCTCTATTAAGCATGCAGTAGGTAACTTAAACAGGGAGTCTATAAAAGCTGTATAAGACGATTTTTTTTGTGAATGCGCCGGAAGTTGTGATAGACATGCATGGTCACTAGCTAGCTGACTATTCAGTTGATTCCAGACCAGCTCCGGACAGTATCCATTTATTACAAGGTAGCAAATCCCCCTAAAGATATTCATACCGGCAGTATTATATGATTGGCAATAATGACAAATCAACAGCAGACACTGCAGCAAACACTGTACTGGATACGCCACCTTTCATACGAAAGCAGGGGAGAGTATTGTTGAACATACATTTAGATAAAATTTGAATACAAGTTTTATATTTTTTGTCAAGAAGCTTCGCTCGTTATAGCAGGGAAAAAAACAACAATATTATAAAATTACTAAATATTTAATATTTTGTTTTCAAATATTATTATTATAAATAACATTAATACTGTTATACTTATTTTTATTGGTATCTCTATGTAAATTCTTTAATTCTTTTATGCCGAACAATATTAAGACTAGATTGCGCGTGTTCATGTGACAGTACTATTATATGCTAGCTGCATGCCTTTGCACGAGAAAAATATACTAAGCTTTTAAAAAAAAATGTAATTCAAGTAATGATTTACAAGTTATGCAGTATTAATAACTGATTTTGCCGTATATATATATCACCGTATTTCTACTGCATTACTTACGCATTCAGGCATATTTTGACCTCTTTTTTGGTAAATTACGTTGGTTGTTAGTAATGTTGGCAAATTTTCAAAATTTTATGAAAATTATCATTAATCTGGAGGCAAGCTTCTTTAATCAATTATTCTCGATAAGATGCATATGGAGCAAGATAAACAAAAAATAATACAAATGAACAGATAGATTATTAGATAGATTATTAGATAGACACGGCCGATTTCAGTTATTTTCCATGACCTCTCTGATCCAGTTAGCGTAGTGTGCGGTTTTTGCGTAAATTCCGGGATAAACACCAGTGCCACACCCTTTGCCGGCGGATACGATTCCGGCAACCTCAAATTCTCCGCCGGGACCTGTTGGACACAAAAGTGGAGATCCTGAATCACCCTGAAATATTTAGATGGAACGAAAATTATGATTTTTTCATTAATATAGCCATGATAAAATATTACAATGCTTTCAGAAATACTAGAATCAAGTTCCGCTGCATCTTATCCTATACGGTAGAAAATAGCCATTAGAATACTAGAAACAAGCCCTGCATTTTACACGGTAAATATAGCCATTAAACATATAAGGATAAAGCTCCACATCTTATACGGTAGAAAATAACCATTAGAATACTTGAATCAAGCTCTCCATCTTATACGGTAAATGCAGTCATTGAACATATTATGACAAAGCTCCTTATACGGTAGAACATAGTCATTAGAAATACTATGATCCAGCTTCACATCATATAGGTAAAACATTATTATTAGAAATACAAGGACAAAACTCCGTATCTTATACCGTCTAACATAGCCATTATAGAAAAACTAGCATCAAGCTCTGCATCTAATACGGTAGAACATAGCCAATATAGAAATATTCTACAGTTATATATGCCCCGCATCTTATACGGTATACAGAGCCATTTCAGAAATACTAGAATCAAGCTCCGTTTCTTATAGGTAGAATCTAGCATTGAGACATACTAGGATAAAGCTCCGCATGTTAGGGGTGGAATATAGCCATTAGAAATATTAGGTGAAAGTTCTGTATCTTATACGGTAAATGTAGCCATTAAATACTACGACAAATTTTCGCATATGTTGAATAATAGAGCCATTATACATACGATGACAAAGCTCCTCATATTAATCGACGTTATTTGGTTGCCATGAGCTCTGTCATTATCATTAGCGTACTTATTTTTGCAATTTGCATTCAATTAGCATACATTTTTCACATAATTTCTGTCAACATCTATTACATAAATGATTGCAAAATGTGTCCGGAAAAGAGACTTAGGTATTAGTTGATATTAAAGATAGGTAAAATGGACATCTACAATTTTACTTATTTGAAATATTTACGTTGCAAGCGTCCGGATTCCCGTTGTTATCATTTTGGTTTTGTGTCTGCATATATTCTGGAATTCCGGCACATAGCACTGTGTGGTCAATAACCAGGTGTATTTCACCATCACTGTACTCGAGCTTCTTGTATGCCTCATCGCACGTGTTATTGTTGATCACGTACAGCGTAGTTTTGAGAGGTATATACATACCCCAGCCGTAAGGATCTGGAAGAAAAAACACGATCTGTTTGACTCACATATACCTTACACAAAGATTCATTATAACAGCTATATAAGTTATTGACAATTCAGATAACAGCGTTGTTCCTAGCAATTTCAGTGAAAAAAAAGAACGTTTGACTTATAGCCATTCGGACAACATAACGTTATAAATATTGGAAAATTAATAAATATACATTGTATACTGTAATCAACAACGTTGCAATAAACTCCTTAAAATGTAAACGTGTATGACATCATGAGCTGGGATCATAAATGCAGTTTAAGGGTTTGTCAGTATTAAATCTGGCAAATAATATTTACGAATTACATGTAGTAATTAAGTTGAAGACGAATAAAAATATGACGAAGAGTCATTTTTTTAGGCAAGTCAGTTTTGCTCGGCCTCAAGTCTGGCATTTTATTTGAAAGATAGCCCTCTAAATATCAAATATAGCACTTGCTAATTGCCCTGCCTCCAACCTGACATTCAATGTGGAAGATTACACTCTAAATATTAGATGTAGACCCTTACCACTGTCCCAAGCCACCAATCTGATATTCAATGTGAAAGAAAACCTATAAACCTTACCACTAGCCAGCTGCTTCCAGCCTACAATCTGACATTCAATGTGAAGAAAACCTATAAACCTTACCACTAGCCAGCTGCTTCCAGCCTACAATCTGACATTCAATGTGAAGAAAACCTATAAACCTTACCACTAGCCAGCTGCTTCCAGCCTACAATCTGACATTCAATGTGAAGAAAACCTATAAACCTGACCACTAGCCAGCTGCTTCCAGCCTACAATCTGACATTCAATGTGAAGAAAACCTATAAACCTTACCACTAGCCAGCTGCTTCCAGCCTACAATCTGACATTCAATGTGAAGAAAACCTATAAACCTGACCACTAGCCAGCTGCTTCCAGCCTACAATCTGACATTCAATGTGAAGAAAACCTATAAACCTGACTACTGTCCCAAGCCACTAATCTGACGTTCAATGTCAAAGAAAATCCATTAATCTTACTACTGGCTAGTTGCCCCCAGCCTCCAATTTGACATTCAATGTGAAAGAAAACTTATAAATCTAACTACTAGCTAGCTGCCCACAGCCTCCAATTTGACATTCAATGTGAAAAAAAACCCTATAAATCTTACTACTAGCTAGCTGCGCCCAGCCTCCAATTTGACATTCAATATGAAAGAAAACCTATAAAAGCTGACCCAGCCTCCAATTTGACATTCAATGTGAAAGAAAACCTATAACTCTTACTACTAGCTAGCTGCGCCCAGCCTCCAATTTGACATTCAATGTGAAAGAAAACCTATAAATCTTACTACTAGCTAGCTGCCTCCAGCCTCCAATTTGACATTCAATGTGAAAGAAAAGCTGAAAATCTTACTACTAGCTAGCTGCGCCCAGCCTCCAGTTTGACATTCAATGTGAAAGAAAACCTATAAATCTTACTACTAGCTAGCTGCCTCCAGCCTCCAATTTGACATTCAATGTAAAAGAAAAGCTGTAAATCTTACTACTAGCTAGCTGCCCCCAGCCTCCAGTTTGACATTCTGTACCGTCTTTAATACTGCTAGTGTTAGATAAAGGGATAACTCCAACATACGGTGTTAATTTCGCTTCTTCCGTTAGCTTGATTAGCGCAATGTCGTTCTGTAAAATATCTAAAACGAGACGGAAGTATGCAGGTTTTTATTGACAGTAAATAAAAATGTAAACATCATAAATGTTGAGGTAAAGACAAAACAAAAAGATGCGTACCTGTACATTGTATGTGCACATTTTGTATAACAATGTTCAATAACAAAATAACCAAATTTGTTTTCATTTATTAAATCAAATTAATTATTTCATGAGAGAATATGTCACATTCATGAAACAAGTCTGTTTTTCTGATGAAGGACATCACCTCTAATATATACAATTTATATGGAAAATCGCGTGTGCCACTTTGCCACTTTAATTTAAAGGGACTCCACTGAAGTTTTTTTATATGATGGGACTGATTTTTTTTCAATATAAATGTACCATTTGATGTAGGTTAATTTAGACCTCTAATCTTTGTGCAAAATTTCAGAACATTCGCGCACTTCGTTTTTCAGAATAATTATTCACATTGTAAATAAATGACCCAACATGAAAAGTTATACGCTTTTCACTCAAATCGGACTAAGGAAGCATATAAATACGATTTTCAAGTATTACAAAGTATATTTCTTAACTATTATCTTATATTTCTGTCTAAAGTGCCCCAGCTCATTTATGTAAGAAATTCAAATGTTTAAACCTCAGTGGAGTCCTTTTAAAATAACATTGGTATAATGACCTTAAAGAAAACGTGCTTATAAAATGCGGAAGTTTCTTACTTGTCACGTGTGGTAGGAAGCCAGGGTGTAGGAAGAAGCTCTCTGGTTTGATTATTTGCTCCCCGAGATCCTTCAAATACTGATTGTGTTCCCCAAGAACAACGTTCCAGTTGTCTTCCACGGCCAATTCCTCGAATAATCTGTCAGTAAAATGTGGTTAAACTTAAACAATCGGGTAATATACGTACAAACACTGTAGAATTTATTAAATCATCAAAGAAAGTGCAAATATTGCATAAAATGTAGACCCTATGCCTTAAAAACCCTATATATACTTGTATCTGTGAACTATTTATACTCGCACTACAAAAGTTTAGAAGCTTCACAATCGAGTAGACTGTAACTTCAATTTTATTCTTTACATAGAAACCTGAACATTCAACTCCGAATTCATATTATTTTACATTAGACATTGAAATATTTTGGTGTTGTTGATCAAGTAGACTTCACAAAATAGTGATATAACACAAACACATATATACTCTACAAAACGTAAACTTATTCTCCCAAAGTCCCTAACATCGAAACTGGCTATACATGGTAATGGGCATATATATATATATATATATATATATATATATATATATATATATATATATATATATATATATATATATATATATATATATAATATAGTAATCAACTGATATAACTACATATCCCCTTCTTTTAAAATAAAATTGTGCATTAATATATCATCATTATATAAATACTAAATTATTCATGACTTAATTTCATTTTTAACAATCTCTTATTTTCTGCAAAATGTTAGAGCAGAATATCATTTATGCATCAATTTTAATTATTTTGTAAACCATTGTTTCGCACAGTATTACTAATCGGCGATAAGTATGGGTAAGAGTTTGTATTAAGACGACCGTAGGGAGTCTTATCAAACTCTTACCCATATAACTGCAAATCGGCTCTTGCAACCTTATATCTACGGAAGCCCATAGGTATCATTTTGTCTTAGGACTTTTGTCTTTGGACTTTTGTCTTATGACTAATGACTTATGTATTATGACTTTTGTCTTATGTATTATGACTTGACAAAAAAAGCGGCAAAAGGGCAAGTTTCATCACATGTACCCTTCATGGACGTTGGAGGTAAATCTGATAGTGAAACAGAAGACGATTTGGTAGGTATCACAGTACTGTATTTCTCCTAACTAGAATAATTATCACCCATTCAAGGTAAGGTTTCGAATATGGGTCATCTCAGATGAAAAAGTATGTCACAGGACACAACAATCGTGTTAACTGTTAAAGTTTAAGTATCAAGATATTTGCAAGATTGACACGTTTTAAAACATGTGTGAAACTTTATTCTGTATAAAATATAAATTATTTCTCTTTCAGGTAAATGCGAGTAGTAAAGAAGGCGAGTAGAAAACGTATTCATGCATAGCAGTTCACTTAGAAGAAAAAGACCCAGAAAACCTTGAAAAAGATTAACTTATGGAAATCCATTGATGGTAAACATATTGGACATCCATCTTTTACCTGTGACTCTCTTTACAACGGAAAATACAAGAGATCGATTTATGATTTATCTGACTCCTACAAAGCCAAATGTGCCGAATGATGATATTTTATCTAATTTAATTCTTGATAGTTAAACAGTATAATTATGTGAATATATGAAATACTGATACTGAGGAAACAAGAACCATATTTTTTTATTCCAAATATAAAATTGTCAATTTCATATCACATAAGACATAATACAAAAGTCATTATACATAAGACATAATACAAAAGTCATTATACATAAGACATAATACAAAATTCATTCTACATAAGACATAATACAAAATTCATTCTACATAAGACATAATACAAAATTCATAATACATAAGTCGTAATACACGAGACATGATAAAAAAAGAAAATAAAACCTGACAATTTAAACATCAAATTTCTAGATAAATATGTATGCCTTGGTTTATTTTTATTAAATTATATCTAATATCCTTTTTTACAGAAACAGCTGGGTCCTGGGAGGCATTTCACATATAAATTACAGTTTGGACGACTTCATGAAATTCGCAGGGAATTTTGACAAGTGACAGCACGGACAGAGAGAAAGAGATGCAAGAATTAATTTGTAATGCCAAATGAAGATATATCAAATCAAATCTTCAAAGATAATTTAAATCTATAGGTGTGTTTCATCGCAGTACTATTTATATTTTAAAAAAAGACCCAAAAAACAAGAGATTGAAGGTTGAGTGCCTCAAAATCAACATCTCATAATAGCTTTCCTGAGCTTTAAAAAGTGTATGTTTAAATTGTCAGGTTTTATTTTTATTTTTTTTGTATCATGTCTTATGTATTACGACTTTTGTATTATGTCTTATGTATAATGGCTTTTGTATGATGTCCTTTGATAATGACTTTTGTAATATGTTACTTAATTTGGGAAGTAAAACAATGAGTTTTCAACAATACCAAGGATTTTAATGCAATTCATTCCTGTCATATGAAACAAAATAACTTTTTCTAGAAAATATAAACAGTCAGCAATTAATAATTGACATTTTTCTTAGAGTTAAAAGGATATCAAAAAGTTACTGTGTTATGGATCGCCATAGCTGCCTAATGTTATTACATTTCTTTTTATCTTGCCCAGAGAACGTCTTATTATGTCAAATATAAGGGTTGTAATGCCATTGTAATTTGTCGACTTGTCTTAACATTACCTTATTATACCTAACAGTAGTCTTGTCTCTTTAAAATGTGATGTTGACTTCTGTTAAAATTGTTTAATTATGTCAAACAGTAGTGCACATGTTAAAACTGTCGTTTTGGCTTGTCTGAAATGTGTCATATTATGTCAACTAGTTGCGCTATTTGGTCAAATTGTGGAGCTGTTTTTTTAAAGACTGTCTGATCATTTGAAACAGTACTGTTCTCTTGTCGAAATTTTGGTGTTCCCTCTTGTCAAAGCACAGCTTTTTTTTAAAATCAAAGGGAAATGTTTTTTTGTAAAAATCGGTGTTTAAAGGGCCAAAACATTGTTTATTGTGTCAAACAACTGTTTTAAATTTTTCCCAAACGTTTTACTACTAAATTTGGGCCCTTTTTATATAAAAATATTCCCAAATTTAAATCTTCCCCCGGAAATGTGGTGTTGCTAAAGCTAAATTCATGCCTTAATAAAAACTGAAATTGTATTTTTGTCAAAAAGTTTTTTGGACTGGTTAAAATTTCCATTTCTTAAAAAAGGTCAAAAACATTTGCGGTTCTTGTCAAAATTGTGGTAATAGTTTTGGTCTAAACTTTTTCCTTAAAAATGTAAAACAAAGGTTTATTTTTGCAAAATTTTTGATGTTTTCTTTTAAAAACAAAAGAAACATCATTTTATGTCTAATAATTGTGTAAATTTCTTCAAATTTAGTTTTGTCTTGAGAAAGAGCTGCCTGATTTTGCTTAACTGTCCCGTTATTTTTTTTGGTCTTTCATTTATCGCTCCGCGCGGGCTCTTGTCACGTGATACTAAATTTTGACAACATCGCATCTGGACAGGATAACACGATTATCTGACATAACGAGACGGCATTTAGACATACTAACTCCGTGGTCGAGGGGTTAGAGTCGATGACTTCTAATCCAGTTACCTCTCTGGCGTGGGTTCGATCCCCGAGAATGCTTTGGTAGTTTAGCGCGGAGGAAGGTTGTCAAGTACTGGTGTAACTCTTCAGGAACGATGATTAGGAAACTACCCGCCTATATGACTGAAATACTATTGGGAAAAGGCGTAGATTGAAACAAACAAACAAAACAAACAAAAAAGACATGCTAACGTCATAAATTGGCAAATCAACGCCACTGGATTACATAATGATACTGTGTTTCAACAAGTAAACACCACATTTGAAAACGAAAAAAGATACTTCGCTATAAAGGACGATGTTTAGTAATGAAAACACCGAACCTTGACAAAATAAAATGACACTTTGACAACAGATAGTAATTTAAGGCAAGTCATTACCACGTTTCGACAAGATGACATGACTATTTGACATAATAAGACGAAGATAGACAAGTTGATTCTGCATTTGGACATAATAGCATGACATTTTGACAAATTAAAATAGCGTTTTAACAGTTCATAACCATAATTTGTAAAGATACCACCGTTATTTCACATGATAAGACGGTGTTAAGGCCGGTTAACATAAAGTTTGGATAAAATAGCATGGCGATCTGAGAAAATATGGCAGTGTTTAGACATGTCAATATCATCTTTCGACGACAACTTTCGACAATACTGTTTGACATAATAAAATAACGTTTACACAAACAAACAAGATTAATTGGCAAGTCAACATTAGTATTTCACATAAAAAGTATATTTTTAGGCAGGATAACAACACTTTTAGACAAGACAGCATGATGTTTTGTCACAATTAGACAGAATAACACCACCTCATACAAAGAAACAAAACAGTTTGACAAAACAGGACAGCACTTTGCCAGGTCAATATAACGGTTGAACAAGATATCACTACTAGCCGACATAATAAGACATGAGTTTGACAAGTTGACACCAAGTTCCGACAAGATAACATTTCTGTTTCACATAATAAGACAATTTCTAGACAAATTACCACCACAGTTGGTCAAGACGGCATGCTTTTTTGACATAAAAGACATTCTTTTAGCAAGAAAACACCGAATTTGAACACAATGACATGGCAGTCTGCCAAATGTGAAGGTGTTTAGACAAGTCAATATCACATTTGGACAAGACAAAACGACAGTATAACATAATACAACAGTGTCATAACATACCAGGATCACATTTGGACAAGATGACACCAACTTCCGACAAAATAACACTACTGTTTCACATGATAAGACAATTTCAAGACAATTCAACACCACATGTCTTTGTTCAGACATAATGAAATCTTAATTCGAAAAGATGGCGTGCATGTTAGACATATTAAGACTTCCATTCGGTATGTTAACACCGGATTTGCACATGATAACATGACGTTTTGAAATAATAAGACAGTGTTTAGACAAGTCAGCACTACGTTTTGACAAGATAAAATGAATATTTGACCTAATAAGACTTCGTTAAGACATGTTCCCATAAAATGTTGGCAAGCCAACACTTCTGTTTACATAATAAGACACTTCTAGGGAAAAATAAAACGAAATGTAACAACTTAGGCAGCTGTGGCGTTCCATACTGTGTACTCATTTGTCTCTGCACGTGCATAATCTATGTAATAAATTGAATGCATTCTCACATTTCTACAGTGTTATCAGCCTTTTTAGAAATACCTGAACTGGCTTATTGAAATATGCAAATCACAATTTTCACTATCAGCACTGGTTTCTTCATGAAAAAAGCGGTGCACTAAATAATTACTGCCGAGTTAAGAGCCGATTTGCAGTTATGGTAAATTATTGTCTACATTTTTGTCTGGGGTACAGAGTGTGGGAACGGCTGCCTGACATTTAGGCTGTATATGGGATATTGCATTATTTTCTGCAATTAACTGTGATGAATGATTATTCTTATAAGATATCAATTAGACAGCTATTTATATCAAATGAATATTTAGTGTAACGTGCAAATTTTAACAAATTCAACATAAACACGTGAGGCGAGATATGTGTGTAACATTTTCTGACAAAATAAGTCACAGAAATTAAAACATGTACGATTTTATCATCTGAAGAATAGACAAATGTTTATATAACGATTTTAGGGAAAATTATAAATACGCTTATCGTGTAAACAAAATAGCGTTGTATAATATAAATTTGACGGTTAGAAAGTTGAATTTTTGTCTTTAATTGAAATTACTAAATCACTGTAACTTTACGAGTGAGAAGGAAAGAAAACAGTTCAAAAACATTGCCAATGAGTATCCTTTCCGAAACTAAACATATCTTCAAATCTAATGTAAGAAAAGTCTTCTGTGACTAAATAATGATTATTTAGGAGGGGTGATAGATACACCGAACATATCCCGGAATATTATATTCATCTTTTAACTAAGTCTCTTCTCAAAACATTCCTGGGTATAGCATTTTAGTAACTGTGTTTCAAGAATGGCATATAGACCTTTTTACAATACGATTTTCCATAACAACGAATGTTGCATTTCGCGCATGCGCATTCTGCGTAGGGCAAAAAGCAATAACGATGTCAGCAGTTTATCATACTTTAAGGTTTTAATAGATGCTATTTCATGTTATATCACCCAAAAAATATTAATTTTGGGAGGCGGTGAGTACTGAAAACGTGAATTTATTTTTTAACAGATCTGCGAAAACGTGCGGGAGTAATAATTCAATGGTCAAAACGGGCACACACATGTCTTTTTTTAAGGTAGACGACTTTTCACTGAAACAGCAGGTTGTTAAAGATAAAATTTTATTACCCCTGTGTTACATAATATTACACAATTTGTATTGTACACTTCCTCTGAATAACAGGATTGGTCTGGCGGCAAGTGTCAAACAGATTGGCACGCGAACGTTTGTTCATTCAACCGGGACGTTTAAATATCATGATATAGTTAATCATTTACAGTACGCTTATTAAAATGGTAATTCATGTAACTTTTAAATATACCGATCACTGTTTATGGATTTTGAGAAGACAAAAACTGTGTGACGTGCATTATTAAAAATAACATGTATTACGAAGAAGCGGATAAAATGTGTGTTATATCTTTTCCAAACAACCCATCTTAACTTCTCAAGATTTTGAAATTTTTTTTATTTAAAAGCTATTTATTTGACTTATATTTTTCTGTTTGCATCACAGACAAAGCGGATAAAGGGTATAATCAGGTATATTGAACACTAAAAATGCATTATCACCTGTTCTGATATTTTTTCTGAATGATAATTAATCTCAATTTCATGTTATATAATTTCTTTTGTTTTTAAATGAACTATTTCAACAGCAAACAAGTTGACTTTTCATTTGCTTATAGATATGTTTCAACATCTTCTTTAAAAAATTGATTTCAGTGTCAGGTCCGTGAACAAGTATCTTTTCCATGCCTTTTTATGACATTCTTCGCCACAAAGCTATAAAGTCATCTTTTCTTTATTTGTTGAAAGATATTTGATATAATTTTCTACCGTTTACCTTGAACAAACTCAGAATTGTCTATGAACTTCTACTATATTTCTTTGTAGGGCGAAGTATTTTTTACCCTACGCAGATTGCACATGCGAGAGAAAATTTTAATTCCGGTCGATTTTACATAGCAACGGACCGCGTTGTAAAAAGGTCTATAACTAGTAAATTTGTATAATGACGAAACGTAAAAAGAACTTTACCCGACACAATGTCCAGCTGTCAGTATCCATTTGGGATGAATCAGGGCTCCTCCACAAAGATGTTTCATGTGGGTTTTACGTGTAAATTGAATCGGCTTCAGATAATGTAATGAGGCCAAGAAGGGCCATTCTCCCCTCTTCATCGTCTGACCACCAACTATTCGCCTTTCGCGGACCATATCATTTGGGTATGCTACAGCAACGTGCAATAGAATGCACAAAGCTGAAATAAATACAAGTACAATCATCACCAAAGTTGTTGTCAGAAAACTTGTAGGTATATTTATTCCTTGGAAAGCTTTTTGTATTCGGGCTTGTTGACAACTTTTTTTTATTTTTATCCTTTTAGTTTATCTAGGGTTTTGGTATTCAATGTAGGGGGGGGGGGGGGGGGTAAAACGAGTGATAATTAAGTAAAGTTGAAAAGTATTATATAAGTTATTTAATTATAAGATGCCAAGGAAAAACGAAGACTTTTCATCCTTTCTATTGTTGGATCTTTATCTTATTACAATGTAATTTTAATTGTATAATGGAATTTTACTTACTGAATTGAAATTTGAAATTTGTATTTTTTTAAATTTTGTGTAAGAATATAATGATACTATTCTCAAAGAGGATAACGTAGGCATAAAAATATAAAAATGTAATATGTAAAAAATATAATATTATAAAAATGGCTTGTAGTTTGAAAATATGGCTTCACTAATGCTATTTATAAAGTCATTCAACTTTTCAACTTTTTTCCCTTCATTGTGCGCGTGTGTGTGTGTGTGTGTGGGGGGGGGGGGGTGTTGCTTTTGTTTTATAAGGTACCTGGATATCCCAATATGTATTGAAATGAATCTATCTTAAGTGGTTGAAGTATAAGAACATTTACTATAATATTCATTGAAAAAACATGAAAGAAAAGAAGTAAAGAAAGAAACAAGAAAGGAAACAACAACAACAGAACAACTTATTTATGATACTTTAAAATGTTCTGTTGTTTTGGGGCGGTTTTATTTTTATAAAGAAAGAACAAGACAAGTTAAATGTTCTTTAAAATGCGAAAACCTTTAAGGAACGTTGTCAGATATTTATTTCTTTATTTATTTTTGTTCATGTACAAAAAATCTCATTTAACAGGAGATGCACTTTTTTAGATTTTCCTTTGCAAAATATTGCTATGAGAAGAACAACTTATATGATTAAAACACGTTTATTCTACGGAATTTCTAAAGACACGACAATAACATAAACGTTCATCATTTTGAATCAAAGATGTTATGATCAAAGTAACTGTTAATATGTATTGTATATTTATTAAAGTACATGACGTTTATTTTAATTGAAAATAAAACAACAAAAAAAATCAAAACAAACAGATAGATAAAACATGTTCATTTTGTTGATTTGTTGAGTTTGTTTTTCGGATTGCTACAATATTAAGTCGATTGTCTGAGTTTTAAAATGCACCTGAATTTTATAAAAGGGCTTGGGAATTCTTCCAAAGTCTATAAAAAGTCTATTTAATCTAATTAGGGTTATATCATATTTTAGATTGTATGTAAAAAAGGCTAACAAAAGAGAACAAAACCGAGTGCATATTTCTCTTAAATTAATTTATATATTCATACATATAATAATAATAAATAGAAAGTTTAGAAATAAATTGTTTAAAAAACTCACCATAGAAAATGTTCATAACCATCTATCTAAGTCAGGCACTTTTTACAGAAAAAAGACAATAAAGAAACACACTTCCGTGTTTAAGAATTATGATGTATCTTGTTGGTGCACGGAGGCAAAAAGAACTAATTCAGAATTAGCTCGGTGATTTAATACTTAACTATTTCATAATTACTACTAATAAGCCTATTTTCTGCTATTGTAGCAGGTTTAATTAACGAACAGAACAGAACAGAACAGAACATTTATATTATTAGATTTGTACCATAAGTACATCATCGTAACATATTTACAAACTTAATACATTTACATGTAATATAATACAGTCACATGATAAACCAGTGTTTATAAGTATCGAATCGCAATAACACATACATTACATTAACACATTTACATTTAATAAAGTTACAATTACATAATATAATCATGATATTTTAAGCATACAGTTTCATCGGTTTTTTTCTAAGAGGATGGACTTAAATATGTGTAGCAGATGCTCTTAAAGTCATAGCACGTTTACTATAAATAGCAAAATTTTTAATAATTGTTCTTTTATCATTTTTAATAGTTCTACAAATTTAAACATGATTGGTTTGACTTTATAATATTTTTTTTATATATAGTTTCCTTAAATCAATATAACATGGCCAAATCAAAATGAAATGATACTCGTCCTCAATGTCGTGCTTATCACAGTATATACAATAACGTTGATTTCTATCGATTCTTTGTGTACTGTATCGACCTGTTTGAATTTTCAAAGAATGTGAAGATAACCTTAATTTTGTTAAATAACATCTTAAGTTGCGAGGCAAAATATCTATGTATTTTTCGTACTCAAATTTACTTATTACATGATTATAACTTTCTAAAACAGGAATGTTTTCCTTATTAACATGCCACCCTTGAACAAAACTATCAATAATCCGTTGTTTAAAACATAATATAAAAGTCTTTTCACAAACAGTCTCAGGCGAATCCCACACATATGCAAAAACCATCATCATATAATATTTTTTTCACATTTGACTTTCCCAATAAACAATCATCATATGCAATTCTTTACGCATGCTGTAATATTATATTATCTGTTTTAGTCAGTTTAAACCAATATTTAATGATTTTTACATATCTCATAATATAAAGTGGATATCGTGCAAGTTCAACATATACAGCCGTTGAATATGTCGTCGTTTTGACCTTTAATCATTTTTTACAAAATATGAGATGAATTCTTTCAATTTCCTTAGATTTACTGAATCCCCATATTTCTGATGCATAATTTAAAATAGAACCACCAAATGAATCAGACAAATGACAAATATTTTTAGGCTTTAATCTATATTTGTGACAATTAATAAGTAACAAATTTAAGGCTTTCAAGGCTTTACCAACTAAATGCTCTTGATTTAGAACAAAACTACCTGTATAATTAAAAATTGTACCCAAATAGTTAAAATTATCCAAAATTTCAAGTCTTATACCATTGTAGAAAAATTTTTCATTACTTAATAAACCACCTGTAACATTTCGTTACATTGGACAGGGCAGCATTCTACAAATATGCATTGTACTCGTATATCATTATCTTGTAAAACGTCACATGAATAAACCATTTCTCGTGTTATTGAATGTGTGCATGTTATATTTAAGAAATAATATATCCCTAACAGTGATTTTATCGCTCAATAACATCACTGTTTGGAGTTCGGATGCGAGGAATTATATCACGAGGGCGTAGCCCGAGTGATATAATGATGCGCACCCGAACGACAAACCGTGATGTTATCAAGCGATAAAATCACTGATTTGGATATATTATTTCGATTCTAACACGACATCAACAAATAAATGTTGCCTTACTTGATAGTTAAGCAAAACTGCGCCTGATTTGTTTCCGTAATTATTTTCAGCGCGTCGGCTTTTTAGTGGTTACGTCACGTGTATAATGATTAACGTCATATGTCTAAATATAGAACGTCAAACTGTGCATCTGTTGCATAATAACACACACTTTCTGTTCTTCTATGTTCAATAGGGAAAAATGCGGGTCGTGTTAGAATTAAATTTAAAAGAATTTTTATATTTCTATCCCGTTCGCGACGAAAATGATATTTTGACATGCTGTAGGTAAAAATATTTTGATTGTATGTGCTTAAGGACAGATTCTAACACGACCCGCATTTTTCCCTATTGAACATAGAAGAACAGAAAGTGTGTGTTATTTAAGAAATAATATATCCCAAACTGTGATTTTATTGCTCAATAACATCACTGTTTGGAGTTCGGATGCGGGAATTATATCACGAGGGCGTAGCCCGAGTGATATAATGATGCGCATCCGAACGACAAACAGTGATGTTATCACGCAATAAAATCATCGATTTTGGATATATTATTTCGATTCTAACACGACATCAACAAATAAATGCTGCCGCATATTATCATTAGCTTAATTGCGCCTGATCTTGTTTCCGTACTTTTTAAGCGCGTCACATTTTTAGCAGTTACGTCACGTGTATAATGATTACGTCACATGTCTAAATATAGAACGTCAAACAGTGATTTATAGCTAATAACACACACTTTCGGTTCTTCTATGTTTCAATAGGGAAAAATGGGCGGGTCGTGTTAGAATATGCAACACAGATGCACAGTTTGACGTTCTATATTTAGACATGTGACGTAATCATTAGGGAACACGTGACGTAACCACTTAAAAATCCGACGCGCGGAGGAAATAAGTAGCGGAAACAATCAGGCGCAAATTTGCTTATCTATCAAGTTACGGCAACCATTTATTTTTGGGTTTGGATTTCCCCCATGTTTAGAATCGAAATAAATATATCCAAATCGGTGTTTTATCCGCTTTTGATAAATCACTGTTTGTCGTTCGGATGCGCATCATTATATCACTCGGGCTACGCCCTCGTGATATAATTCCTCGCATCCAAACTCCAAACAGTGATGTTATTGAGCGATAAAATCACTGTTTGGGATATATTATTTCTTAATTAAAGTACAGTTTAAATTTCATATCAAGGTGCATTAACATGAAAGTTTGCTGCTTTTACATATTTCCCAAGTAGAATTAACATTAAAGATACATTCTATTTTATATACTTGTAGCAGGTGTATGCAATTATAAAGCTATATACATTGTACATGATATAAGTCAACAATTTATAAGTTGTTCTACAATATGTGACGGATCGGTGTGTATTTTAGGAACGTTCGTGTAGGGAGGAAAAAGACAATAAAAAAACACCAAAAAAAACCGAGAAAAACAAACACACAATAACAACGAAAGACAAATAAGATAGTTATTGAATGCCTTCCCGATAAAGACCTCGGAAGTCCAAGAACGTTGATTGGTAACCCAGTGTGCCAAATATATGTTTGAATATAAGACCAGAAAATGTAAGAATGTAAAATAAAATTCGTACCAAGTGTCTGTCGTGGTTATCATGAAAAAGATGGGTAAACGACACTCAATATTACCATGAAATCATGGAAATAAGATCATTAAATAAGATTATAAATAAGAATGTCAGGTCAGATTGGTTAGTGATGGCTTAAAACTAATCACCTTTTACATTAAACATGATTATCATTTATTATAACAAGCATGTTAATTACGATTGTCATAATTTAATGTTTGTATATACATGTACATCAACTTTGTATGACTTTTACATGTTTGATTACAAATACAAAAGGACTGTGATGGCGTTCCTCCAACGCATATCCTTGTAGCACAAATTGGTGCTTTGGGCATCAAATTACTATTTAGAATTGTCCGAAATTTCTGGTGCTACTAAATTGTGCACTAAATTCGAGGTAGGTGGTTTCATTTGCTAGTCGTTTCGACAATTTTCACCAAATATTTTTGAAAAGTAAAAATATTAATTTCAACCTAGTGTCTATTTCACCGCGTGTATTTTTATTTTTTAATAATTAATTGGGAATTCATTTGAAAATAAGCTTTTAGATTAAATGGGACAATCCCTAAAAGGGGTAACAAAAAAACATAGTACTTTAATTTTATAATTATTTTTGGTACATGTGTGTGTTTTTTGCATGCGTTTGCGTGCGTTGCGTGCGTGTGGGGTGGTGTGTTTTATGTCAAGTTGAAAAATATATCGACAAAATATCGTATGTGTTTTTTGTAAAATTTTCCTTTAATAAATCCCGGGTTTGATAAAAGGTGCAAAATCCCAATGACCTTTTTCCCGAAATCTTTTAAAATAAAAAGTTTTTTTTTTTATTCAAGGTTTTTTTTATATCAAAAATTTGTCAAAATGTAAAGTTATAAATGCAAAGGTTTAAAATTTTTAAAAACAGCAGCGGTTTTTGTCAATTTTTTTGGTGCTGCAGCTGACGCATAAAAAATTAAGGTGGGGCATCTTAGCTATGTACATCAAATTTTAATTTTTAAATTTTTACTGATATTCCAAGTAAATTTGGGGGCAAGAGGTTTAAAAACAGCATCAAATTTTTAATTAAATTTTTTTCCCCATGCCCACAGGTTAAAAAACATGGGACCCCCAGTTCGCGCCCTTTTTTTTAAGTTTTTTGCAATGGGTTTTTTCACTTTTATTTTTTTGTTTGTTCGTTTGTTTTTTTCCATTTTTTCCCAACACATTTCAAGGGCATTTTGTCGCGTTTGTTTCCTAAAAAATGTCCCGGGGGAGTTTCCCCCCAAATCTAGACTCTTTCCCCCGAAAAAAAGTTTAATTAAAATATTTTAAATTCGGGTGTGGGTTGGGAAACTTTAAAATTATTGACCCCCTCCCGAAACCGTTCCCGGAAACAACCAGTTTCTAAAAGGGAAAGTTCAAAAGGGGAAAAAAACCGGGTTGCCCTGCAAACCCGCAATCCCTTTCATTTGTAACGATATTTCTTAAGTCCCCACATTTTACATATTTATCAAAAGTGCATTTAAATTTTAAAATACCGATATCGTAAATTTTTGTAGAAAAATTACAAATTTTTAAGCTGGGGGGAAAAAATTTCGGTTTTTAAAAAAAACTCTCTCAAAAACGTTTTTTACCAAAAATTAGTAAACAATGAGTTTCAAGTTTTTTTGCTCGGAAACAAGATTTCCCCCGACTGGGTTTAACTTGTGTAACAACAGTGTTGCCGGTTATTGTTAGACTACCAGTCCGACATGTTAGCCATGCCGCCACTTGTAAAATAAAGAAGCTGAGAGTAGGGGTGGGAGTGGCCAAAAAATGAGGAGAGGCAAGTTTAAGGTTGTTGTCAGGTCTCTGTATGAACAATTGAAGTCATGATTTAAGTGGTTATTTGTTACACATGTACAAGTTTATACCTGACATATACTTTAGTGAAATGTTGGTAAATAATTTTCCAGAGCTAAGAGCTTAAATATATATGAAGTATATGAATTGTATTGCTGTTCAAATATAAATGATTATTAAAACCTTTTTTCTTAATGAGACTGGATTTAAATTGTTTTTATTTATTTATTAAATTTACCATGTGGATGTAACTCTGAGTTATGTTTTTTGTCCTGTATCTATTATAATTGCAAATTGTCAACAAGATTTATCAAGCCTACATGATTTGTTATTTCAATGTTGATGATTTTTTATGGCAATACACAACACATCATATGTGCGGAGTAAAGGTAATGTTAAGTGAATTGAAAGTTTGATTTTGATTATGTGTAAAACTCTTCAAGTTCTGTGTTCTAAATGAATGTTTAAACATCTTTGTGTTCGCCATGTTTTGTTCATCTCTATCTGTTATTTTTTTTGTAATTAATGACATTTTTTTGTAGATAACCATTTTGGCTTGATTTTTTAGAAAAATATTTATTGTGTTAATTTTTGAGTGATTGAATCAAACGAATGTATTTAGAAAGGCTAAAACCCATTTTTTTATCACATACTGTAATATTTTATTAAAAAAACATCATTATTAACATTGTGTATTTTCTTATAATTTCGAAAAAAAATCATTATACATTTAACCTTCGAACCAAACTTAAAATCATTGTAAAGCAATTTTTATATGCTGGCAATATCTTTTACAGATATACTATGTTCAAATTTGAAAAAAAAAATATATTTGAAAATAGTGTTAATTGCTACACAGTCTCTTTATATGTATAAAATAAACATGTTTTGACATCACATAAAGTAGATATGTTATGTTCTAAACTCTACACACTATAGGTGGACACAATATTAATAAATAGTGTCATTAAAAAGTTTTTTTTGTTTTTTTTTTTTTAAACAAATGACCAACAGTACTTGACCCATTATTGGGAATGCAGCTTCCCATACATAATTTGTACATTATTCTATTCAAATTTAAACATTTTCAGTAAGAATTTTATAGATTTTATTAAGTTTTTTTGTGATTAATATGAGCAAAGTACATTTTGTATATCTTTAATTTAATGTTATACTATAAGAGGGACTTGTGTTTAATGCATTGATTAAGTTCCTAAAATAAATTTATTAATTAGTCTCATGTAGTTGCATACTGTTACATATTCCACATGTAATTAAATTGTGTTTTTTTTAACTAAGTTCATTCAATACAAAGTATATAATTGTGAACTGTATGAATTGATTTTCATGTTTATATTATGAATTGCTTGTTTTTATATGAATATTGTTAAAATGCGATTTTGAATCACTGGTTACTGTCTTAATACATAAATAAGAAAGTATTATTTCTTTTTTTCACACAAACTCAAATAATTCAACACAGACAGGAAAAAAAATCTTACCTGTAGAACTTGAAAATGGAATTTGTACGGAGTCATATGTGAATAGTACATCACTCTTGATGAATAAAAGACTATTTTCTATACAAAAATGTGTTTAGTTATTTCACTTAATTACCAAATGTTATTTCCGTGTATAAACAGTTACGTAGACATTTGTAATAACCTAGACATTTGTAATAACCGATAAGCAAATGTGTTTACATTGAAACAATTCAGACTTGTCTACATATTTATGGAATGTTGAAGTTTTGTTCTGTGAATAAATGACGTTGACCCAAATCTATGGCGCATGAAATATTCCAGAAAAAAAAATCTTAATGTAATTTTCCATACGGGGATGAACATCTGTAAAACAACATACGTGACAGATATGTACAGTAGCCCCATTTAATGCATATGGAGTTAGTGCATAGCTGCCATTTTTATACCCCCGCACAACAAAGTTGTAAGGGGGGGGGTATACTGGAATCAGCTTGTCCGTCCGTTCGGCCGTCCGTCCAGCTGTCCGTCGGTTTTTTCTTGTCCGCCCAATAACTTAAGATTCCTTTTACCCTTAGTCTTCATATTTGGCATGGAGGTTAGTCATGATTAGTAGATGACCCCTATTGATTTTTAGGTCAAAGGTCAAGGTCACAGGGGCCTTGACTTCAAAAAGCTTGTCCGCCCAATAACTTAAGATTCCTTTGACCTACAGTCGTCATATTTGGAATGGAGGTTAGTCATGATTAGTAGATGATCCCTATTGATTTTGAGGTCACCAGGTCAAGGTCACAGGGGCCTTGACTTAAAAAAGCTTGTCCGCCCAATAACTTAAGATTCCTTTGACCCACAGTCTTCATATTTGGCATGGAGGTAAGTCATGATAAGTAGATGACCCCTATTGATTTTGAGGTCACTAGGTCAAAGGTCAAGGTCACAGGGGCCTTGACTTCAAAAAGCTTGTCCGCCCAATAACTTAAGATTCCTTTGACCCTTTGTATTCATATTTGGCATGGAGGTTAGTCATGATTAGTAGATGACCCATATTGACTTTGAGGTCACCAGGTCAAAGGTCAAAGTCACAGGGGCCTTGACTTCAAAAAGCTTGTCCGACCTATAACTTAAGATTCCTTTGACCCACAGTCTTCATATTTGGCATGGAGGTTAGTCATGATAAGTAGATGACCCCTATTGATTTTGAGGTCACCTGGTCAAAGGTCAAGGTCACAGGGGCCTTGATTTCAAAAAGCTTGTCCGCCCAATAACTTTAGATTCCTTTGACCCACAGTCTTCATATTTGGCATGGATGTTGATCATGACTATAAGGGGACCCCTATTGATTTTGAGGTCACTGGGTCAAAGGTCAAGGTCACAGGGACTTTGACAAAAAAAGCTTTTCTTCTCAATTGCTAAAGAATGTCCTGTCCGCAATGTATTGATTTTGACATTTTCACATTTGAAGCATGTAGAATACATAACTTAGCAATGCACTGGCTTAGTAACCTCAGATTTGGCAGGGAGGTTGTCCTTGAGCTCTAAATGGCCACTGTTGATTCTGACAAAGTGGTATGCGGGGGTATTCACGCCATGATAGTGGCAGTTCTAGTTGAAACTGTCCTTTATCAATTTTGAGGATATAAAGATGAAAGTTCACACTGCACGGATATACTCTATAGTGGTGGCAGATGTTCATCATTTTAGGTTCATTGGAAGCTTTCAAGTGGAATGTTAAATCTAATAAATGGGTCAACGTAGATATATTTTTTATCCGGTCGCAGATATAACCCATAAGGGTTGTTGATCTTTCTAACAGTCAACTAAACATACACTCTCCATTTGTTGCTGGCACTGTGGATCGTTGGGGTGTTGGTAGTTTACACTCCGGATTACGGCAGTAAGATCGGTCTAATTTCCCCCAAGACAGTCCAAGAAGAGTAATTTATTGTGTCGATTGGTTTAAAGAATAGGGTGTATTAGAACGATCGGTAAGCCATTTTGGCCAGAACACAGTTTATTCCCCATCGTTCCTGGGTAGGCTGTCTAGCAGTTTACCAGTACTAGTGCCTTCACTTTCTCAAGAAACTGATAACTTCTGTACATGCCAGAGGAAAGGTTCATTGCGAATGACCGTAGAAACGATTTTATGCTCAAACACAAATCGACCTGCAGCGTCTGAGAATCGATCCAGGGTCGCCCGATCCACAGTCCATTGCTCTACCTATAGAGCTACGTGAACGGTACTTGCTTGCAACAGCTGTTATGGTTGATCAATATATTCCGTTAATCGGTGCGCAATGAAACCAATGATACCAAAAAAATCTTTTTTGAAAATTATATCCACTTCAAGATCTACTGATTTCTTAAAATTTTACATGATAATAAAAATACGTTCTAAATATTTTAACAATTTTGAAAAAATATATCCACTTTCAGTTTGAACCATTCTATCCAGGAGAAACAATGGTAAGTTCAGTATCTTTTATGTCCCTAGTCCCTTGTTTCTATAGCCGTTAAAGAAGTTGAATCCACTTATCAGATACGTGCGGAAAAGATCACTTTCCGACAACGACTTAATATTACATAAAAGATATATATGTAGAAAAATAAGCCACAAGAGTCCTTTATTTAAAGAAATTAAACCTGACATCTGCGGTAAAGGATCTTCGGATTCAAGATTTTGATTGTTCAAGGTAATTTGATTTCAATATACGTGTATGTTATTTTATAAAGATACTGGCCCGTGCATGCCGTGTTCAGATTTTATGATCGGGATAAAATTTAAAAAATAAAATATTCTTCATTATTTATCATTACAGATAAAATATTTGATATTAACTTGATAAAACTGGACTTGAAATAACATGTTTATGAATTTTTTACGGTGACACAAAGGTGACATGTGTGTGTTATTATTTATCTCGTGGCCACGAGATACTATGTCATGGCCACGAGTTACTATGTCGTGGCCACGAGATAGCTAAGTCGTGGCTACGAGTTACTAAGTCGTGGTCACGAGAT
The DNA here is from genome assembly GCF_026571515.1 of Ruditapes philippinarum. Classification (NCBI taxonomy): domain Eukaryota; kingdom Metazoa; phylum Mollusca; class Bivalvia; order Venerida; family Veneridae; genus Ruditapes; species Ruditapes philippinarum. The sequence goes on along the minus strand of NW_026853707.1, from coordinate 353,692 downwards.
ACTATGTCTGGCCACGAGTTACTAAGTCGTGGCCACGAGATAGCTAGGTCGTGGCTACGAGATACTATGTCGTATATAGGAGTCACTCGGTGGTCGGTCGGTTGGACGGTCGGTCCAGCCGTCCGTTGCATTTTCCTTGTCCAGAGCATAACTTGAAGACTTATGGTTGGAATTCAATACAACTTCATACAATGGTCAAACACATTGAGAGGAAGTGCAGTGCGCAAAATCATAACTCCATTTTGACTAATTACAGTGTTATTGCGCTTTGTTACTTTTCCATTGCTTTCTTTTGTCCGGACCATAACTTGAAGACTAGTTGTTGGAATTTAATATAACTTTATACAATGGTCAAGCACATTGAGAGGAAGTGCAGTGCACAAGAACCATAACCCCATCTTGACTAATAACAGAGTTATAGCCCTTTGTTACTTTTCCTTCTCCGGATGCATAACTTGAAAACTACTGGTTGGAATTTTATACAACTATATACAATCATCAAGCACATTAAGAGGAAGTGCAGTGCAAAAGAACCATAACTCCATTTTGACAAATTACAGAGTTATTGCCCTTTGATACTTTTCCTTTTCCGGAGCATGACTTGAAAATTAATGGTTGGAATTCAATGAAACTTCATACAATGGTCAAGGGCAGTGAGATCAAGTGCAGTGCACAAGAAACATACCTCTATTTGGACAGTTATTGCCCTTTGTTACTTTTTAGCTCACCTGAGCTTGCTCAGGGTGAGCTTTTAGGATCGTTGAATGTCCGTCGTCCGTCGTCTGTCGTCCGTCGTCCGTCGTCTTTCGTCCGTCCACACTTGTTCGTTAACACTCTAGCGGTCACATTTTTGCCTCAATCATCATCAAACTTTGTCAGGATGCTTGTTTAGGTAATAGCTCCGAAGAGTTCGAACATAGGTCATCTCGGATGAAAAACTAGGTCACAGGAGCTAAAAATAGAAAAACGTTGTTAACACTCTAGTGGTCACATTATTGCCTCAATCATCATCAAACTTGGTCAGGATGCTTGTCTAGGTGATAGCTCAGAGGAGTTCGAACATGGATCATCCCGGATTAAAAACTAGGTCACCGGAGCTAAAAAAGAAAAACTTTTTAACACTCTAGCGGTTACATTTTTGGCTCAAGTGTCATCAAACTTGGTCAGGAAGCTTGTCTAGGTTATTGCACAAATGAGTTCGAACATGGGTTATCTCGGATGAAAAACTGGCTCACAGGAGCTAAAATAGAAAAATGTTGTTAACACTCTAATGGTCACATTTTTGCCTGAATAATCATCAAACTTGGTCAGGATGCTTGTCTAGGTAATTGCTCGGATAAGTTTGAACGTGGGTCATCTCGGATGAAAAACTAGGTCACAGGAGCTAAAAATAGAAAAATCTTGTTAACACTCTAGTGGCTTCTGTTTTGATCCAAATATCCTGTAAATTGGTCTGAAAGTTTGTTTTGATGAATTCTAGTTCCATTTCGAATATGGGTTACGTGGGGTCAAAAACTAGGTCACACTGCCCAAATATAGAAAAACGTTGTTAACATTCTAGTGGTTACATTTTTGACTCAATTATCATCAAACTTGGTCAGGATGCTTGTCTAGGTCATTGCTCGGATGAGTTCGAACATGGGTCATCTCGAATGAAAAACTAGGTCACAGGAGCTAAAAATAGAAAAATCTTGTTAACACTCTAGTGGCTACTGTTTTGATCCAAATATCCTGTAAATTGGTCTGAAAGTTTGTTTTGATGATTTCTAGGTCAAGTTCGAACATGGGTCATCTCGGATGAAAAACTAGGTCACACCGCCCAAATATGGAAAAACCTTGTTAACACTCTAGTGGTCACATTTTTGACTCAATTATCATCAAACTTGGTCAGGATGCTTGTCTAGGTAATTGCTCGAATGAGTTCGAACATGGGTCATCTGGGATGGAAAACTAGGTCACAGGAGCTAAAAATAGAAAAATCTTGTTAACACTTTAGTGGCTACTGTTTTGATCCAAGTATCCTGGAAATTGGTTTGAAAGTTGGTTTTGATGATTTCTAGGTCAAGTTCGAATATGGGTTACCTAGGTAAAAAACTAGGTCACATTGCTCAAATATGGATACTCCTTGTTAACACTCTAGTGGTCACATTTTTGACTCACCTGTCATGAAACTTGGTCAGAATGCTTGTCTAGGTAATTGTTCAGATGAGTTAGATGGGTCAGGTGAGCGATCTAGGGCCATCATGTCCCTCTTGTTTTGTCCAGAGTAAACTTGAAAACTAGTAGTTGGAATTCAATACAACTTCATACAATGGTCTTGCGCAATAAGAGGGAGTACAGTGTACAATAACCATAACTCCATCTTCAGTATTTGTAGAAATATTGCCCTTTGTTCCTTTTCCTTGTCCGGTGCATAACTTAAAAACTAATGTTTAGAATTCAATGCAACTTCATACAATGGTCAAGCGCAATGAGAGGAAGTGCAGTGCTCAAGAAGCGTAACTCTTTCTGGACTTATTACAGAGTAATTCAATAAAACTTCATCAATGGTCAACCACATTGAAAGGAAATGCAACATACAAGAACCACAACTATCTTTAATTGCCCACAACCATAACTCTATTTCAATTCTTTTGCAAGGTATTCTGTTACTAGTAACTTCCTCATTTCCGAAGCAGTCTTGCGGGGGTATTAATCACATTTAGTGATAGTTCTAGTTATTATTATTATTATTATTATTATTATTAATTATTATTATTATTATTATTATTATTATTATTATTATTTATGTATTGTGTACAGATTTTACTTGTATTTATTATGAACAAACTACATGATATTTGTTCATTTTAAAAATGAGAGAGAGAAAAAAATAATTGTAGAAGATCATAAGGAAAGAAAGTAAATTCCATAACCCTTCCCTGAAATTGAAATTTTAACTTATTTTCCATAATTATATCTGGAAAGTTTTATGTAAAAAGAAGGAGCCAAATGGAAAGAAACAATGAATGGGATTGGCGAAGGACTCAAAACATTCCACCCTATCATTTTAGATATGAATTTATTAAAATTGTGGCATCCTGTTTTGTTTAATTATATGTTATGTCGCAATTTTCTCTAGGTAACTAGGTAACTTTAGCAGGCCATTTTCACGTACGCCAGTACTGCGTTTATATCACAATTATATTTATTAAATCAATAATAACCATTAAAGGACTCCACATGTTCTTGTTTTTTTGCAGTTTTTGTTGTTTTTGGGTTGTTGTTGTTTTGGGTTGTTTTTTTTTGACATTACGAGACTGGAAACATTTTTTTTCGAGATTCATACACCATTGGATGTAGGTCTGAAACAAAACGCACAATGTGTGCAACATTATTTTTAATGGCTAAGAATTACTCAAAAAATCGATTATAAATTTAAATTTGAGAATATTTCTTTATTCTCTTTTGCACATCTTTCCGTTAAAATGTTTCCAATTTGACCTATGTAAGAAATTCAAATTACCTTTGGACCTCAGTTGTTGAGGTCTTTTAATACACTGATTCATGATTCTTACCTCTATTAAGCACCCGTACAGTAGGTAAGTTAAATCGGAAGTCTATAAAAGCTGTAAGACTATTTCTTTTGTGAATGCGCCGGAAGTTGTGATAGACATGCATGGTCACTGACTATTCAGTTGATTCCAGACCAGCTCCGGACAGTATCCATTTATTACAAGGTGGCAAATCCGCCTAAAGATATTCGTACCGGCAGTATTGTATGATTGGCATTAATTACAAATCAAGGCAGCAAACACTGCAGCAGACACTACAGCAAACACTGCAGCAAACACTGCACTGGATACGCCACCTTTTATACGAAAGCAGGGGTATTATTGAACATACATTTAGATAAAATTTATATACAGATTATATATTTTTTGTCAATAAGCTTCGCTCGTTATTGAAGGAAAAAAAAGAAAAAAAACAACAATATTATAAAATTACTAAATATTTAATATTTTGTTTTCAAATATTATAATTATAATTAATATTAATACTGTTATTATTATTTTTAATGGTATCTCTTTGTAAATTTTTTAATGCCGAAACATATTAAGACTAGATTGCGCGTGTTCATGTGACAGTACTATTATATGCTAGCTGCATGCCTCTGCACGAGAAAAATATACTAAGATTTAAAAAAAAATGTAATTCAAGTAATGTTTTACAAATTATGCGGTATTAATAACTGATTTTGCCGTGTATATATATCACTGTATTTCTTCTGCGTTACTAACGCATTAAGGGCCATTATGGCATATTTTGACCTCTTTTTTGGTAGATTACGTTGGTTGTTAGTGTTGTTTGCAAATTTTCAAAATTTTCATGAAAATTATCATTCATCTCGAGGCATGCTTCTTTAATAAGTTGTTCTCGATAAGATGCATATGGAGCAAGTTAAACAAAAAATAATATCCTACAAATGAACATATAGATAATTAGATATATTATTAGATAGACAATGACCGATTTCAGTTATTTTCCATGACCTCTCTGATCCAGTTAACGTAGTGTGCGGTGTTTGCGTAAATTCCGGGGTAAACACCAGTGCCACACCCTTTGCCGGCGGATACGATTCCGGCAACCTCAAATTCTCCGCCGGGACCTGTTGGACACAAAAGTGGAGATCCTGAATCACCCTGAAATAATTAAGATGAAACGAAAATGATAATATTTTCATTAATATAGCTATGATAAAATATTACAATGCTTTCAGAAATACTAGAATCAAGTTCCGCTGCATCTTATCTTATACGGTAGAAAATAGCCATTAGAATACTAGAAACAAGCCCTGCATCTTATACGTAAATATAGCCATTAAACACATAAGGACAAAGCTCCACATCTTATACGGTAGAAAATAGCCATTAGAATACTTGAATCAAGCTCTCCATCTTATACGGTAAATGCAGTCATTAAACATATTAGGACAACGCTCCTTATACGGTAGAACATAGTCATTAGAAATACTATGATCCAGCTTCACATCATATAGGTAAACATTGATATAAGAAATACAAGGACAAAACTCCGCATCTTATACCGTAAAACATAGCCATTATAGAAATACTAGCATCAAGCTCTGCATCTTATACGGTAGAACATATCCAATATAGAAATATTCTACAATTATATATGCCCCGCATCTTATACGGTATACAAAGCCATTTCAGAAATACTAGAATCAAGCTTCGTATCTTATAGGTAAAATCTATCATTTAGACATACTAGGATAAAGCTCCGCATGTTAGGGGTAGAATATAGCCATTAGAAATATTAGGTTAAAGTTCTGTATCTTATACGGTAAATGTAGCCATTAAATACTCGGACAAATTATCACATACGTTAAAATAGAGCTATTAGACATACGATGACAAATCTCCTCATATTAAACAATGTTATTTGATTTCCATAAACACTATCATTATCATTGTACGTCGTACTAATTTCCGTAATTTGCATTCAATTAGCATATATTTTTCACATAATTTCTGTCAACATCTATTACATAAATGATTGCAAAATGTGTCCGGAAAAGAGACCTAGGTATTAATAGATATTAAAGATAGGTAAAATGGACATCTTCAATTTTACTAATTTGAAATATTTACGTTGCATGCGTCCGGATTCCCGTTGTTATCATTTTGGTTTTGTGTCTGCATATATTCCGGAATTCCGGCACATAGCACTGTGTGGTCAATAACCATGTGTATATCATCATCATTGTACTCGAGCTTCTTGTATACCTCATCGCACGTGTTATTGTTGATCACGTACAGCGTGGTTTTGAGAGGTATATACATACCCCAGCCGTAAGGATCTGGAAGAAAAAACACGATCTGTTTGACTCACATATACCTTACACAAAGATTCATTATAACAGCTATATAAGTTATTGACAATTCAGATAACAGCGTTGTTCCTAGCAATTTCAGTGAAAAAAGAACGTTTGCCTTGTAGCCTATGCATTCCGACAACATTATATGTTATTTTGGTTTTGGAGTGATATATGTGGATATATTACCTGCTAAGATTTTATATCACCCGAGCCGTTAGGCGAGGGTGATATTTTATCTTGACAGGTAATATATCCACATATATCACTCCAAAACCAAAATAATAATTTTATTACCCTTCCCCAGCCGAGTTTAGACGATTTTTAAAAAAATCATTGTTGTTTCTACTGAAACGTTGAGATAAGATTCCCTTTAGGGTACCCCTTCATCACAACATGACGTCACATAAATACATGACGTATTTTTCCCGTAACTAACGAATGTAAACAAGAGAAAAGTAGTAGTCTATTGAACGCACTTTTTGGCTTGCAGCCACGGCTGCAAGCCATTTCATATGGAAAACTTGTTCCGGTTAGGTGTTTTTCTGCTTACATTTGTAAGTGCATGATTGAACGGGAAACCAGCTGCAATCGTGCCAATCGCAACTTTTCGGCCTTTTTCGTCACTCTTCGGATTAATGATAATAGCCGATGTAGTTCCGATTGCAATCGTGACAATTCGGGCGATTCCGTCATACTGCAGAATCAATCGAATGCTGCGGAATCAGACGAAGTAATATTACGGAAATCTAAACTATTTTAGTTACTTCGGTAATCCCAGTTTGTTTATATAAATAGGATTGATTTATTGATTTAAAACGTAATAAATTATAAACGAAATTGTTCCGTTTCAATTCTTTTTCAAGACGCAAATTATAATTGTTTTTTGTCTGTATTAGTTTTATACAATAGAGGATGTTGACTGTAGTAGTACGTATTCCGTCTTCAAAGGGTGGTCCAACTCACACAGAATATTAGTGCATGATCGAGTTATATTTAGATCTACTGAACTTGGTGAGGTAATCTAAAAATAGTCCATGCATATCATTAACCTTACCACGTGATGATCTATAGATAGCGATGCTTATTAATTGGTACCACGTAACGAAGTGGAAATGAAATGTGCACACTTGTTTCCTTTCAGTATGATAGATAGATCTCCACGTTAGTATTTTTACGATTGATTATTTTCTTTATTAGTTTTATACAATAGAGAATAGATTTCAAATCGTTTTGACAAAAATATTCGTTTTTACAAAAATAAAAACAACTAAATATGTTGGGATGAAGGCACAACTGTGCAAGCCTTTCCTTTTAAAAGGAAACTTTATTTGTAATTAATATCAAGCTTTCACAAGGTCATATTTGTTTTCAATACTGATGAGGATAGGTATCATTACTTTACTTTGGTAAACATTTATCATTTGACAGTTAAAAAGTGCTTGTAAATCGGAATTAACACCTCGTAAAATCAAACCGTACGCGCATCACCTCAGCGCGTGTTGTTTACAACGTGGGGTACCCAACGGGGAAATTTAGTGTGTATATTACCCGTCTGGCTCGGTAATATCAATTTCTTTCGGGTGATCAATAACCAATCAAAAAGGCGGAAAAAATCTGGAAGGGTAATTAAACGTTATAAATATTGGAAAATTAATGAATATACATTTTATACTGTAATCGACAACGTTGCAATAAACTCTTTAAAATTTACACATGTATACCGGCCGGTATATGAAATATACTACTTCCGGTCAATTTTTCATAGCAACGGACCACGTCGTAAAAAGGTCTATACATGTACAAAGAGTAATAAAGCTGAAGACGAATAAAAATATCATGAGGAGTCGTTTAATTTGAGGCACGTCAGACTTTCTCGGCCTCAAGTCTGACATTTCAGTTTAGATAGACCCTTACCATTGGCTATAGTTGCCCTCGGCCTCCAAACTGGCATTCAATTTGGAAAATAACCCTCAAAATATCATATGCAGACCATTAGTACTGGCTAGTTACCCTGGCCTCCAATCTGATATACAATGTGGAAGATTATCCTCTAAATATTAATTATGATCCTTACAAGTTGGTAGTTTCCCACGGCCTTCGATCTGACATTTAATGTGAAAGATTACCCTCTAAATATCAGATATAGACCCTTACCATTGTCCCAGCCGCCAATCTGACATTTCATGTGAAAAAAAAACAACCTTACCACTAGCCAGCTGCCCCCAGCCTCCAATCTGACATTCTGTATCGTCTTTAATACTGCTAGTGTTAGATAAAGGGATAACTCCGACATACGCTGTTAATTTCGCTTCTTCCGTCAGCTTGATAAGCGCAATGTCATTCTGTAAAGTATCTAAAACGAGACGGAAGTATGCAGGTTTTTATTGAAAGTAAACAAAAGTGTGAAGATCAAAAATGTTGAAGTAAGTACAAAAAGATGCGTATTTGTACATTGTATATAATATTACATTTTGTATAACAATGTTCATAAACAAAATTACCAAATTTGTTTTCTTTTATTGTATCAAATGAATTATTTTATGAGAGAATATATGAATATATAACGTTCACGAATCACGTCTGTTTTTCTGATGAAGCACAGCACTCCCAATATATACAATTTATATGGAAAATCCCGTTTGCCACTGCCACATTTACGTGAGGTTAAAATAACATTGGTATATTATGACCATAAAGCAAACGTGCATATAAAATGCGGAACTTTCTTACTTGTCACGTGTGGTAGGAAGCCAGGGTGTAGGAAGAAGCTTTCTGGTTTGATTATTTGCTCCTCGAGATCCCTTAGATATTGATTGTGTTCCCCAAGAACAACGTTCCAATTGTCTTCCACGGCCAATTCCTCGAAAAATCTGTCAATGAAATGTGGTAAAACTAAAACAATCGGGTAATATACGTACACACACTGTAGAATTTATTAAATCATAAAAGTGCAAATATTGCAATGTATAAACATCTGTATAAAATATAGGCTCTATGTCTTAAAAACCCTTCATATATTTGTATCTGTGAAATATTTATACTCGCATTAAAAAAAATGTTTGAAGCTTCATTTTATACTTTGCATAGAAACCTGAACATTCAACTCCGAATTCATATTATTCTACATTAGACATTGAAATATTTTGGTGTTGTTGGGAGTTAAAATAATCAAATTCACTTCACAAAATAGTGATATAACACGAACACATGTAAATTTATTCTCCTAAAGTCCCTGCTAGACATGTTATTGAGCATTCACAATGTGCATAATTATATTTATAATATAGCTAATCAGCTGATATAACTACATCTTCCTTCTTTTAAAATAAAAATAAAATTGTGCTTTAATATATCATCATCATATAAATACTAAATAATTCATGACTTAATTTTATTTTCAACAATCTCTTATTTTCTGCAAAATGTTCGAGCAGAATATTTTTTATGCATCACTTTTAATTATTTTGTAAACCATTGTTTCGCACAGTATAACTTTAAACATATTTTATTGCATTAAATACATGTTTATAAACATATCATACAAATAATGAGTATACATCAAAATGCAAATGGGTTGGGCAACAAGTTACAACATTAGATTAAGCACTTCCCAGAAGGTACAATCGGAATGATAGGCTATTATCACCGACTAAAAGGCCCGAGAAGTTGCAATTGCCCTTTCTCGTTCCATAAGGGGCGTCGCGGGGCGTCGCGCCAACAATTTGTGTGTGATAAGGTAAATTTGTGTATACATTTTTGTCTGGGGTACAGAGTGTAGGAACGACTGCCTGACATGTAGGCTGTGAATGGGATATTGCACTATTTTCTGCAATTAACTGTGATGAATGATTATGCTTATAAGATATTAATTAGAAAGCTATTTATATCAAATGAATATTTGGTGTAACGTGCAAATTTTAACAAATTCAACATAAACACGTGAGACGAGATATGTGTGTTACATTTTCTGACAAAATAAGTCACAGAAATTAAAACATGTACGATCGATTTTATCATCTGAAGAATAGGCAAACCTGCGTTTATAAATGTTTATATAACAATTTAAGGAAAAGTTATACGCTTATCATGTAAACAAAATAGCGTGGTATGATAAAAATTTGATGGTTAGAAAGTTACGTTTTTGTCTTTAATAGAAATTACTAAATCACTGTAACTTTACGAGTGATAAAGAGAAAAAAACAGTTCAAATACACTGCCAATGAGCACGCTGAAACTAAACATATCATCAAAATTTAATGTAAGAAAAAAATTCTGTGACTAAAAAATAATGAATTTTAGGAGGGGTGACAGATCCCGTAATTTATATTCATCTTTTAACTAAATCTCTTCTAAGAACATGCATTATAACATATTCCTGGGTATAGCATTTTAGTAACTGTGTTTCAGGAATGTCATATAACTAGTAAATTTGTAAAATTACGAAACGTAAAAAGAACATTACCCAACACAATGTCCAGCTGTCAGTATCCATTGGGGATGAATCAGGGCTCCTCCACAAAGATGTTTCATGTGGGTTTTACGTGTGAATGGAAACGGCTTCAGATAATGTAAGGAGGCCAAGAAGGGCCATTCTCCTCTCTTCATCGTCTGACCACCAACTATTCGCCTCTCGCGGACCATATCATTTGGGTATGCTACAGCAACGTGCAATAGAATGCACAAAGCTGAAATAAATACAAGTACAATCATCACTTTGAGGTCCATTATGCTTGCGTTTTTATTCCTGGAAAGCTTTTTGTATTTGGGCCTTATGCCAACTCTTTTTTGATTTTCTTACTTTATCTAGGGTTCTGATATTAAATGTGTGTGTGTTTGGGAGTTGGGGGGAGTAAAACGAGTGATAAAGTAATATATTAGTTATTTAAGATGCCAAGGAAAAAAGAAGACATTTCATCATTTTTTATCGTTGGATCTATATCATATTACAATGTAATTTATTTGTATGTTTGGAATTTTACTAACTAATTTGATTTTTTTTTTAAATTTTGTGTAAGAATATAATGATACTATTCTCAAAGAGGATAACGTAGGTATAAAAATATAAAAATGTAATATGTAAAAATATAATATTATAAAAATGGCTGGTAGTTTGAAAATATGGCTTCACTGATGCTATTTATATACTCATTCAACTTTTTCTCCCTTCTTTGTGCGTGTGTCTGTTGGGGGATGCTGTTGTTGTTGTTTTTAAGGTGCCAGGATATCCCATTATGTATTGAAATAAATCTATCTTAAATGGTTGAAATATAAGAACATTTACTATAATATTTACTGAAAAAAAACAGGCATTATTAGTAGTAAAGAAAGAAACAAACAAGAAAGATAACAACAACAACAACAACAACAGGACAACTAATTAATGATACTTTAAAACGTTCTGTTGTTTTGGGGCGGTTTTATTTTTATAAAGACAAGACAAGTTAAATGTTCTTTAAAATGCGAAAACCTTTTAGGAACGTCGTCAGATATTTACTTATTTATTTTTCTATATATACAAAAAACAACATTTAACAGGACAGTAACGCGCGGAATGCACTAATAGCCATGAGAAAAAAAAATGGTGAGGAGAGTAACTTGTATGAAAAAAACACGTTTATTCTAGGTAATATCTTAAGATGCGACAATAACATAAGGTTCACCACTTTGAACAAAAGATATTTTTAAAATATGATCAAAGTAACTGTTAATATGTGATATATATTTATATAAATAAATGACGTTTATTTTAATAGGAAAAAAAAGATAAATACATATACATTTGTTGGTTTGTTCAGTTTATTGTTCGGATTGCCACAATATTTAGTCATATGTTTGAGTTTTAAGATGCACCGGAATTTTATAAAACGGGAAGGGACTTCTTCAATAGTATATACACAAATCCTATTTAATCAAATTAGGGTTATATCAGATCTCTAGATTGTATGTAAAAAATCTTACAAAAGAAAACAAACCGAATGTATATTTCGCTTAAATTACTTCATATTTCAATGTCTCAAATAATAATGATGATAATAATAATAATAATAATAATAATAATAATAATAATAATAATAATAATAATAATAATAACAACAACAACAACAACAACAAGTAATAAATAATGTTAATAATAAAATAGCAAATTTAAAAATATATAATTGTTTGATAAAACTCACCATAGAAAAGGTTCATAACCATCTAAGTCAGGCACTTTTTACAGAAAAAGGAAAAAAGAAACACACTTCCGTGTTAAAGAATTGTGATGTATCTTGTTGGTCCTCGGAAGGCAAAAGGAAATAATTCAGAATAAGCTCGGTGATTAAATACGTAACTATTTCATAATTACTACTAATAAGCCTATACTAATAAGCTATTGTAACATCACATTATATTGGACAGGACAGCATACTACAAATTATCCCCGACAAAGCCCTTTTATCTCCTAATTAGTAGGTAATTACAACTGTAGGAGCACGTGCGTGATGGACGCTCTTTATCACCAGAAAAATAACAGGTCATAATAGTAAATACCCTTGTATAATATTGTAATATTTTAAATAGACAACGCATTTCATAACAATTTTTAATAATATCTGAAAATGAAATTTTGTCCTTGAACCATAACTTATTGTTTAAGAGGTTTGCGCGTGCATGTATATCTTTCAAAAAAGAACCAGAGCTACATCTCTGAAGGAACTGACTTGCAACATTGAATATTACTTCTAGTCTGTAGGATTTGAGTGTTCTTATATCTAAGAAAGTAATAATAGAATAAGTGAAGTGCAGACTTTTTAGAATATTGTAGGTTTGCGACTGTTTATTTGGGACTTATACATGCAAGCGCAAAATATTGAATATTGAACATAACATTCCATGAATCATCTTTTAACTAATGTAAAATCCGTGTTTTGATCTCCAAACATTGTATATATTACATTTTATACTTGTTATGCTTTATGCAAAAAAAGGAACTTTCCGTCAGTTTAAACGTGTATATATTGCATTTATTTACATGTATATAAAAAACAGCAACAAGGAGACATTAACAATCATACACCTTTCTTCATATACGCATTCCGACGGAAACACTAGTTGCTTACTATTTTAAAAGTCAATCACAAAATGAAAACTGGTAAATGTACATGTAAAGAATACGTATTGTATATCATTAACTTTATGTGAAACCGTGAATTACATGAGTAAATGATTTTCATATTATTGAAGCTGTCCATTATATTTAAATTTGAAATAATTTACATTTTTTTTTATATTTTACCCGTTATTAACGAAAATGATATTTTGACATGTTGTAGACAAATTATGTTGATTGGCATGTGTTTATGGAAAGATTAAAGTACAGTTTGCAACATTTTTACCAATGCGATTTTTTTTAATTTTCGTTTCAAGCTACATGAATTTGAAAATTTGTTGCTTTTACATATTTCCCAAGTATAATTAACATTAAAGATACATTCTATTTTATATACTTGTAGCAGGTGCATGCAGTTATAAAGCTATATATAAGTCAACAATTTATAAGTTGTTCTACAATATGTCACGGATCGGTGTGTTTGATATTTTAGATCCGAGGAACGTTCTTGTATAGAGAAAAACAAACCAGAAAAACAAACAAACAACAACAACGAAAGACAAATACATTTTTTATTGAATCTCTTCCCGACAAGCTCAGAAATCCAAGAACGTTGATTGGAAACCCGGTGTGCCACATGTCATCGAGCGGTGTTGATATTTTAATGTATGAAAAACGATCTTGTTCAGCAGAAAACAACCAAATAAAATATTTATTGAATCCCTCCCTGACAATTTAGCTCAGAAATCCAAGAACGTTGATTAGTAACCCAGTGTGCCAAATATATGTCACATATATGGCAACTGGTTGAATACAGTGGAATATAGAATCAGAAAATGTGAGAATGTAAAATAAAATTCACACCAAGTGTCTGACTTGGTTATTATGAAAGGGATGGGTATACGACACTCCATAAGACCATGTAACCATGGAAATAAGACCATTAGATAATATTTATTATTAATAAGAATGTCAGATCAGAATGGTTAGTCATGACTTACGACTAATCACCTTATACATAAAACATGATCATCTGTGATATTGATTAAAACAAGCATGTTTATTACGATTGTCATATTGTAATGTTTGTATATACATGTACATCAACTGCAGTCAACATTGTGTATGTCTTTTAAATGCAAAAGGACTGTGATGGCAATTCCTCAACGCACATTTTTAGCGCAATAGCTTCTTCGGCTCAAATTACTATATTTAGTTGCCCGATTTCTGGTGCTACTGTTGTGCACTAAAATTCGAGGTAGGGGTTTCATTTGCTGGTCGTTTCGACAATTTTCACCAAATATTTTTAAAAAAATAAATATTAATTTTGATTTAGTGTCTATTTCATCGCGTGTATTTTTTTTTATATAATTCATTGGACCCCCATTGAAAATAAGCTTTAAGATTAATGGACACTCCTAGGGTAACATATACAACATACTACTTAATTTTATAATTATTTTGGTGCATGTTTATGTGTGTGTGTGTGTGTGTGCGTGCGTGCGTGCGTGCGTGCGTGCGTGCATGCGTGCGTGTGTGTGTGTTTTATGTACAAGTTGACAATATATGCGACAATATAGTATGTGTTTATGTATATTCCCTCAATAAATCGGTTAGATAATAGAGTGCAAACTCTAATGACCTTTTCTCTGAAATCTTAATATAAATGTATTATTATACTTCAAGTTATTTTATATCACACATTTGATCAAACTAGTAAAGTTATAAATGTCAAAGAGTAAATTCAAATACAGCAGCGTGTAGTCAATCATATTGTTTGGTGCTTCAGCTGTACGCATGGTACTTCAGGTGTACATCTTAGCATATGTACATCAAAATTATATTTGTATTGATAACTGATAGTTCCTAGTAATTAGAGTCGAGAGTAAGAACAGCATCATTTATTATTATTTTTGTCCGATGCTACAGGTATAAACATGGGACCGCAGTTCTGCGCCTTATTTTAAGTGTTTGCAATGTGTTTGTCACTTTTGTTTATAGTTTATATGAATTTATTTTAATTCGACTGTGTTGGAAGCTATAAGCTTATTGAAACACTCCCGAATCCGTTCCTGGAACTAGCCAGTACTAAGCAAAGAATGCAAAGTTTCTTGCTCAAGGAAATATCGGCTTTCCCCTGCGGCTAGCAAACCTTAGATTACTACATTGTGTAGTCCGATATGCGTTAACCACTCGGCCACGCCGTCACTTTGAAATATTTTAGTTGAAAAATGAAAATAAGTCATCTTCTTAAGTCCCCGACATTTTACATATTCTATCAAAAAGTACATAACTTTATTAAACTACAGATTATCATAAATATATCTATTATTATAGATAAAATTACATCTTTCAAACTAATATTAACATTTAATTACTTAATTGTACAAAAACCATTTTATCAAAATTCCCTTGTTAATTGAATTTCCTCACGTTATTTCTTTGTTTAATGATTGAACATACTAATACTGTATGTCTTAGCAGAACAAAAAAAACTTTCACATAGCATCACTAACAAAAAGGCATATTTTAAATAATGCTTTAAATACGTAAAATGCAAAAACAAAAGCATAAATAGTACATTTATAGGGCCAGATATATCATAAATTCAAAATAAAACATCCCATTCACCGAATATAAAAATATTTGTTTCTAACATTTTGCGTGAGTGCTTATTTATTAATATTCAAATAATATTATATGTTAGTATGGAGATTTTTGTAAACATATTCTGGCAGTTCGATATTTCGGTTAACCTTTGCAATATTCGCAAGAGATACTATGTCCTGGCCACGAGTTGCTAAATCGTGCGCACGAGATAACTAAGTGGTGCGCACAAGTTACTATGTGCTGCGAACGAGATAACCCTTGACTAAGTAACCTGTGGCCACGACTTAGTATCTCGTGCGCACCACCTGATTATCTCGTGCGCACGACTAAGTAACTCGTGGCGACGACATATAGTATCTCGTGCTCAAGACTTAGTAACGTGTGGCCACGACATAGTATTTCGTGCGCACAAGATTAATAAAAACGCACACATGTCACCTCTGTGCCACCGTAGCTCTTCTCTTCAAAAGCGATAATCATATCATCTTCAAATAGTAAACTTATTTCTTCTACATCCATGGCATCTTTTATTTTATACTGTTGTATTTTATATAGCTCATATCCTCGTACAAAATGAATACGCATCATTCTTATGATAAAACAGAAACATTGAACTTCCTCAAGGACACCTGGAATTTCATACATCTCGAGGTCAACTCAAAACTGGCCTGTTTGGGTCAGTGATGAGAAAGACACTGGACCACAAGCTATACATGTGTTCACTAACGAATCAATATCTCCGAGGAAATGGAGACAGACTGACCACATTCTTTGACGAGACAAATCAATCATAACAAGATGTGCCCTGGATAAAATTGGAACCCACATGGAAACCAATCCTTTTTTCATGGAATGAGGCAGGTCCCGGGACATAACCAGATTGAAAACAGAATTCCGAGAATTGGGCGAAATGAAGAACTTAAATAAGTTTGTTTCCAAACTATATACAAGTATGATTTATAAATTTAATAACAATAAGAATTCATTACTGAAAAAGTAGACCTTTGTTCAAACTAAATAGGGTAGAACATATTTATAATCCTTTTTTTTCAAAACCATCAATGTTATTGTCATTAACATGTGTGCTAATTCAAATACCATTGGATTTAATATAAAAAAATATATGAAGAAAAGAATTGAACACAAAGTAAGGTGATTAATCTGTGTGGGGCTTGAACATATGGTGGGAGATTAATTGCAACTAGGTTATGGCATATCTTATGAAAAATGATGAGTCTACAGTCTGTGATGTTCAAGGGATCGCCAATCCAGTTCTTCCTGCATGGTTGTGACACTGAGAGAGGGGAGTAATCCCTTTTTACCCATCGTATTGCATGTATCTGGATCATCTCAACTTTGTCAATATTTTAGAGTTCGGAGACCAAAATGTTGTGTTACCATCAGCAGTACCCATTAACTCATGTCTATAAATGGTGCAATACTTTGAAAATCTATTTTAATATCTTTATAGAATTTGTTCGGTGGTCGTAGCACAAACATGTATACAATCTTCATCACACACCCGTGCCGATTTTGCGACTCCGTAAATTTACATGGTATTGCACGGCCGTGCATATATTTTGACGTGACGTCATTAGCATTAACATAGTGTAAAGACGCGCTTAATGTTAGAGTTATACTATAGGCGCGTCAATGAAAAATGACTCTTATATCACTTTAAACGGTCTTTATTTTGGATATGTGATAAATAAAATATTTAATTCGTGTAAGTTCATTACTGAATTTATTGCACTCGTTGAATAAAATAATATTATGCTCGCCAGAGGCTCGCATAATATAATTTTATTCAACTTACACTTATTCAATATCCACTATTTATCACATAAACCGCGGCGCAGGAGTGTAATAAATAGAGGATATTGAATGAGTGTAGTTTAATACTAAATTTATTGAACGAGTTGAATAAAATCATATTATGCGAGCCTCTGGCGAGCATAATATTGTTTTATTCAATGAGTTCAATAAATTGAGTATTGAATCTACACGAATATATAATATTCTATTTATCACATATATAAAATAAGAACAGTAAACTGTTAAAATGAGTAATTTTTCAATGACGCGCCTATAGTGTAACGCTAATTTTAGCGCGCTTTAACGCTATCTTTATATAGAGCGCAAATGACGTCACATCAAAGTGTTATTACACTAGTGTAATATCGTTTATTAACTGGCTTTATTAAACCCATGCGCCGCAATTTATGTGATAGTCATTTACCACATAACCCGCGGCGCAGTAGTGTAACAAAGCCATTTAATAGACACGATATAACACTAGACGATATTACACTAGTGTAATAACACTTTGACGTGACGTCTTTTGCGCTAAAAACATAGCGTTAAAGCGCGCTAATGTTAGCGTTACACTATAGGCGCGTCATTGAAAAACTACTCATTTTAACAGTTAACTGTTCTCATTTTATATATGTGATAAATAGAATATTTTATTATATTATACCTCATTTGCATACGCCCTTCTATATTTAATATGACGTCATCCGGTCCATAAACCGCATACAGACCGGGGGCGGTCCATAATTCTTATATGGACTGGATGACGTCATATTAAATCTTAAAGTTCGGTTTTTTTGCCTGTTTAATTTGATTAACAAAATTTAAATAACAAAAGAAGAGCATGATTTTTTGCTTGATCGCTTGAAAATTATAATAATAAATCCGACTAGGGTCTGAGATATTTCACACACTGAACAACTAAGTTATTATTTGAAAGCAAATTATAGTAAAAATGTCAGCAACAAAAGGGATGAAAGGATTTAGATTCGGTATAATATAACAAATAAAACATGGCCTTTTGAGCAAAATGCAAGTTTACGGACTGGTTGGTCAGACCTCGGAAGGTATATGTCCCTCAGCTGCGCTTCGGGCCATATACCTTCCTCCGTGTGACCAATAAGTCCGTAAACTTGCATATTGCCCTTAAGGCCATGTATTATTTGTTAAATATACTTATAAATGAAATATTGAGAAATATTGATGAAATAAAATGCGTATTTTCATTTTCCGTATTTTCACTGTAAAAATTTATTTTTCACTGCAGTGAAACATATTTTCCGTATTTTCACTGGTGTCTTGCCGGACTACTTTCTTTTAAATTCTGCCTGTACACAAAATTTAAGGGAAAGTCTTTCAAATCTTAATGTCAAAAAAGAGAAAAATGTATATAATAAACAGAAAATTCAAGTTTTTTCTATAAATACATGATTTATTTTCATCTTGTGGCATGAAAATTACCATATTTCACTCGTGGCTACCGCCACTCATGAAATATTTATTTTCATACCACTCGATGAAAATAAATCATGTATTTATAGAAAAAACTTGAATATCCTCTATATATTCGTGTATATTCAATACTAAATTTATTGAACTCCTCTATATTTAGCTCCATGGTCGCTATTCTGGTTCCCGGCATCTAACAAGTATTAGTATCTTTGCGTAGCGAAAGGGGAAGGAACTCCCAGACTACATGGTCGCAGTAAGCGATTCTGACACAGTATACATTTAGTTATGTTCACCTTAAAGCAAACATATAGGAGTGTAATACCTAAAAATTATAATATTAGTTATCTCCCCTAAGGAAGTGCCCGTTCCCACAATTCTCGTTGCCAGCGCCGCCATTGTGAAGCGGAAGACGCAGAAATATTTAGAGAACAAAAGAACAAAGCCCATACATTTGCATAAACTATCAGCCATTAACTTACTTAAATTATTTCAATAAGTGTTATCTAAGCCATGAGTGTCGCTAGTGCCGAGAGAAAAACGAAAAAGAAAGGAGGAGGGCTTTCTGGGTTACTTCGAAAAGAACAAAAAGATCCTGTCACAGAGGAAGAGCTCATGAAAAAAGATACAATATGTCCCGATGACGTTTTAAGGTTGAATAGAATAACAGAAGGTAGATAATAAGTAAACAAATGTTGTTACGAGTTTTACATCCAAATAAGCATGTTTTTCTCATTGTCTAAATAGATTAGATGATCTCTCGCCTGAACAAGGTGCTTTCTTTTTTATTTTTATACATAATTTGTTAAGAATTGTCATACTCTTGTACAGATTTTCCTCAGGTCAATTTATTTTCATGTACGATATTGTATTTGTCTTAATGGGTTAGGCAATGTTGAACAGTTGAAATTAGATCTGATGTTCCATATTTTGACCCAATCATAATTTGGTCAGGGACTCCACATTTATTTTTGTTTTGTTTGATACTTAAAGCTGTGAAGAATTAAGATTAGATTTACCTATAGATATTGAATAATAATGAAATTCTTTTACAATTCTAATTATATTATGATAATTTGCATATAGTTTATAATATAGTACTCCCCTCGTGTACCGCGTCCTTGTCCATTCCGATGTAACCAGAAAATTTGTTTCTTTACACATAGAATGCCACCAAATACTGTTTCCACCATTAAAGTGAAAGTGCTGCTTTTTGTGAATTTGGATAGAAATTGTTAGAATTTTTTTTCGTTCATTTCAAATAAATTCTGTCATTGATGATTGATAGGAAAATCCAAAGCTGCCCGATGTGTGTTAAAAATACTTCTTTATTTTACCCCATATTTAACGGTTAAACTTATAATTTCATGTTCCGACAAGTGAAGGTCGTCTGCTGAAACTGTAGTGACATCATATTCTGTTACAAACAATTACACTGAATCCAAAAAGGGCCATCAATTAACATACAACGGTACCATAGTGCTCTCCGTTTAAGCTCCCATTCAAAACATGGCTGACTGACCATAGATGTTTCTCATTTAAATCATGGAGTTATTTTATCAATGACATGTGAATTTTAATGTCAAGATGCGACAACAAAACACAATTCAATAAAATAGTAAATACAAGTTCTTTTTATACAATTTGCTGGAAATAATAAGAACAGTGGTACCAAATATAGGGGACAATCCTAAAAATGCCTTATTCTTGTTGATTTGTAACTTCCCATAAATTTGTGAATGTAAATAAATTTCTGGTACAAAACACTCACTGTAAGGACATATATCAACTAAAAACTACACAAGTATTAGCTGACACTTGATTCAACAATTTTATCCATTTATCAAAATGTATAATTGAACATGTGTAATTGTGCTTACCTACAGTCCATTTTATGACCTAATTACTGTATAATATTTAATATTGATGTAAGTTTATTGTAACACACAAGCAAAAAAAATATTCTTCTTACGATGATAAAATATACCCAAGATTTTGAAACATATTAGCTATATTGATCAGAGGGAAAATGACCAAGCTAATTTAGTGGTGTGAACACCTATATCTTGATGACGTCTCAGGGTGAATTGGATTTCACATATTGATGAGTGTCTAGCTGAGAATGACAGTCATGGTTGACATGTTCAGAAAACTGTGTGGAAAAATGTTCAAAAAGAGTGGTCACCCTTGTGATGCTGATTTTGCTCTTTTATTACATCAAAGCAATTTTAAATCAACAGCAATTGATATCAATATCAGACAGTAGCTACCCATGTCTGTATCTGTACTTTCCTCAGCTTGCCTAACTTGTTGCTCTAAAATATGATTTAGCACATTAAATCAGTAAAATTGTAAATAGTTGTGAACTATCTGTCGATCGAAATGCTCTATTAATTTAGGATGAATAATTTTCTATAGAAAAATTGCTTGAGTGAAAAAGTGTTTTATAGTATTATATGTGGCACATCTCAAACCAAATCTCAAGTCTATCAGTCATTAGCACTTGATTTTCTTCTGAAGTTTGCATTATGTCATGAATAAATTATTATCTCATTACAGACCTCTCTAGTCAACAATCTTTTCATAAATTCATTCGGGAATGGATAGGCATTGATCTTTCATCCCATATTGTTGTTCAGTCTCCTTAAAAAGTATAAATTTGTGACAACTTGAAACTTTGCAGGAAGATAAATCTCGTTAGGCCATGCCTGATTGAGCACAAGTGTTGTGTGCACAAGAATGATAACTTTACTGTTCATAATTTTTAAGTGATTGTCCAATATTCTTTTTCAAACTTAACATTTGTCAGTACATAGTACATTGTATAACTTCAAAAGTATTTGATATGTAAACTTGAAACCTCATATGTGGATAAATATCATTACTAAAGGAGAAATGCAAGATTGCAACTTTCAATAATTTTTTCTTCCACTGTTCAAAGACTTCTTTTGAGAGAGGTATTTGACAGTCTATGGTTCATTCTTGTTACACAATAAATCATTGTTTTCATTAAAGATTGTATCAGTCTACAAACTGAGGAGTAGGCCCCATATGTCATGGCTACTAGACTTTGGGGTTGGGCTGTAAAATTTTCTAAGTCAGTAGCCCTACTGGCCTGTAAAATGTTAGCAGCGGATCACCTTATTTCCTGAAAATTTAAGAAATGAATTTCAAATGGAACACCTCATTTATCCTAGGTGGTGGGGATGAAATTTTTAAAAAGTGTATAAATGATAATTTTTGAATTTACTTCCAACTTTATACAAGTAGATATTGCCAGCCACAACACAAACCTGAATGGCTTGTAGTTTTCTTTCTCTAAATTCTTTGACAGTGATTATAAACTGATTATTATGATTATTACAGTAATAATAAAATCTACAATCATTGTAAAGTGTTTTTGAGTTTACATTAAATTTTGTTTTTTGAACGACTGTAGTGTTAAACATTGTTTGATAGGGATAGGTAATTTGTTCCTTACAGTAATATTGTTCAAAATAAGAAAAAGAGTTCCTTTAATGTCAAGAGAAATTTAAAATTTCCTTCATATTTAATAGTGACATATTGTTTAAAAATATATTTGTCATTCATAATTGCTGTGTGGTATTTCACACTGTTATTAAATTTCAGCCATTGAAATTAATTGTAGGTGAACATACCAGAAAAGTTGTGCTTTGTAATACTATGGAAAACTAATCAAGCTTTGGACGGATACTTGGTTTATAATACAAAATGTATACTTCATCAGTAAAAGGGAAGTCTTTTGCTAAGTGGTTAAGGTCATTGACTCATTGCCTCTTCCAGCTGTAGGTTCGAGCTGCACAAGCATCTTTGGATTCTTTCATCCAGCAACATTGTAGCTTATGTAACTTCCTCCACAAGCAAAGTTGGAAAGTCCCCATATGACCTATACTGTGTTGTTGTGACATAAAACCCAATGAAAAAATCATCAGTAAAATAGAAGCTACTTTGTCATTCTATAAAATGTGAATAATAATTAAAATGATAAGTTCATTTTAGTTCATCATCAAATTGAATAAAATCTCGATTCCCTCTCACAGTGTAATTTTCCTGTTAATTGAAATATACATAAAGAGGATAAGATAATTGAAGGTGTAAATAGATTCCTATGGTGTTTCTTTCTCCTATATTGTAAGAACACCTTTAATCAATATCTGTCAGACAGAGAAAGGGATATTACATTAAGACCTAATTAAATACACAGAGATGAACCTTGACTTCTCCTGTTAACTTGTTTTCAAGCTATGTTTTTCCTTTTATAAGTGCTGAGAATTATCCTTTGGTCACCTGAACATGTAATTTACATGATGTTTTAGTCTTCAAAAACAAAAAATGAGTTATAAATAAGATGGTGAATTTATATATATACATGTACATGTAAGATAAGAAGATAATATTCAAAGTTATGTAGATAGGATTGAGGATTGGGGTTTATCCCTCTACCTACTGAGTTTCATAAACAAACTTCATCTTCTACCATTTTTAGCTCATCTGTGGTAACACAGTCTAGTTTGTTATAAAAAAAATTGCAAAGGTTTAAAACTTGAATTTATGTACACGTTCATGTACCACAAGTTAGAAACCTTATAATACCTTAGATGGACTTGTCCACGTTCATTCTGGATAAAACAATGCATTATTTTTAAGAGAAATTTTTTAAAAATGTTGCCCATAGAACTCTAAATGTAATATTTTGTTATGTTTTGTTTTTTCAGATTATCTGTGCCCTCCTGAAGCTAACATATATGGTATAGATTTTACACGATTTAAATTACGAGACATGGATAGTCAGACAGTGTTATTTGAGGTTGCAAAACCGCCACCTTCAGGTACATGTAATAACTTTGTTATGAACTTATCTAGAGTATACAGTATTATAGTGATGAAAAAACAACAACAAATTTTATACACAATTGTTTAAAGGTATAGAGTATATTTGCTAGTGTTATATTACTTGTATCAATACAGCAGTTCATCTGCGGTCACAATAAAATAAAATAATTATTAGACAGTCACTAGATCTAATGAGATATATTTACAACAGACTATCACTCTCTTGAGACTGTTAGTTATCAGAACTTCTCCTCTTAGAAATAATGCACAGAGGGAGATCTTTTGTTAATGTTCTCAATTAAACGTGCAATTTGATATTATGCAACTGAAAAACAAATCCAAAAAGATAAAATGATCAGAGCTTTCATTAAGTTTCAAAATTTGGAAGTCAGAGACAGCAAAATGTTTGACATTGGAAGTCACATTATATTATACAGAAAGAGTCTATGCATCTCTTAGCTCCAGCTGGTGAGATAGTTTTGACCCCTGGTGTTGCTTTAATTTTGTAACACATGAGGTTTGCCTGTTTTGATGCCATATGACCTAAATTATGTTGGGGCAGAATAAAACAAAAAAAAGAACAGCAGCCAAAAAAAAGCATATGTTAATGTATGTAGTAATATTAACAAATTTGTATTTCACAGATAATGGAGAGTTTGAGTTTGATCAAGATGAAATGGATCCAAATGCTGGAAGATTTGTACGCTATCAATTTACACCTCAGTTCCTCAAACTGAAAACAGTCGGTGCCACGTAAGTTTTCTGATTCCTCTTTTCATGTTCAGCTTCTCCAGACGACAATTGGCTTAGTGCATTTAAGATAATTATGATAATTTATTTTGGAATTGCCCTTCTAAATAAAATTTTCCTGTTCTCTATCAACTTCTGTTCTTGTAGTTTTTCTTGGATTTTATTTCATTGCTTTCTTTGGAGGATAATTGTTGTTTCTTTATCAAAACATGTTATTGAGTTTGTAAGATTCTCAACCAAGGGTTATACTTATGCATGTAACCATTATATCATTACATGTTATTATTGTTTGATAACATGAGATTGTGTTTATGCATAGTACGTGTAACTTGATATAATCCTTGGTAGTACTTCTGTATGCTTTCATTTTGTCATTATCCATTACATCATCATACAGTTATGTGAAATCAGATATTTCCTGTGTTGTGATTATTTTCTATTTATTTTAATTTCTCTGTTATTTTATTTATTCATTTTGGAATCATTTTTCATGGTTCTTCATTGCAAAGAAATAACAATCAGGGAGAAATAATTAATTGAAAATTTTACTTAGCACATTACACACATATATATGTGTACACAACAGTGTAATGAGGAAGCTATATACTTCTTTTACAGGGTAGAGTTTGTTGTGGGAGACCAGCCAGTGAACAAGTTCAGGATGATAGAGAAACATTACTTCAAAGATCGTATACTGAAATGCTTTGACTTTGAGTTTGGTTTCTGTATACCACATAGTCGCAATACAGTAGAACATATATACGAGTTCCCGCAACTTGATCAGGATGAAAGTGAGTTTAACATACCGTGGTTTATCTCACTTAATTGGGAAGAGGCCTTTACCTCTTGATTTTAGGAAAGATAATCACTAAAATTGGTAATTTAGGAAATAAAAAAGCTGGTACAAGTTCAGATTTTTGAGGAAACTGCATGATTTTAAAGAAAATCTCAATTGGGAATAGGCCATTTATAAGCTTCTGATATATAAGGTAAAAAAAAAATCACTGATATTACATACAAATCTCTTCTCAAGCTCAGTGGGAATTATTTTAAAAAAAGAAATAACTGGTTGGAATGATTGAAGAGTAGCATATGAAAATTGAAAAATTTCAGTAATGTGCTTATGTACAAACACATATGATAACTATGTGAAAATTTGGGGAATGACTATAATTTGATTTGTTGATATATTTCAGTTCGAGAAATGATTGAATGTCCGTACGAGACAAGGTCAGATAGTTATTACTTTGTGGAGGATAAACTCATCATGCATAATAAAGCTGATTACGCCTACAATGGTGGTACCTGAGACCTGAACATACATCCGTCCATCTGTCTGTGTAAATGATATAAAAACTTCATCATATAAAATTGGACTAGTTTTTATACTGATTTGAATGTAAATGTTGCTGATGGTACCGCATATCTCAATGGTTGCCATGGAAACCTTTGATGTTTTTATCATGCTCTTCAGATAGGAAGCTGAAGAATTGCTGTAGAGAACTTTTACATTCTTATATTTGTCCGTTGAAATATGTGCAAGTTGCCATATAGATAGTTTGCTGATAATTACAATTTACCTCCTTTGATTGAAGTGGCAGCCATTTTGTTGGTCATTATTCAATATGTAAAATTGATGAAATATTGAAAATAAGTAAACAAATCACTTAACATTTTTATATATGTGAAGAAAAGTGTTGCTTTAGTACAAATATCAAAAAAATTTACCAGCTCGCCTAAAAATTGTAGAATTAATACAGATGTGGATCTAATCTTTTAAAACATATGATATATTGGCAATGACCTTCAGAATGGCAATCAGGGGAGATAATGCATGTTATGTAAGAAGCAGCTGTTAGTTATCAATGAGATATATATGTATCTAAAATGTAAGAGTTCAATACTGTTTTACTAATCTGTTTATGAAACTGATATAGAAATAAGCTAGAAATAAGATTATTGGTTCTGACTGAACTATAAAGAAAAATGAAAAAATGAGTACCTTTCAGAAAGTTGCATGTTCCTTATTCTTTAAAAGGTTTACAGAAACCTTATGATTATATGAATTTGAAACTTAGACTGTACATTTGAATTTTAAGTTAATGATTAAAAGATTGACTTTGCAAGTGTTACATAGGTCAAATTAATTAGATAGCACACTTGTATGTTTTAACTTCTGTGAAAGTAAGCGGCCCAATAACTTACATATGTCGCCAGTACAGAGCAAATCAAGTCTGCACTTTTTCACATACCTTCTTAATTAATCTTGTTGACAGCTTGATTTAAACATTTTAATATGGAACTCTTTTTCCAAAAATGTACAAATCCTTGTAATGGTTCAAACATGCCAATTCTATAAATCAAGCAGGGTAAATGTTCAACAAAAATTATAAGCAAAATGATATTGAACTTATAGAATACTTCTTTACTTTTGTTTGACATTTCTTTAAAATGTTTTAACCCTTACCTTGTGGGAACAAGAAGTGACCACCAAGTATAGAGCCAGACCAGATGGTACAATCTCTACTGTTGGCTGACTTAACTTCAAATATTTATCTCGGTATAAGCTTACCTAAAATTGATAATGGATTGTTCCAAAAATGGAAGCGGGACAAGTCCATTTAAGAAATTCAGCAGGTTAAGGGTTAACTTATAAAGAATGTCATAAATTGTATGCTTCCTGAAGTATGATTTTAGTTTTACATGTATGACTGGTTTTTAAGTCTTTTTTTATGCATAATGTGCAATGTGTAGAATCAATCGTATGTAACTACACAAGTTTTTGATTTATACGTCCAAACAATTTGTTAGCTTCATATTGTAAATGTAGTATTTTTTTTTTTATTAAACAGTTTTATGAATGTTTATTATGTTAAATATAGATAATTGTGTGCATAAATGACCATAATGTATGTTAACAATTTATTTTTTCTATAAACTTTGTCTAAAAATAGATTGACTCTTTAAAACAATTAATGTAACTGTCGATAACTTTTTATTCTTAGGAAAATAAAAAGAATGGGTTTAAAATAACCTTACACATAGAGCAGGACTCTTATTTACAGAAAGTTTTACTCACAAGCAGATTCAAATTAAAAGATAAAAATAAATTTCAATTTAATTTAATAGTCTGTGGGAAAGTTTGCCTTTGGAAAGTGTTATCGGATACATGTATTTTACATTTATTTGTTTTAATATTCAAATAAGAATATTGTTCTTGCTTTATTTCATAAACAAAAATTTCTACTTTAATAGAATTTGTCGCATGATAGAAAAATATTTTTTCAGACGTCAGATTATTGTCTCCCCCCCCCCCCCCTTTAAGAATATGTTACAGTGTCTACTTACATATCTGTTGTATAGATAATGTAGACAATATAAAATGTTATGACTCTTAACATTGATATGTTAGGCCTATATTGTTACCATCATTCTGTACACCAGTATAATAGTATACATTATCTGGTTTAAGGGACCAGTCCAAATAGTCGGATACATTCCATATGATGCTTGGAAAGTGACATTTTTCCTTTAGTATTTTATATATACATTGTAAAATGTGTTTTTATCCAATAAGCATTATCTTATATGTAGGGGAAACTAGAGGTTAATATTTATTGTATATACGAGTTACATACTTTTAGAATGAAATCCACATTGTTTTATTTTCAATGGAACAAACAATGCATTAGAAAGCTTTAAAACTTTCTCTACAGTCATGATTCTTACATTTGTTTATAGATTTGGTAAAGCCTATTTTCTTATAAAGTTTTCACTGACAAATAATTAGGACTAAAGTGTCTAGTTGTGAAATTTGACCATTTTTGCTCGTAAAATATCTGAGTAAATGATATCAAGATAATTGTCGATTGCTTATTACAAAATAACAAAATGTTTCATTTTCACCAAAATGGCAGAGTGATAAGAAGTCATTCACTTTTTTGTAAAGCAAATACCTCGCATACTTTTGTTTGTACACCATTCCATATTTTTTTAGTTAATGCTTTAGCTTGAACTTCTTAACTAAACATGTGTATATATTTTTGAGTTGCCGTGAAATGAAATCACCAAAGAGTTCTAGAGAAATACTTGCATAATGAATGTTTTGCCGAATAAGTTTTTTTAAGAATTATTTATTTAAAGTGTTAATAGTAATTTATGATTTGTTTTTCTAATTGTCTTACAATTAAGTCCAATTACAGTATTTTTAATTTATTGATAATTATTGACAGATACTTGTGACTTTAACATGGTTTCATCTATTCATTTATTTTGTATTAACATATTTTTTTTTGTTCTGATTTATCATTTATGTAAAATATTATCTTTTATTTTGTTTGCATCGAAATATCTAGGAGTGATGATCTATGTGAACTTTAGTGCCGATATTTATGTAAATACTACAAAAAGCTGTTTTTGTATTTATTTGTAAAAGATAGAATGTAATATATTGTCTACATGTATGTATGGGAGATTAGTTGAAGTGGAGTTAATGTTTATCAGATCATTCTAAACTTTAAGATACAGTAAAGTTTGACGAATTTATGATATCTTTATATTTTGATTTCAATAGATTTATTAGAAAGTTTTGGAAAGCAAAATTGAAGAAGATTTAATAATAAAATAAACAGCTTAAAAATTTATATGTAGTTTTTTTTGTTTGCAGAAAATAAAAGATAAAATGTTAAAACCATTGTCCAAATGAAATTCTTAGCAATAACATCTAGTTATCTATGCTTATGTTTGTAATATTTTATTTTTTGTTTGTTCTGGACTATTCAGGAAAAGTTAAGTTATATATAAAATATATTTATAAAGGCTTTTTTTTTTTGTATGACAATCAATGATTGTTGCTCTTAATGCATGTATGCTTGTAGCTTGTTTTGATGACCCTCCATATAATTGTACACACTAGTTTCATTTATTATAATATATTTCATTATGAAGTGTTTCACATGTGTACATCCCGTAATTTTTTTGTCACACATATATTCTCCACATATTTAACAAGGGAGTCTCACTATAACAGCGCTGTTCCATTTACTGGCATTATAACCTATAATATGACAATGTGATTATGTTTTAACATGGGCAGAATGGTTAAGTAGAAGGTATTTTTACAGTAACTTTGTAGGATATGATAGTGTTACCATGGTAACACCTAATGCATGGTGGTCTCCTTGCACCAGTACAGCTACAAATCTTGCTATACAAAGCAAGTATTTTGTGAATATAGGAAAGATCAAAATGCCCATGTTTTCTTCACAGATATAAGCATTGTAAAAAGACCTCAGAAGTTATAAAGACTAGATAGTGCATATTCTTTTTGTATTTTGTAAAAAACAATTTTTTTTGTATGTGTGAGACTAGAGATTAAATTATTGTAGAGTTGAGATGTAAGCTCTAATGATTTGTGATGTATTTGTGTGCCTTTAATGTTGTCATGTGCTCTGTAAATTGATATAGTAAACTTTGTACTTTTTTCACCTGTACATTTTACATAAGACATACATTTTCTTATTTTATCTTCTCTGATCCATTTATGAAAAAAATAATATGCTGTCCCATTATGTTTTTGAACACCTTAGTGATTTCTGTAAAATACTGAGAATTTTCATTGATGATAATCTATATATTGTCAAATTTATGGTAAAACTTTAGAAGATAATTTCCTTTTACAAGTGTTCCATAGTTCTTGATATTTTTTTTCTGGATTAAAAAAAATAAATTAATTTTTACTGAAGAATTATGTTTTATTATTTAAAAAGAAATTTCAATGTGCAGGGTTTATAAGGTGAAAGGTTAAGATCACATATTTCAAACTATGTCATGGGAAATCTTTTGTCTATGTACATGGACTTTCAAAGTGAATGTAACATCGTGTAAAAGGAAATTATTTGAAAATGCATGGTCATAGTTTTTGTGTGCTGCTTTTTTGTTATGAGCAAATGTGCAAAATTATTTACAATAAAGCACATGCAAATTATGTTTGCTAAAATGATGTATTGATTATCAAATAACCTGTTATATTTATAAGTTATGACCTCCAACTTACATATTATTTATTCTTCATAAAGTGAATAAATTAAATCTGTCCTAAATTAGAGTGGTTGCATTGAATATTCCTGAAAAATAAACTAGGGAGGTTGTTAAGATGCATCTTGTGCAAAATTCTCATGACTACACTAAGTCTAGTATTCAATAAAGGAACAGCTATCTTTGAATAAGAGCATTGTCCTCTTTAGGAGTCATGCTAATCAAACTATACCAAAGAGTGATATATCTAAATGGAAACTGAATAAGATAAAATGGTCCGTCCATGTATGTTTTTCTTTTTTGTTGCAATATATTTTTTTACTTGAACATATCATTTCTATTTTATGATTATTTTTTTCAGAAAAAAATATGTATCTTCTCTCCTTTTTTTTATTCAACTTAATTAGGATGCTACTGCATAATATATGTTTGAATATATGAAAATGTCTGAAGCTTGTATAAATCTGTAGAATTTTGTATGATCTTTAATTTGATGTGAGTGACACAGAAGATTTTGTGAACAAGTTTAAACTATAGTGATACAAGAGGGGGTATCTGGCTGAAGTTAATGGTGTTTGCTTGTATGTGCTCGGATATACCAGTACTGTATAAACTGTCAAACAATGTGAACCACCACCAGTATAGCTAGAATGTCACCTTCAAAATCTTACAATGTTTATGTGAATGACAACCCTCCCTCTTAAAATTACAAAAATTGTATTTCCTTGCTTTAAGAGCTCTTACATAAATAGGTAAGAAATGTACTTTACAGGAACTGTGAGTTAAGTGTAAACACAAATTGAAATTTTCAAGGTGGCCCAGTGGCCAGGATACAAATTTCTGTTTTCTTGAATAGTTATTTACAAGTAAATGATGCATTATAATGTCAAGATTAACTGATAAGGTCTTTATAGGCAATCTTTAATTAGTTACAAAGTACATATTGCAAGTTACTTACAATGTTTGGGTTATAAGCCTAGTCCTGTTTGATATTAAACATATGTGATAATTACCTAACAATATTTTGAATTACCAAAAAAAAAAAATAATTTCAAGTGAGTTTCAAGTTTCTTAAACTGTTTTTTATCATACTCAGTTTAATTTGTTAGTTAAAGGAAAGGAACAAAAAAGAATCTTGTATTGTTTGTATAATAAAGGTTGTAAATTGCCACATAAAACTTCAATTTAGATATAATTATAATACTTACTCATTATTATATTGATTGTGAAGTGAATGTGTCATTTAGTTCAATTAGAACTGTATCAAATTTTATTATCTTTTGTCTTGCTCATCTATCTCCTGTATTTTGTTTTGGATAAAATGGTAAAAGTCTTCATTATGGTTTTGCTCTTTTCTTTTTTGTACAGCCCTACAATGTCAGTCTGTCGGTGCAAGTCCTCTTGCTACAGTATTTAAAGCTTGCTGTAACTTGAACAATTACAATTAGCATGCACTTTTAATTGTTCCAGAAATATAATGTTATGTTTTGTTAGTGATCCCCTTCCTTATAAAGGAGGCTAAGGAATAAATAAAAGTTAATGACCTCATAGAAAATTATATAGCCTACAACTAAAGGTTTAGCGCATGCGTTAAAAAGGTTTTTGGTGCTGGCAATAAAATGAGTTAATGTGCAGGCAATAAAAAGGGTTTCAATGCTTACAATAATGAGTTTTGGTGTTGGCTTTTCAGTTAAGGCAATAAGAAATATTTTTGTGTGAGCAATAAAAAGGCTTTGTGTGGGCAATAAAAAGTTTCGATGCAGGCAATTTTCATGCCGCACCAACACAGTATAGGTACAATGAAAAAAAGCTTAGTAAGGGCACGGATTTCTATTACAGAAATAATAGAATAGAAATCGGTAGTAAAGGCAATTATTAAGAGATTGAAGTGCAAAAAAAAAATCTACATAGGAAAAAGGAAACAACACATGTATGGCAGGCAAAGGAATATAAAAAGGCCAGCAACAATGGTTAGTGCTGGCAATAAAGCATTTGGGGCTGAAAAATAATGCAAAGAATATTTCAATAAGACAACTAATGTTAGTCATACAGGTAATAAAGTTGTTAACTGTAATAACAATTTGGCTGTGAAGTTTTAGGTAAAACTCAGCCTCATTTACTTTATTTAAAAATATAGTTTTCTCGTTCCTTGGAGAAAAAATGAGTAAAAGTAGAAAGAAATGGTTTTCAGAACCACTGAGAACAAAGTTCATAATAATTACTTTTGTTTTTTGTAAAGAGTTCCATTGTATTTTGTCTTGCAAATGCAAAATGCCTAGAAAAAATAAATATTAATATCATTTAACTAAAGCATGTGTCTTCTTCACAGCTTAAAATATTGCCAAACTATGTAGTAAAGTAGATATTCAATCTTTATTAGCATCTTGGATATTGCTCTATACAGTGACCTTCAATTCCCACTAAGAAGTATGTCAATGCAAGGTAACTAACATACCAAATAATTACGATAACAATCTCTACATAAAAGCTGTGCAAGGAAAAGAAAAGAGGCCACATACTTGTTGCTGAAACCCTGGGGAAGGATAGAGGTCCAGGCAAGATACATAAAATACCAGACTATAATAAATATATGTGTTTTTAATAAATAAAGGCTCCCTAAATCCTAGACAATATGATAAATGATGCTTTCTAAAAAGTATTCTTACGGAGCACAAAAATAAAACAATATTTGTTTAATCATAAACCCTAATGCTGCTTGCAAATTTCATAAGTAAGAGCTAGACTTGAGGTTATAAAATTCTATCCTCAATTTGACCTCGTATCTCAGGATTTTCATTGGTCAGTGTACAATCTGTGCTGGTTTGTGACCAATCAATACCTGAGATCTGAGTTTGGACCTGTTAAAATTTCTTTATAATTTCAGACCCAGAACTTTCTTTGTAATAACCTAAGGATGAAAGCACAAGTTGATAGCATCTCTTTCTTCTTCTGATAAATCTGGATGCCATAAGTCTATGATTAAAACCACACGGTCCTCTTGTTCTGAATTTTTGTTTGCTTCATGCTTCACTGAATGCAGATACGAATCATCAAAAACGAGACATTTTCCATTTTCCCATGTTGTGGTTTGTCCATCAACTGTAAGGAGATATTCGGGAGATACTTTCAAGCCTGAAAATATAATATTTCAAAAGGTGTGAACAGTTAATTCAATTAGAAGCAGAAAAACAAAAAGAATTTAGGCAGATAAATATTTATGATAGAAATTCACAAATATGACATTTTCAACAGGCTGTCCTGTAGCATAATGAAATATCTGTATAAAGTTCTGACAAAAAATCAAATCATTTATAACAAGCAACAGTGATTTTTTTCCAATTTTCAAAACAACCTGTGGCTTTCTGAAGGGTAAAATATAGTGAATAAATCAAAAAAGGGGGAAAGTCTGAAATCAAATTCCAACAAAAGTCACTGTTTCCTTGAGCAAGAAACTTTACACTCATAGCTCCGTACTGGTTTATTCCAGGAACAGATTCGAATGTGTGTCTAGAAGCTTATAGCTTTCTGCACTACTGAACTAAAATAAATTCTGTATAAACCAAGACAGAGTTTTAACATATTTCACAGAGGTAAATTATTGATGAAATTCGAATACAGGTTCCTGTGATTTATGAACAGAATTCTGCATGTCTGACCATCTCAATATGAAGCATAAATTAATTATCTGGAACAGAACAAGTGCCTTTTTATGTTCAGTTTAAATGAAAATGTAAATACATTTATTCTCCATTTCACTGAATCATTTAATTACCTAAATGGCATCTAAGTCTGATATTTGTAGGTCCATAGTGAGGAGTTATCACTGTTCCTGGTTTCAGCACGGATATCAGCACATTACCAAAGACATTCTCCTTCATTACAGATGAAAGTCTATTAACAATATTCATAGTTTTAGGACAAATAGTTTGATTAACTGTAATAGCTGACCCTTGATTAATAAAATGAAAAACATCCCAAGATCCATTTGGAGTCTGGTTTCTCTTCCAAATACCTTTGTCTGGGTTTTCGAGAAGGAACTTTATATCATCTCTGATAGTTTGAACAGACTTCTCAAGTTCTTGACAATCTTTAATTCTCATCTTGGAATGTTTGTCCCAGATATTCCTCGGTTCTAAGTTGTCATAATAGAACACGTTTGGTTTTTGTCTATAACCATCTGGTATAGGTCTGTATACGAAATCAATCCCTTTCTGTATTTTGAAAGATGTAACTCTACTTTTTACTCCAGATATCTTGTTTAATGCTTTGGAAACGGTATCGTGATATTTGTTGCAACGCACACAGTTTGGATCATTGCAATACTCTGACTCATGGGTGATCTGTTCTGTTTTCATGAACGCAAATCTATAACGTCGACTAATAAAATAAAAACCTGCTACCACCAGTAATGTAGCAATAAAAGAGTTTTCAATTAAAATATTGCATAGTTCTAACACTGTAAACATGGTTGTCTGTTATTTTGACATAAACCGCAAGTGAAACTGAAAGTAGCTGACTGTTGTTGTTGTTGACATTCCTGCGTTTGATTTTAATCAAATATAAAATGTAATCGAACAAGAAATTTGTAATTCATCTCTTTACATCAATATTGATGACAAATATGTAAGGATGTCG
This sequence comes from Ruditapes philippinarum, assembly GCF_026571515.1. Lineage (NCBI taxonomy): Eukaryota > Metazoa > Mollusca > Bivalvia > Venerida > Veneridae > Ruditapes > Ruditapes philippinarum. The sequence goes on along the minus strand of NW_026853707.1, from coordinate 318,575 downwards.
ATAATTCTTATATAAAAGCATACTATTAATTGCATAAATATTTACCACTTAAACAATTACTCATGTATTATACGATCAGCGTAATATTAGCGTAAACTTTGAGTGTTACTCTTTATTTGAATCCCGGAAAAGACATTTTTAGCTCGATTTAAAGTAGAGGTATTGTTATAGTCCTGGCGGCGTTGCCGTCTGCAAACTTGTACCTGGATCATAACTTTTTTAGTTCTTGGTGTATTGTCCTCATACTTGGCAACAACAACCCTTGGAAAAAGACCTTTCAGTAGACCACACTAACCTTGACCTTCATTCAGAAATGACGTTGACCTTCAAGGTCAAAAGTCCAAATTTTGCTTGTTCTTGCTATTATTGGCTGTAACTTTGTTATTTTTGAATGGATTGTCTTACAACTTGAACATAATAATCTTCAATGATATCCCTTAAAAATAACCAGACAGACCCTTACCTAAACTCATAAATGACCTTGACGTCTTTGAAGGTCAAATTATTGAAATTTTCATTTTTTTTTTGCTATTATTGGCTGTATTAAACTTTGTTATTTTTGAATGGATAAATTGTCTTCAAACTTGAACATAATAATCTTCAAGGATAGCCCTTAAAAATAACCAGAAAGACCTTGACCTTCAATGTCTTTGCTACAATATTCAACGTACTTTCCCAAATTTTATTCTTCTAACTTCACGCCCGGCAAACTGTCGCTCCACTTCAAAATTGTGGTGTACAGTAAAACGAGCGAACGGCATTTCCGAGATAGAGCGGAAGGCCGATTTAAACGCCTAATTGTAAGTATTGTTTATGTTTTTGTCTTGTTATTCATTTAAGTTGTATTTTTTCGAAAAACGGAAAATGTAGTTCCGTGTAGGATTGATTTAGGCTTCCAATGATCTAAGCTGTTACAAAATGAAAATTATATTAAGCCCGGGAGAACTTTTCTCCCTGACGAAGCGAACGATGATTTGTAGAATATTGAACTTCCCAACCATAGAAATGCCATACCCTTCAGATTTCTTGAAAAAGTGCATTAGTAAATTATCAATCCGTAATAAGAACTTGTCATTCGAGCAAAATAGATTACTCCTGAAGGATTTGTTAAATTTGTAAATCGATATTTTTCGAAAGTAGTGGAGCGAAAGGGCAAGAGGTGGAGCAAAAGGTTCGATGTTGAGCGCAAGGCGATATTAATTTGACGTATTAGGAGGAGCGTAGTCTATCATTATTTATATATAAAAGCTATAGAAGTTAAAATAGACATGATCAAGTGTTAAGACCGAGATATATATACCTTTTAAAGACAACTAATAAAGTGTGATACCGGTAGCCTTTCAACGATTATAGCGTAATAAATGTAATCGCGAAGGTGTCACCTATGGCTGCCGTGTAGATTCCATTATTTATGTTCGAAATTTGGATGAGGCCCGACCATTGAATCATACACATATATGCATGGCATAATACAGGATGCCTCTTATTCGAGGTCAATCATGATTTTTCACACGGTAATGTACATTTAAAAACGTGTGTCCGTGCAAATTCGACAAAATCGAATATTTTCAGTTCTACCGCGAACAAATGTTTCCGAGCAGGTACGTGTAACGCGATTGTTCACGTCAAAATGTTATGTTTATCGAAAAGTTAGATATTCAAGGTGTACGGGACTGCCCATGCACGGCGCAGCCGTAAAAGTCGTTAAAGTCGTTCGTGGGATAAGTAAAACTCTGCAGTGCAATATACTCGTTCTTATGTTTATTTGTAGACAACAATAATCCTACTAAACAGCTAGTCAAACGGTTATCTGAAACAATGATAACCGACTTACAATAACAATACATGAATTTCAGTAAATAACAATAAGCAAACAGAATTACTTCAATTATAACAATTTAAAGTCAATATGCCCTTAACATAAATCTCTTGAACAAAAAATAGTTTATCTCTGTCTCTTGAAGATCTATTTAAATATTCTAAAGGTTACAAAAATGTAAATAGAAATGTATTTTATAAATTAAAATAATACAAGGAAAAAATGTAAACTTACTGAACAATGCAATCTTTATCCCAAAACACTTAGAAAATTAAACATCAAATTCAACAATTTACATTTATGCGTGCTTCGCTCGCCAAGTCGCCCTTTCGAATGCGGTCTTGGTGCGCGATTTTAGGGGACGTGCCCGATGAGTATTGTTCCTAAAAATATACAATTCTGTAATTTCTGACCAATCAAAAATGTTAATTTTCATATTAGACGCGGTTCCAAAATTAGATTTGCCGCTTATGGATAGGGTCTAACGAGCATTTTTGATGAACGATATATAAACAAGATTTTGGCACATAGCAATTAAATCTGTCTTCTGACAGGCCAACGAAGGGGCAACCAGATAAAAATTGAAATCTATATGTCTCTGTTTCTCGAACCTCAGTGCATGATGACCTAGCCATGTCTCCTACACAAGGTGCAGAACAGAAACAAAGTTATGCAATGCATGGAACACATTAAATTAAATGGATCACCACTACCGAGTTCAGATCACAATGACTTTCTGTCATTAATAGCTCTAACGTACCTGTTCAGAGCAAACACAAAAAAGCCACGTTTTCATGAATTTGTAAGGTGAGGAATCGCTATGAAAATGGTTGACAAGGTGTCAGTCGTTATAAGGATATAACACGTGTTTCAGTTATGTTTCAAGATACTTCCTCCCTTATTTATCATTGTCAAGTGTAAATAGAAATGTTTACTTTTATAATCAAACACTGCAGTACAAATCTTGGTTTAAGAAAAAATTAAGTTAAAATAAATATCTAAGATTTTGTTTGTTAAACTATGAACAAAACGAACGTAATAAAAAAAGGCAGAGCTCAGTCGGTGTACGGACTAAAATTATCAATAATATAATAGACCTAGTTATAGTAGAAATTTCTATTTACACTTTGAGAGGAAAATAAAAAACTAAACAACAATGCTAAATAAGGGAGGAAGTATCTTGAAACATAACTGAAACACGTGTTATATCCTTATAACGACTGACACCTTGTCAACCATTTTCATAGCGATTCCTCACCTTACAAATTCATGAAAACGTGGCTTATTTGTGTTTGCTCTGAACAGGTACGTTAGAGCTATTAATGACAGAAAGTCACTGTGATCTGAACTCGGTAGTGGTGATCCATTTAATTTAATGTGTTCCATGCATTGCATAATTTTGTTTCTGTTTTGCACCTTGAATATCTAATTTTTTTGAAAAACATAACATTTTGGCGTGAACAATCGCGTTACACCTACCTGCTCGGAAACATTTGTTCGCGGTAGAACTGAAAATATTCGTTTTTAAATGTACATAACCGTGCGAAAAATCATGATTGACCTCGAATAAGTGGCATCCTGTATTATGCCATGCATACATGTGTATGATTCAATGGTCGGGCCTCATCCAAATTTCGAACATAGATAATGGAATCTACACGGCAGCCATAGGTGAACACCTTCGCGATTACATCTATTACGCTATAGTCGTTGAAAGGATATCATACTTTATTAGTTGTCTACAAAAGGTATATATATATCTCGGTCTCAACACTTGATCGCGTCTATTTTAACTTCTATAGCTTTTATATGTAAAAATTCATAGACTACGCTCCTCCTAATACGTCAAACTAATATCGCCTTGCGCTCAACATCGAACCTTTTGCTCCACCTCTTGCCCTTTCGCTCCACTACTTTCGAAAAATATCGATTTACAAAATTAACAAATCCTTCAGGAGTAATTTATTTTGCACGAAGGACAAGTTCTTAATACGGATTGATCATTTACTAATACACTTTTTCAAGAAATCTGAAGGGTATGGCATTTCTATGGTTGGGAAGTTCAATATTCTACAAATCATCGTTCGCTTCGTCAGGGAGAAAAGTTCTCCCGGGCTTAATATAATTTTCTTTTTGTAACAGCTTAGATCATTGGAAGCCTAAATCAATCCTACACGGAACTACATTTTCCGTTTTTCGAAAAATACAAATTAAATGAATAACAAGACAAAAACATAAACAATACTTACAATTAGGCGTTTAAATCGGCCTTCCGCTCTGTCTCGGAAATGCCGTTCGCTCGTTTTACCGTACACCACAATTTTGAAGTGGAGCGACAGTTTGCCGGGCGTGAACTTTTGTTGTCTGTGTTAAACAGTTAAGTACCTTGGAAATATGAGGCGCCTGTATACTGGCTTCTTTCCAGTTCACAAACTATTGAAATCCCTCAGTTATTTAGAGGTAAAAAATTGTGTTTTTTTTAATGGAAAACATCATTAAAAGTTTATTATAAATGAATGTCTTAAAAGGTTTTGTTATTGACTGTTTCCTTTTTTCTATTGGTTACAGTTGTAAATTTTCCGAATTTTATCTGCAAGGGTCGTTCATATAAAAAATAAAAATATCAATTTAAATTTTGAAACTTTTGAATTACCTAATTATAATTCAGCAATTGCAGCAGAGCTGCTTTTTATACCTTTTCTACTTATTTAGAGTAGATTTTTGATTCTTAGTGAAAAACTTTAAATAATTTACAAAATTATTATATGTTTATTTTTACGTTGTGTCTGAAAAGTTAGATAATTTTATTCTTTTTCAACTCTTTTGCACATTTTTTTTCTGCAGTTGAAACAACTTTTAACTTTAAACTTGCAATTCCAATTTACTCTTTAATTCAAGTGTACATTTTTGTAGATTTTAGCAGGGTTTTTCTTATAATGCATAATAATGGTTATCATGTGCAAATTGTATTTTGCCAGGGTCAACAAAGCAAATTTTAGTTTTCTTTTTTCTAAAACAAAAATATGTATTTGATAGAAATTGAAAAACTTTACTTTTTCCTATGTAAAAACACACAATTTCATAAATTATTGTGTTTTTCTAACCTTCTGAATTTTGTTTACTTCAACGTTGATTTTTGTGATGTTACAAAGATTGCTGTAAATCAATTTTAAACAAGTGCATTTCTTATATCAGCTAATATTTTGCTGTATACATATTTATATAGGAAAAATCAATTACTACAGTTTGTGAAATAAAAATAGGGTCTCACAACAATCTCTAGTTTTTTGTTGTTGTTTTGTTTCCCAGTTACAATGGTTCGTGAATGGTAACTTGTGATGTAACTTCTCTCACTAAGTATAATTTAGAACTGAAAGAAGAAATTTGCAAATATTAAAGCTCCCCAACTGGTCTTTCACAAAATATTTGACACTCAAAAATATCTTTTTTACAGTATTTGGGTACTTTTTGGCAGGTGTTCTGAGTAATCTTTATTCTTTCTAATATGTATTAAAAGTTGCTAATAGAAATAGACTGAACTGAATTTTGAATTGATCCATCTTCCATATTTCTACACAGATAAGGGGAGTGAAATCAAACAATAAAAAGCCATTAATTAAACTGTAGCATTTAATCTCTTTGTAACCAAGTGATTGCAATTTATTTTAAGATAAAACCTCCCACTTTCTTGTGAGAATCTCACACTTTTTGGGGAATAATCTCATTAAAACTTTCCATCTTTTTAGGAGAATCTCAATAAAACCTCCCACTTTTTGTGACAATCTCACTAAAAATTACCACCTTTCTGTGAGAATCACACTAAAACCTACCACCATTGTGTGAGAATCTCACTTAAACCTCCCACTTTTTTGTGAGAATCTCTCTAAAACCTCCCGCCTTTTTTAGACAATCTCAACTTACCTCCACCTTTAGTGAGATCTCACTAAAACCTCCTACCTTCTGTGAGAATCTCACTAAAATCTCCCACCTTTTTTGGAGAAACTCTCTTAAACCTCCCACCTTTTTTGGAGAATCTAACTAAAACCTCCCATCTGTTTAGAATAATCTCTCTAAAACCTCCCACTTTTTGGGAGAATCTCACTAAAACCTCCCACCTTTTTGGGAGAATCTCTCTAAAACCTCCCACCTTTTTGGGAGAATCTTATTAAAACCTCCCCTGTTTGGGAGAATCTCACTAAACCTCCCACCTGTTTGGGAGAATCTCATTAAAACCTCCCACTTGTGGGAATCTCTCTAAAAGTAAAAACCTCCCATCTTTTTGGGGGAAACTTACCTAAACCTCCCCTGTTTGGGAGAATCTCACTAAACCTCCCACCTGTTTGGGAGAATCTCATTAAAACCTCCCACTTGTGGGAATCTCTCTAAAAGTAAAAACCTCCCATCTTTTTGGGGGAATCTTACCTAAACCTCTCACCTTTTTTTTGCCAGAATCTCACTTAAACCTCCCACCATTTTGCAGGAATCTGTCTGATTTTCTTCTTGCCTTCAGCATAAAAGAACAAATATTTTGATACAAATGAATGATGAAAATATTACACAGTCATGTAAACTTGTATCACAGAGTGAGAAAAATGTGCAGCCTGACCGGGACTCGAACCTGGGACCCTTGGAATACCGTTTTGCAGCTCTACCCACTTAGCTAACCGGCAGCTGACACATCTTCTACCCTAAATAGTGAACAGTTCTGAACCAGTACAGTCACTACTACATGCAGTTTAAATCAAAGTGCTGCAGCACTGAATGCGACGGACATGCAACCGGAGAGACACCAAGGCTTCTTTTAGAAAAACAAAACAAAACAAAAACAAAACACAAAATATATAACAGAGAAAAATTTGTTCCATACAAGTTCGAGATTTGTAGAGCAATATATTTTGTGTCCCAAATTGATATAATTCAGATTTTCTACTTTCAAGCACTTAAATACAGAATGAAATTTATGCCTAAAAACTCTGGTCAAACTTGTAAATCAGTGTCCTTATCGATTTATTCTAAGAAATGATATGTAAATAGAAAAAAAAACTATCAACGAAATATTTCTAGAATAAATCCAGGCAAATAAACTTCAAACATAATACATTCAGGGCTGGGAATCAAAACTGCGTCGTATCCTACAAAATGTAAACAAACGCCGCCATCTTGGAACGAAAAACGTATGTTTTTGTTTATAACTCTTTTTGTTGGAAATGACTGAAAACAAGATATATGTATTAACACGCTACACTATTTTCCGCTTCGTTCGGTATATGTTGCTTGCACAACTATTTTGTAAAACAAAAGTTATAGCGAACTTGCAACTCGAAGCGGGGCAGAATTTTTATGAAAATGTGTGGATACGACGCAGTTCATATTGCTTTATCTATCGTTTTTTCCTTCAAATCAATTATATATTTGTTTCAGAGTTCACCATAAACTTCGAAATATAATTTTGCATCATTTACTAAAATTTCATTTAAAAGAGATGTTTATTTTCTAAGAAAATAATATTTTTTACGAGATGATACGACGCAGTTGAAAATAAAATATGATACGACGCAGTTGTATTTTCGGCAGTCTTTTCAACAGGGATAATTTTGGCAATATATTTCTATTTTATGGAATAATCACTTAATTGCGCTAGATAAAAAAAAACCAGATCATTTGCGGTGTATAGCAATGTTCTGTTGCTTTTGATTATTTAGAATACAATGTGTCATATCCAATATAACATTTAATTTGAAAGTTTACATTGCGGAAGCTACTTTTCAGTTAAACATGAACACGTTACCTTATTGATCATAATATCTGAAATAATTTCTTATATTTTCCTGTATGCTCAATATTATCCCTAATTTTTTTCGCAAAAAAAAATGTAGAAATCTATTAACTTGAATTCATTTTGGCTAGCCACGCTCTAAGTTAACTGTGGTTCTGCATGTTATAGGTAATGACTGCTTTTTTGTGGTTTATTTTCAAACTTTCACTCTACACATTAGCTTTACTAGGGGCGAGGACCTCAGGTGCGCCTTTGTGCATTATTTCAGGCAAAATGTTGTACCTGCAGAGAACCATCGACATTTTGAAACTAGCTTGATAGGTTTCCACACGAAAGAATAAAAAGTCCCTGGTGGTTTTCGAATTCATAGCAGTTCAGTTCAAGTGATTTGAATTCAGTAAACATAAACAGCTCGGCCTCGGTCGGACACACCTGTCTGATTTGTTTTTTCAACAAAATTTGTTAACGTCAGCTGTACAAATAAGCAGCTTTTTATTTACTTCTGGCGTGAAGTTTTAAGATTATAACTACATGTATTTGAATTAATTATAAAGAGAATAAAATTTAAATTTCTTATTTCGGTATAACTAGCAGAGAAATTTTCAATGTAAACAGGGGGTAATCCTCTGTGAAGTCATTTTCTGAAAACTTTTGTTTAAGTTTTCAGGCAATTCATTATCAAATAAAAATCACACTTTAGTATGAAGGTATGTTAAGATGTCATGTCTCTAGTCTGTTGAAAATTCGATACGATAATCTGACCTAAATTTTCTGTTCAATATTGTGAAAACTTAATAATTCTTCAATACTGTTGAAAGATCATGTCTGCCTATATCTGTATCAAATTTATCGGTGCATAGCGTAAAATACCTTTGCAAAACGGACACCTTTTTTACAAAATAATTTGTAGTTGTATCATATGTAACTCGATTTTGAAAATTTAAAGTTTTTTGATGGAGAAGAATGATACTTAAGTGCAAATATAGAAAATACATTCCGTAGACCTTTCCTCATCGGCGCAATACGACAAAATCAGGGGTAACGTTCCGCGGCGCTGAACATAAAATGACTAAACGGAACGCATAACCTACTTGCAAAAATATATTGTAGCTTAACTATTTATAATTTAATTTTAAAAATTTAATGTTCAGTTTCAAATAATTAAGCTCATCTGTTCTCATCGATTATTAAGAAAATGAATACAATAAAATCGGCACGTAAAAGACATAAGTAATAACGGAATTGACGGAAATTATTGCTAATTACAAGTAACAAAGGTAGGCATGCAATTTGCGCATTCCCGATAACGAGAGACCTTTTCAAAATTTGTAATTCTTTCTCTTTTTTTAAAAAGGTCATTCCTGATTAATACAGGGTCCAGGAGAGGTTACGCTGGAATATTGAATTTTGTATCAAAAATTGTAATCACTCCCATTTCGAACTCACGGGAACAAGTTTATAAGCATGCTAAGGCAACACTAGAACACGTTGTCATATGGGTGTGCGATCACGTGTTTCAATGTATATTGCATTTGATACAGCTTTTTAGTCCCCTACCGGTTTAACCGGAGGGGACTTTAAGTTTACCTTCCGCCCGTCTGTCCGTCCGTCTGTCTGTCTGTCAGTCCGTCAGTCCACAAAACTGGATCCCGCGATAACGCAAAAAGTACTGAAAATATTTTTATGAAACTTGATATATGGATAGATGGCAGTATGGAGATTATGCACATCTTTTTTTTTCTTCTTCTTATGTTGAAAATTCTGGTTGCTATGGCAACAAATAGTCTGAAAATATGGCAAATTTAACATATAAACTGGATCCAGTGATAACTCAAAAAGTACTGAAAATATTTTTATGAAACTTGAAATATGGGTAGATGGCAGTCTGGAGATTATGCACATCTTTTTCTTTTCTTCCTATGTTTTTCACTATAAGTTCTTTATTTCTTAAGGTGTTTACATCAAACTTTAAATATAAGTTTCTGGTCAGCAACCACATCATATGTGACAAGGTTTACAACTCTAGCACAAAAATTATCAGTATTACCTCCCTTGAACTTAAAATTTTTATGAAAAAAAAGGTTGTCTTTTTTAAATAACTTCTTTATGTCCTAATGTATCTACTTCAAACTTCATATATATGTTTCTTATTATCACTCAACATTTTTGAGAAGGTTAAATACTCTAGCAAGACTATTTCCAAAATTATGTCCCCCTTGAACTTAGATTTTTTTAGAGAAATTGGTATTTTTCACTCCAACTTCTTCATTCCTTATAGGATTTACTTTAAAATCCCACATCGTAATAATATGACAAGGTTGAATAAACATAATTTCCTTACTAGGCAGGGAAACTTAACACATTACTGTGATATAGATAAACTTAGAACTCATAAGATTTAAGTTCATTCATGTCATTCATTCAATGGTAAAATTGAATGGCCAATGGCCCATCAGAATGTTGCTGGGGTTCTAACCGGTAGGGGACTTATGGATTGCTTGCAATACTATGATAATTGCTTGTCGGAATTTGTAGATGCGTATGATTAGTACTAAAATGCGATCGAAAAATGCAGCCTTAATAGAAATGTATTACATTTCCATTTTTATGAAACCAATGAGTGACCTCTGCTTTTGACTTAAGTTGTAAACAAGAAATGTTGTTGGACGTTATTAGCATACCTAGCACATAATTTAAATAGTTTAACCAATATTCAGCCTGCAATGAAAATACAACTGCGTCGTATCATATTTTATTTTCAACGGCGTCGTATCATTTCGTAAAAATCATTATTTTCTTTGAAAATAAACATCTCTTTTAAATGAAAGTTTAGTAAATGATGCAAAATTATATTTTGAAGTTTATGGTGAACTCTGAAAACGAGTATATAATTGATTTGAAGGAAAAAACGATAGATAAAGCAATATGAACTGCGTCGTATCCACACATTTTCATAAAAATTCTGCCCCGCTTCGAGTTGCAAGTTCGCTATAACTTTTGTTTTACAAAATAGTTGTGCAAGCAACATATACCGAACGAAGCGGAAAATAGTGTAGCGTGTTAATACATATATCTTGTTTTCAGTCATTTCCAACAAAAAGAGTTATAAACAAAAACATACATTTTTCACTCCAAGATGGCGGCGTTTGTTTACATTTTGTAGGATACGACGCAGTTTTGATTCCCAGCCCTGACATTGTACATTTGAGAATGCTATTTAGAATTGCTTCGTGTTTTATCATAGTGGGCATACAGACAATAAAATATAAGTCATTTGTATTTTTATTTCTCTTGATATCGTCTCATTAAAAAAAATTGGTTAAAATCATCAGCAATTAATAGTGTATTTCTTAGATTTTTTTATTTACAAGGTACGTAAAGATGTAGAGGCCAGAGCACATCGTTTTTATTTTAATTTAAATGTCACTTAAGCACTACAGTGTTTACTTGTCCTTTTCAACTTCACACTAAATTCCATTTTCAACTTGTTTGCTTCTTACAATTGTATAGCATTTCTAAAAGTATTGCATTACAATCCGCTGGTTTATTAATTACTATTAATGTGTACTTCCTAATCGCCTGTCCAAAAATCAGAACAGGTAAAGCAGAATCTATTTTTAGAATATCGAAGGTTAACTCATATCATGACCTAGTAAAATATGTAAACAAACCACGAGAATCGGAAGTAGAACTGATATTGTGATGGGTAGTTTTCAGTAGCATGGGCAAAAGTCACGTGACAAAATGCCTTTCGATTTCTACAGCCGACATTTTATTGTTTTTACGCAATCATTGTACAGCCCATTTCTGTGAAAAGTTACATAGAAACAGTTTTTGGGGAGGCTATGCCGACCCAATGTTAATAACCGTATGTCAAATCTTACTGCCGCGGTAATCAGGTCAAAAAATAGTACCTTGATTTTTTCTAAGTTGACTCATCACTCATCACAGACATTTACAATATGAAAATATTTTCATTCTTTAATTTCATATCTGCAATTTGTAAAGATAATAATTCTCTGAAAAATTCTTGATTTTTGTTTAAATCACTACTCAGTGACGTCATACTGCCGCGGTAATCAGGTTTGACATACGTACGTCTGTAATAAATAGTTCTGGTATGAAAACCCTTCAAAATAATAACTTTATCAATATTTGTTTTAACAAAAAGCATAAATGAAAATTTATAAGTAAATGCCTTAATTTTGTGGCAAATATTCTTTATTATTGTTGATAACAATTTTCCAATTACTACGCAGCGACCAACTGTTTATGACGGGTCATTAACTAGAACGTTGCAAAACCGTATTCTCCATTGTGTACACCGGTCTTACTGACGATATTTGAGACCGGTGTATATACAATGCCGTATTCTCAATATCATGCATGTTCTTTTGTTGTTATAAACCATTAATAGTCCTTAATATTTTTTAAAGACAAATAATTGTAAACTGTCGCTTACATCAGAGACATGGATCATGCTTGCGTGATAACTAAGGAAAACTAACTTATTAGTACACCCTAGGAGGCTGTACGCGGAAAACGGTCATAAACCGCTATATCATATAGCTGTTAGTAAATATTTTGCATACATTTAACTAAAAATTCACTGATGGTGATGAACATATAGTTTGAAAACATTATATTCTTGAACCATTATCGCCGAAAAAAAACTATTTAACTACAAAAACCCTTTAAGGACTTTCCGACAAAATTCCAGCACAATATTACATTTTACATTAGCAAAATAAAAAAAACAATACTTATATTTTCATCTTACATAATTCATTAATCAAACTTTTAACATAAAAGTATATTTGGCAATTGACAGATCCCTACTCTGATCTTTTATTTGTATAGGAATAAATTTAAACATGTGCTCTTTTGTTTAGGAATATTTTGTAGTAAAAGGCTTATATATTCACTGATCTCATAATTAGAATTAGACAGGTCAAGGATTTATACAACCAGTTGTTTACTTAACTATGCTCATTTTAATCCCGATAGAAACATTCAAATATTTGGGGTAAAAAACATGACCAAAGTACCTAGTAGTCGTTTACCCGGTGGTGATCCCATTAAACTGATTATAGATTCGAATTGATTAGAAAACACAAATAGAAACATGTGTTTCCGTACAACAAAAATCGGAAGTTAAGTGAACAGTTAATTGACAGAAATATGTGGTCAAATATGTTTTAACAAGGAAATAATTATTTCAGAGAAAGACGCAAAGATCAGTATGACCCCGTATTGTGTAATTAGAAAGTTTATTCAATTCTAGGGCATACATCATAGTTTGATAGTCCATGTGTAATAAAATTCAAATTTTCAATACAGATTATGAGATATATAAAAAAATATTAAAGAATAAGAAGCTTTAATTAAAAAAAAACAAAAAAAAAACCGCATACATATACAAATTACTTACATGCGAGCATCGGGAAGTCATTAACATATCTTACGAAACTTTAATTTGAAAACGATATTTGCGCGCGCTGTTCAAGTGATTAATGTTTATTTGAAAAATAAAAAATAAAAACTTTTATGTTTGTGTTCTAAAAATAATCGGCGGCATAAGAGGAATTTCTTATTCATTTTACAACACTTGAAAATTTACTACAGAAAATGTGTTGTTGTTTTTTTTGTTTTGTTTTCAACAAAAGTGAGTGTGTTTTAAGTTTATTTATACTCGGCGCCGGAATAACCATATGTCCGAGATTATAGCATCTGGGACGTCTTTTTCAAGCAGATTCTTCCTGGAAGCCCATTCTTCGTTCTTTGGTGGTAAAGGAGACGACAATACCGTCAAGACATCAACTTTCTGACTGACGACAACAAAAATGGCATCTATTAGCGCCAAACCTCCAGAGTAAGTCACGACAGGTCAACCAATCACCTCTGGTACTTATGATGACTTGACTATGACCTTCCGTGTGCCTTCTCCGCGACGTGCACGCCTCTGGAGGAAATTGGAGAAGTTTCAACAAAAACTTCCAAAACACGCCATTTATAACACCATTCATAGCACTGACGGCTTCGATGTTCTCATCTATTTGCGGGAAATGGTCGACAGGGAAAACCCTACGTAATAACCGCACACCCTGTTAACAACAGATTTTCCGCAGTATATATTTCAAGCTAGTGAGATTTAAAAATACACGTAGAATCTATCAAATAACTACCATAAGTTGGTTGAGTGTTGGCGGTAAAAAAAGAAGATATAACTTCCTGATCAATTTTCACTTAGGTTGATTCAGTTTTGAATAAGCTTTGCAGATGTGTATTTTTTCAAGAAATATTTAGCTTAAATATTATCCGACGCCGTCAGTAATGAAATGGGAATAATTTTCTGAAACGTGATTTTATTCGAGATTTGCTTCTGGAGAAGACAACCTTCTGTCCGTAGAGCATGAATATTAATACTCATCACAAGACAGTATCTTATTGATCTCAATTATGGTACATCTAAACGTGTATAATTTTTATGTTCAATAAAAATGTTGCATCACTTGCAGTTGTTATTATCATTCAATAATATTAAAATGACATAAAGTATTTATGATGAACAGTCCTAGAATATTTTGATAAGGAACCGTCAGTTGTAAAATGTTATTGTTATCTGATATTGAACAGTCGTCATACTTGCTGGTATGCCATTTATTATTGACAGTTTAGGTTTTTCAAAATTTGTATGATTAACAGTCCGAATGTAGACCTCAATGAAATGTTCTGGAATATTAACAAAATGAATAGTCAACCACATTAACCATATATATGAATGGTTGAACACAACAGTAAGGATAAATAGCGCAATGTGCATATCTTTTTATTTTGGTAGCATATTTCAAGCAAAAAGAAAAGAAACTATAAGTCTGAAACATTCTCTCATAGCCTCCCCATCAGTACATTCAGTGCTTTGATTTTTTTTCAAAACCATATAGAATCTAAACAGTATTTGTATCAACACACGAAATGTCAGCGTTTTATATAAACACATTTCCGGACATCCTTTCGACATGCTTGAGAAATTCGCCTTGAATGGATAATGTATGGTGGCTGATTTACGCCATCCGTATATTTTCGCGTCTTCGCCTCAAAATGCGAAAATGCGAACACACGAAGGGACGACATATTTTGACTAATGTGTTCTCATGTCGGATATATGTCTCTCTCAGAGTGAATCTTTTCACGTGTAAAATGTCTTTGAACATTACATTCCTAAGTTTCTATATTTGCAATAATTTAAAGAACTTAAATTGTCTTTTTTTTTTTAATAATTTCATTTTCTTTGCGCAATTCAAGTTCAAACTGCTATGAAACTATGAAAAATGCTTCCATACTAATCAAACTTGGCACAAATGTTGACTGGACTATTGCCTTTGTAACGACATGCTCAGTCTTAAATTTCCCGTTACCATGGCAACGAGGGGACATCTCAAAATTGCCAAAAGTCACTATTTTGCCTCGATTTTTTCCATCAAAATTTATTTCAAAGTGCTGCAACTTCTCAAGGGATTGAGATAGAGTTAAAGGCTTTTCAGTGTTGGTTACACGTTACCTTATGATCGACCTGGGGTCATTTTTAGCCTCTGACAAGTCCAAAATTTTCTTGGCGATGAGGGGGACTCCGCGTTGTTTCGCGTATACATGAGGTAAAGGGTTAAATCAGTTTTTACCACATCAAAGTTCATTCAGAATTCATGTCTCGTTATTGTGAGCAAAATTCTGAGTTTCCTTTAGATATGAGCAAGAAAATGTTTTATTATCCTCCGCCAAAAAGACGGTGGGGGATATAGAATTAGTCTCCATCCGTCCGTCTGTCCTTCCGTCCGCCCCTCTACATTTTTGTCCGGAGCATGTCTCAAAAAGTATCAATTTGAAACTTCATAGGTGGAAGTAACAACTTGAAACTTCATTGGTGGATAAATCATATTTAGGAAAGTGCAGTGCACAAGAATGATAACTCTACGCTGCATATTTTTTTCATTATTGCCCTTTGTTATTCTTCAAACTCAATTTTTGTCCACAGCATAACTCGAAAAGCCTTTGAGATATCAACATGAAACTTCATAGGTGGATAGATCTCACTCAGGAGGTGTGCAATGTGATAACTCTACCATTTCTAAATTTTGAGTTATTGCCCTTTGTTAATTTTAATGCTTAATTTTTCACCTGAGTGGAGCATTTATTAACTAAAAAAACAAACTTTAAGATGTCAATGTAATCTTCATAGGTAGATAGATCTTTTTGAGGATGAATGTTGTGCGAAAGAATGATAACTCTACCCTTTATAATTTTTGAGTTATTGTCATTTGTTATTTTCATACTTTTTGTGCGGAGAATATCTAAAAAAGTGTTAGAGGTAACAACTTGAAACTTCATAGGTGGATAGCTCTTTTTGATGAGAAGTGCAGCACACTAGAATGATAACTAACCGTGCATTATTTTTCAGTTATTGCCCTTTGTTATTTTTCATACTTAATTTTGTCCAGGGTGTAACTACAAAAGCCTTTGAGATATGTACATGAACCTTCAAAAGTGGATAGATCTCACTCAGGAGGTATGCAGTGCAAAAGAGTGATAACTCTATCCTTCATAATTTTTAGTTATTGCCCTTTGTTATTTTTCATACTAATTTTTTCACCTGAGTGGAGCATATCTCTGAAAAAGTCTTTGAAATGTCAACATGAAACTTCATACGTGGATAGATCTTTTTGAGGAGGAATGTTGTGCGCAAGAATGATAACTCTATCTTTTATAATGTTTGAGTTATCGCCATTTGTTATTAGCTCACCAGAGCCGAAGGCTCAGGGTGAGCTATTAGTATCAAAGGGGGATACTCCGGCGTCCGGCGTCCGTCGTCATGCGTCAACAATTGTCTTCTTCTCTGAAACTGCTGGGCAGATTTACTTCAAATTTGGTCTGTAGCATGCTTGTGACAGTCACACTTGAATTTGCTCATGTCATTTCAATTGGCCCCTTTTAGGGGTCAGCAGAGCTAAAAATAGAAAAACCTTTAAACATCTTCTTCTACAGAACTAATGGATGGATGATCACCAAACTTTGTCTGTAGCATTCTTGAGTAGTGTTTTATCAAGTTTGCTCATATTAATTTGATTGGCCCCTTTTAGGGGTCGACTCTAGGGCTAAAAATAGAAAAAAACCTTTAAACATCTTCTTCTACAGAACCAACAGATTGATGATCACCAAACTTTGTCTGTAGCATTCTTGGGTAGTCTTTTATCAAGTTTGCTCATATGAATTTGATTGGCCCCTGAAAGGGGCCACTAAAGCTAAAAATAGAAATACCATTAAACGTCTCTTTCTACAGAACTAATGGATGGATGATCACCAAACTTTGTCTGAAGCATTCTTGGGTAGTCTTTTATCAAGTGTGCTCATGTCATTTCAATTGGCCCCTTTTAGGGGTCAGCAGAGCTAAAAATAGAAAAACCTTTTAACATCTTCTTCTACAGAACTAATGGATGGATGATCACCAAACTTTGTCTGTAGCATTCTTGAGTAGTGTTTTATCAAGTTTGCTCATATTAATTTGATTGGCCCCTTTAAGGGGCCACTAAAGATAAAAATAGAAAAATATTTAAAGAATGTATAATTATCTATGGAAGCTGTGTGCCTTATTACGGGTCTAATAAAATTGGTCTTTTCTTAAAAAATAAGTGCCTGTTTTTTAATGACACTTTATATTTATATTGTAATCTCCTTTAGTTTGTAGAATTTAAAACACAGCTTTGTATGAAGTTGAAACACGTTTATTTTATATTTACAAAGAGACTGTATAGCAATTATAAGTATGATCAAATATGAAATTTGATGAAAGGGAAACAACCTATGTTGGAATGTCTTTCATAAATGTGATCTGTTACGCAATTATTCTAAGCTGGGAGTAATGACCTGTTTGCTGATGAAATTATTTGAGGTCATGACCAATGGGGAGAGAAAAATTGATATTTACAAAATCACTTGAACTTAATGATTAACAACAAACTTTATAGTGATGATTTTTATCATAAATGTTTTCAGAAATAGGTAATACTTAATTGAAAAGGTAGTATACAGCTATGTTACACAGTAAATGCTTTTTTTCAAGTTTGAATACTTTCACATTGAATCAATTATTACGCTAACTAAACATGCCAAACTTGAATAAAGAAACTATGCTTTTTGGTTACACTAAAGGAAACAATACAATAAATATTGTAAACAATTTAGTTCTTTTATATGTCAAAATGTATATTTTTAAATGTAAAACTAATAAAACAATGCTATCTTTTGCTGGTGCTATAAAGTATATTTCATATGTTTTAAAGGTTAATGAAGAAAAAGCTATCCAATGTGGAAATCTTGACCAATTTAAAAAAGACTGGCATACTATTTTAAATATATGTCATTAATCATAATATAATAGAGACTTATCCAAATGTTTTGTTCCAATCTGATTATGATTAATGTGAATCATCAAAATACTTGTTCGTATGTTGATGTTAGGAGCGACCTTTGTCTTTTCAGTTTTCATACCTAGCTTTGTTTGAGCATACATGGAAGAATATATTCATGTTTGTAGTATTTTTGAACAAATTATTTGTCTTTGATGTTTTTGTTGTGTTATATTGTTGTTTTCTTTTGTAAATAATCATCCTTTTTCGTATGTCTATTTATTCTATCGTCAAGCCTCCTAGCTAACCCCATTAGTATCATTAGTTTGTGTATTACTCATAAATATAGAAAAAAGTAATTATGTTTTTATGCCCCCGCCATATAATGGCAGGGGCATATAGTGTTACCCTGTTCCGTCATTCCGTCATTCCGTCATTCCGTCATTCCGTCCTTCCGTCCTTCCGTCATCATCAGTTTCCGTTCATTATCTTAATAACCCTTGCACATATTGAACTCAAATTTGACATATGGATATGTCATGAGAAAATACAGGTCAAGTTCGAAATTGGTCATGGTTCGATGATTTTTGGCAGAGTTATGCCCCTTTTACATTGAAAATAATATGAAATTTTCAGTTTCCGTTCATTATCTCCCAAACGGTTCAAAACATTCAATTCAAAATTGACATATGGATATGTCATGAGAAAATACAGGTCAAGTTCGAAATTGGTCATGGCTCGATGATTTTTGGCAGAGTTATGCCCCTTTTACTTTGAAAATAATATGAAATTTTCAGTTTCCGTTCATTATCTCCCCAACGGTACAACACATTCAACTCAAACTTGACATATTGATATGTCATGAGAAAATACAGGTCAAGTTCAAATTTGGTCATGGTTCGATGATTTTTGGCAGAGTTATGCCCCTTTTACTTTGAAAATAATATGAAATTTTCAGTTTCTGTTTATTATCTCCCCAACAGTATTAAACATTCAACTCAAATTTGACATATTGATACGTCAAAGGAATGCGCAGGTCAAGTTCAAATTTGGTCATGGTTCGATGATTTTTTGGCAGAGTTATGTCCCTTTCACTTTGAAAATAATATGAAGTTTTCAGTTTCTGTTTATTATCTCCCAAACAGTATTAAACATTCAACTCAAATTTGACATATTGATACGTCAAAGGAATGTCAATTTCAAATTTGGTCATGGTTCGATGATTTTTGGCAGAGTTATGCCCCTTTCACTTTAAAAATAATATGAAATTTTCAGTTTCCGTTTATTATCTCCCCAACAATATTACACATTCAACTCAAATTTGACATATGGATATGTTTTTGGAATGCGCAGACCAAGTTCGAATCTGGTCATGGTTCAATGATTTTTGGCAGAGTTATGTCCCTTTCACTTTGAAAATGATATGAAATTTACAGTTTCTGTTCATTATCAACCCAACAGTGTTACATATTCAACTCAAAATTGACATATGGATATGTCAAAGGAATGCGCAGGTCAAGTTGGAATTTGGTCATGGTTCGATGATTTTTTGGCAGAGTTATGTCCCTTTCACTTTGAAAATAATATAGATACATCTTAGGAATAAGCAGTTTAAGTTTTAATTTGGTCGTGGTTCAATGATTTTAGACAAACTTATCTTTCCTGAATGTTGGAAATATTTTGAACTTTCAGTTTCAGCACTCATACTTTTGTGGAAATGTATATAGCCATTATGTTGGCTACAAATATGCAATATGCTATTTTTAAAAGGTTAAGACTGAATAATTTCAGTGCCTTGAACATTGTATAAAAATGGTTAAGACTGAATAATTTCAGTGCCTTGAACATTGTATAAAAATGGTTTGTGTTAACATTGAAAAGTTTTAAGGGCTTTGAACTTAGAATGAAAAAAATAATTTGTGCAAACAAATTTGGAACTAAATATTATAACATTTGAAATTTTGGCTGCATGCGGGGGCATCCGTGGCATGATGACACATTTCTAGTTTGTTTAAGGCATAATGTAGATTTAGTAATATTTTTCTATGTCTTGAACTTATAACCTCCTTTACATATTCAATTTTTCAAAAAAAAGTTTTGCCGTAAATTACTTTATGTTAATACTATGTTAACTTTTCATGTTTTAACACATTATTGTAAGGCTGTTAAGGGATGGACCTCCGACCCTTAAATAGTCATGCGACGGAGGCAATAAATGGGGTCACCTTCGGGGCCTGAAAGAAAAAAAAAAAAAAAAAAAACAATTAGAAAAAAGGAAATATGATTGCTCATCATACATAGTATTTAAACTTTAATAAATATGTAATTCTTAAAAAAAAAAAAAAAAAAAATTATTATGTTTTGTATCTGAACTGTTAACATATCTGCACATAGTTTTTCATTATACATGCTAAAATTAAACCCTGATCCCAAAACTCACTAGACATGCACTATGGCAAAGTTCAATGGTATTGAAAAAATAAAGTTCTGATTTTTTTCACAAATGCAATCTTGTTAAGCATAAAATCTGCCATAGAATTTGGATACACTGATTACATCAGAAACTGTCTATAGGGTCATTGAACAGAATTTTCTCCAGGAAATAAAAATAGGCCAAAAGAAAGATTTTGTTTTCTGCACTTTAATAACAAAGATGAGTTTGTATGCTCATTTTTTTATATTAAATTCTGTTAAAATTGTTTTATTTTTTTTTTTTCAATCTTTATTGAATTGGATTCAAACTTGGAGAAAGCACATTTCAATTAATTTCGGAAGACATTGTTGAACCTTGTTTCATGTCCATAGTTGAAAGTTGATATCAGTTGAGATATCAGATTTCACTTATGTGATTTTTTTAGCTCGACTTTTTTTTTTTGAAAAAAAAAGTAGAGGTATTGTTATAGTCAGGTCGGCGTTGCCTTTGCCGTTGCCGTCCGAAAACTTGTACCTGGATCATAACTTTTTTATTTCTTGGTGTATTGTCTTCATACTTGGCCACAACAACCCTTGGGACAAGACCTTTCAGTAGACCACACTAACCTTGACCTTCATCCATAAATGACCTTGACCTTCAAGGTTAAAAGTCCAATTTTTGCTTGTTCATGCTGTTATTGGCTGTAACTTTGTTATTTTTGAATGGATTGTCTTCAAACTTGAACATAATAATCTTCAAGGATATCCCTTAAAAATAACCAGTCAGACCTTGACATTCACTCATCAATGAACTTGACTTTGAAGGTCAAATTATTGAAATTTTCATTTTTTTGGCTTTGATTGGCTGTAACTTTGTTATTTTTGAATGGATTGTCTTCAAACTTGAACATAATAATCTTCAAAGATAACTGTTAAAAATATACCGAAAGACCTTGACCTTCACTCATTAATGACATTGTCTTTGAAGGTCAAATTATTGAAATTTTCATTGTTATATTGCTTGGTCCTCATATGGGTTATTCTTGTCTTCATCAAGGCTGGAATATCTTCTCTTTTGAAGATATTTCTTTATTGTTACTGTCTTGTATTATTCCCACAATGCCATGTTGCAATTCTTCACCAGAAGACTTCACAATCTTTGACTGAAAATAATACACCAGTCAACAGAAGGTGCTCAACTGGTTGTGTTGAAAGTCCTGTCTTCGGCCACAATCTCCACATTTCTAATGGTTGAGAATTTCCTTATAGACTTCCTGTTTTGGTTGAATGTCCTTTCAAGAAATTATTCAGTTGAATCTTATCACACCATCCTTTCATTCTCAGAGACAACCCCCCCCCCCCAAAAAAAAAAACAACAAAAAACAAGAGCACTGCTAGGCAGAGCATTATATGCCCGTTAGTGTTTTTTTTTAGTAAGGATAAAGCATTTGTAAGACATGGGAATTAAATAAAATATCAATAGGGGTCTTCTACTCAAAAGTGACAATCATCCTATGAAGTTTGAACACTGTGCGCCAAATGGAACTTAAGTCATGCTCCAGAAACCACAATTTTCAGTGTCAAGATCATTGTGACCCTGACCTTTGACATTAGAGCTGTAAGTTGATTAATACTAAAGTTATTGAGCGGAAACTGTTTTCAATTTTTAGGTAATAATGACCTTGACCTTGTGACCCCAAATTCAATAGGGGTCTTCTACCCAATAGGGACAATCATCCTATGAAGTTTGAATATTGTGGGCCAAATGGAACTTAAGTTATGCTCCGGAAACTGTTTTCAGTTTTAAGGTAATGGTGACCTTGACCTTTGACCTTGTGATCCAAAAATCAATAGGGGTCTTCTACTTAAAATGGACAATAATCCTATGAAGTTTGAATATTGTAGGTCAAATGGAACTTAATTAAGTTATGCTCTGGAAACTGTCTTCAGTTTTAAGGTAATAGTGACCTTGACCTTGTGACCCCAAAATCAATAGGGGTCTTCCACCCAATATGGACAATCATCCTTTAATATAAATTATATAATATTGTGGCCCAAATGGAACTTAAGTTATGCTCCGGAAACTGGGCAACATTATTGATCCAATGTAACCTTCTTTGAAGATTAATGTTCATATTTTCTATCTCTATTCTTAAAAAAGAAAAAAAAAGATCAGCACCCTTTGAAATAAATTCAAAAGTAAATTTTAAGAGTTCTGATCAATTTTTTCAACTTTAAAGATACATCCACTTTTACATTTTCAAAGGGTACAAACCACTTTTTCTACTTGAAAGAGTGCTGCTCCAATTTTTCAACTTCAACGATTATAAGCTGATCCATTTTCAGCTTGACAATTATATAATAGGGAGTCAAGCTATCCTTCTCACCCAAGAGTCGTTGTCACACTTTTTGGTTATATTTTTTTTCATACTTATTAAACTCCACTTATTTCCATTTTCTATACACTTTGAGGTATAATAATTTTGTTTTGCAACTCTATTCTTGTTAAGACCATTATCCCCACTTCCAGACAAGAGGACAAAACTCTGTCATGCATTTTCAAATTAATTTTGCCAAAATTTTGCCTTTTTCACTTTTTTAATTAATTAAATTCTGTTGATTTTTTCTACTTCAAATGGAGTTGATCCAATTTTTCTACTTCAAATACTACTGATCCATATTCTACTTCAAATATGGTGATCTTTCTTACTACATCCTTTTCTTCTTCAAATATTATGATCAATTTTTCCTTCTTCAAATACTGCTGATCCATTTTTTCCTACTTTAAATATGCTGATCTCTTTTTTCTACTTCAAATATTGCTGAACCTTTTCTTTCTTGCTGATCCATTTTTTTCTACCTCAAATACTGCTGATTCCTTTTTTTCTTCTTCAAATATGATGATCTATTTTTTTAACCTCAAATTGTTGTTGATCTATTTTTCTACTTCAAATGTAATGATCCATTTTTAGCTCGACTATTCGCAGAATAATCGAGCTAATGCAGTCACCCATTTGTCGGCGTCGGCGTCCCTGTGGTTAAATTTTTGCATGTAAGCTGGTATCTCCATAACTACTGAAGGGAATGGATTGAAACTTCACACACTTGTTCCCTGTGATTATCTAAGATGATTGGCACAAGTCCCATAATTCTGATTTGCTTTTTTACATAATTATGCCCCTTTTTCGACTTAGAAATTCTTGGTTAAGTTTTTGTGTGTAAGTTGGTATCTCCATAACTACTGAAGGGAATGGATTGAAACTTCACACACTTGTTCCCTGTGATTATCTTAGATGATTGGCACAAGTCCCATAACTCTGATTTGCTTTTTTACATAATTATGCCCCTTTTTCGACTTAGAAATTCTTGGTGTAAGCTGGTATCTCCATAACTACTGAAGGGAATGGATTGAAACTTCACACACTTGTTCTCTGTGATTATCTTAGATGATTGGCACAAGTCCCATAACTCTTGATTTGCTTTTGTACATAATTATGCCCCTTTTTTGACTTAGAAATTCTTGGTTAAGTTTTTGCATGTAAGCTGGTATCTCCATAACTACTGAAGGGAATGGATTGAAACTTCACACACTTGTTCCCTGTGATTATCTAAGATGATTGGCACAAGTCCCATAACTCTGATTTGCTTTTTTACATAATTATGCCCCTTTTTTGACTTAGAAATTCTTGGTTAAGTTTTTGTGTGTAAGCTGGTATCTCCATAACTACTGAAGGGTTTGTACCTTTTCGGACAATTTTATGTATTCATATAGGTAAGCATTATTATACTCAATGAAACACCCTTGTGACAACTTTTCGAATAGTCGAGCGTTACTGTCCTCCGACAGTTCTTGTTCTACATCAAATACTGCTGATCCATTTATTCCATTTGATCCATTTTTTTACTTCAAATGTAATGATCCATTTTTCTACATCAAATACTGCTGATACATTTACTCTTTAAAACATTTTTAACCTTTTTCAAATTCTGCTGATCCAATTTTTTTTCTACTTCTAAGACTGCTGATCCATTTTCTACATCAAATTCTGCTGATCCATTTTTTCTACATCAAATTCTACTGATCCATTTTTTCTACTTCTAAGACTGCCGATTCATATTTCAACATCAAATTCTACTGATCCATTTTTCTACATCAAATACTGCTGATCTCTTTTTTCCACTACAAATACTGCTGATTCTTGGCTTCTCCTTCAAATACTGTAAATATTTTTTTTTTCTACATCAAATACTGATGATCAATTTTTCCTTCTTCAAATACTGCTGATCCTTTTTCTTCTGCTTCAAATATGACTGATCCATTTTTTCCTGCTTCATATATAGCTGGTCCTTTTTTTATGCTCCCTGAAGGGTAACTGTGCATTGTTTAATTTTGAAGTTAATGCCTTTTTTCATTTTTACACTTAGTCTGATATCAACAAGAAACTTTGTAGGTAGACAGATCTCATTTAGTAAAAGAGCAGTGCATAAAAACCATTACTTCATAACTTTTGAGTATTAACTGCCCTTTGTCATTTTTCATACTTTTTTTTTTTACCACAATGTAACTCCAACAGTATGAAAACTACTGACTTGAAACTTTACAGACGGATAGATCTTATAGTGGAAAAGTGCAGCGCACAAGAACCATAACTCTGCTTCCTAATTTTGAAGTTACTGCCCTTGATACCGTTTAAAGTGTTGATACTTTCTTCAAAGCATATTTAAAACATTTTTAACCTTTTTCAGCAACTACCCAGTATATAATACATATACCTTTATGCTGAAATTTGTTAATACTTTATGGACAAACTACTTCTCTGTGTTCAAGACCTATTTCACAGGGGAGCATCATCCGTGGCTCTTTTTTATTTCAGTAACTGCTTATCCTTTTTTTCTACCTCAATAACTGCTGATTGATTTTTTTCTTTAAAAATGATAAATTCTAATATGTCTGATTTTTTCCTTTCATTATATATATTACTATTTCATTTTTCAACTCCAGATACTGCTAATCAAGTAGACTTCTTCCTTCAAAAGGTTTTTGATGTAACAGTAAATGCATTTATCACATACCCACGCCGCTTTTGCGACTCCGTAAAAATCGTATTACAAGGCCGTGCATATATATTGATGTGATGTCATTTGTGTTATACAAACATAGCGATAAGACACGCTAAATGTTAGCATTATACTATAGGCGTGTGAAAGAAAAATGGTTATTTTTCACTATAAACAGACTTTATTTTTGGTATGTGATAAAGAGAATACAATGTTAAAAAATTTGTGTAAGTTCATTACTGAATTTAATGAACTTGTTGAATAAAATAATATCATGTTTGCCAGACCTTGCATAACATAATTTTATTAAACTTGTTCAATAAATTCAGTATAAAACAAAAATTACACTCATTCAACATCCTTTATTTATTTCTAAAATAATGATTGCTTTTCCAATTTACTACTCTAAAAATTCAATTATTGATGATCCAACTTTCTTCTTCTAAGACTTCTTATGCATTTCTCTATTTGAAAGCAGGGCTTTTTTGGGTTGGGGAAGCAGCCCAGCCCTTAATTTTGGGGAAAAATTACACGGTTTATTTGTAAAAGGGGAGGAAAAAAATTATAAATAATCAAACTATCTAAACGGCCTCTAACTTCCCCTTATGGCCGTCCAAACCACCCTTTACTACTAAAACTAAAAGAATATATGGTATCTGACCTCCCTAACAACTGTTGTACCTTTAGAATATGTAACACAAATTTTAAACACCTCCAACCCCCAAATACCGTGTACCCCCTTTTTCCCATAATAGAAATAAAAACCTTGACCCTAAAGGGAACTGACCAGTCACATCATATAAAAAAAACAAAAAAGGGGCCCCAAACCTCCCCTTTTACACAGCTGTAGAACCCCTTTCCCACTAACAAATAATTATATTATTTTATCTTAAAGGTAAACGACCTCCCTAACAAATCATATTCAAAATCATCTTTGTACTTTTGATTATATAACACTAACTAAACGGCCTCTAACCTCCCCTTACAGCCGTCCATTCCACCTTTTACCACTAACAGGATTTAATAACAATAATTAAACAGTATCTGACCTCCCTAACAACTCATAGTTCACATCATACTTTAGTATGTTTAGAATATAATAACACTATCTGACCTCCCTAACAGCTATGAATGATAATAACACTAACTAAACGGCCTCCAACCTCCCCTTACAGCCGTCCGTACCACCCTTTACTACCTATAGACCATGTATTTACACTTTACTACCTATAGACCATAAATTTACACTTACCACACTTTACTTCCTATAGACCATTAATTTACACTTTACTACCTATAGACCATAAAGTTACACTTACCACACTTTACTACCTATAGACCATAAATTTACACTTACCACACTTTACTACCTATAGACCATTAATTTACACTTACCACACTTTACTACCTATAGACCATTAATTTACACTTACCACACTTTACTACCTATAGACCATTAATTTATACTTACCACACTTTACTACCTATTGACCATGTATTTACACTTACCACACTTTACTACCCACTTAACTACCTATTGACCATAAATTTACACTTACCACACTTTACTATCTATAGACCATTAATTTACACTATCTAAATGACCACAGACCTCCCCTTTGGCCTTACCTATAAGGTCTCCAACTTCCCCTTACAGCTGTACTTCCCACAGACAAGTTTAAGATTAGAACTGCCTGTATAATTACCATGCACTAATTAATACCTAAGTTATTGTACTTGACAACTGACCTCCTGTCTACCTATAATGTATATAATTATAAATCTACATTTTTTTGTATTTTTTAAAAATTTTGTTCTTTTTTTATTTTGTTTTTCTAAAATTTTAATATTTTTTTGTATTTTTTTTAAATCTTTTTAAATTCTAATATCTACCAAATGCTGTAGCTGATATCTACTATTTAAACCAATGAATTTGATAAACCCAAAATGTTTAAAAAAATTGAAAATTCAAATTTAAATTAATTTAAATTTAAACACTGTCTTCAAATCATGTTCAAAAACTTTAATACACACAAAAAACGGCAACAACATTTAGTCATAATTAAAATCTACTCTACTCTTATAAAAATGAAAGAAGAGGTATGGCTCTTAGATCTTACTTACTAGTAAGGTGCCTTTAATACTATCTTAAAAGGTCAGTGAAAAGCATCAAAGATTATAGCAATTTGTGCGAAGATAAAATTGCATTATTGTTTTTACCATAAAGAAATCCTGAAAGAATTATCGTTATAAAAAATGTTTCTGGTTAATTACTATTTTCTAGAAAAAAAAAAATACATTTGAACTGACTAACATTTCAGTAATGTGATATTATCTTCAATCAGGTATGTATATTAATATAAAATATTAAAATGTAGGCCTATAATCTGGTATAAATATTAATATAAAATATTAAAATGGATATTGTCTATGTTTGATTTTAATATGTTAAACTTTTAATAAACAGATAGATTTAAGCACTAATATTTCAAACAGGAATCAATTTTAGAAACAAAATAACCAAGATCAAATGATGAAAAGACACTGAAGATTTTGTTATAGATGAAAGAAAATTGAAGTTTAAATGAAAATGAAATTATCAACATATCCCCTAGAATAAAATTTCTATTGTCTACATAAAACCACTTTCCCCCTTACTACACTACAGTGGGTTTGAATCCTACCAGGGGCTCTGCTTCCTTTCATGTGTGCCAGCTATCCAGCTAGCTTTAATAGAACACATGACATGATGCACATGGGTAGATGTGTGGGTACCTCATGTCTTCCTCAACAGTAAAGCTTAAAAGAAGCTATATAAACGTTACAGTGTCTGTGTGTTATAAAACCAAACCAATTAATTGTGTTAAAAACTAAAATTGACACTTAAATGAACATAATTATATGTTTCTTTAAGTACTGTTACGTAACTTGTAAAACAGTTCATATTGGGACATCTGTATGAAGGTTTGCAAAAGTTAGTATTTTCAGGTTAAGTGGTTGCTACATAAATAAATAATACTTAGATAAAAAATTTGATCCCAATGTTTTAAATGAAGTATTTAGGCAAAAATATAGCTAGATATTCAGAAAACTGGTGAAATTACTAACTGAAGGGTTTATTGACAACATCATTGGATAAAAACTTATCAGAAAAAATAACTAACTACCCTACACCCCTACAGCATTACTACACTACAATAACTAACTAGTAAAAATACCTCCGAAAGTTGGGATGACTTGGGTTGATGTGGATGGCGGACCGTTTTGCAGCAGGATACCAATCTGGATCATCGTCCCTACCACGCTTACGGCTCACTGAAATATATAGTAACTCATGTTTATTTCAAAGATATTTTTATAAAATAATAATAACAACACTTAAATTCACTTCCATCTTGTAAAGGCCATCATTCTTTACATATGGCATTTGAGAATTATAAATTTGTTGTTTTGGGAGTTCATTACCTGAAAATAAATGGAAATATTTAGTAAAAAAGTATATAGAATGCATGATTATTTTAAAGTGAAAACAATATGAAATGACTGACCAAATCTTATTTTCGAATATGCAACATTAAAATAATAATAATCCATCTACACTGGTGAAGGGCTGAAAAAAACATTAACAAACATAAATAAACATTATAATATAATTGAGATGAGCACCTTTCTTACTGCTGTCCTTGCTATTTTTAGACAGCAGGAGACTGAAGTCAAAGTGCTCTTCAGCCTCAACACGCCATTCCTCCATCTGACAGATCATCTCATTTGTGAGGCTGATAAAACAATTTATAACAGAAATGTTTAGTATAAATCTAAGTTTCACAATAACAATGAAAACAGTCATGACATGAGTGTGACAACAGGCCCTTTTCTGAAATATTTTTTGGGGAAAAAAATTGATTAAATTGATATCTAAAATACATTTTTTCCCAACCCGAACCCTGTTTTTGTCAGAGCTGTAAATTAATATAGTAAAATTTTGCACTGTTAAACTTTAAATAAAAAAAAATTACATTTTCATTTTACTTTTATATATCTATAGCTATGTTTTCCATCTTTTTGATGATTAACATGGAAAAAGGGCCTATTAACATAAATAATTTCCTTATTATAATATTATCATTATTATTACAATATAATTAGAAAATACTCAAATCACTGTTACTTAAAAAAGGAGACTGTTAATCTGTAATTATTTAATAGAAAAAAATGTTACATTTTTACAATCTAAAAATACCTAATTATAGGTAAATTTTTAATTATTTTTTATTCAAAGACATTGTATAAAGTTTGTATAAAGTACTTACTGTGTACCGAAGAGCTCAGGGAATTCTGGTTCGTTGAGCTGATCAAGTAATAGAGGCACTTCCTCTCTTGCAGGTGAAGATATCCGGTCTATCTTGATGACCAGAGAACTAGTACCACTACCACTAGGTCTAATATCCCTAGACCGATTGGGACTAGGGGTCCTAGACCTATTGGAATGGCACTTGTCTCTGGTACATCTAGATCTCGACCTGGGACTAGGAGCCTTACATCTATTGGAATGGCAGTTGTCCCTGGTACATCTAGATCTCGACCTGGACCTGGGACGTCTAGACCTAGACCTAGATCTAGAACGTCTTCTTTGTCTGAAAATATATTAAAATAAATGAAATAAAAAAAAAATTAATGAAAAAAAATTATAATGTTACAACAATGTAAAAATAACTGTGACTGTCCAATATAAATGTTGATACTGGATCTATAAAGTAGAAGGTCTGATCTGTATTTGAACTTTAGGCTAGTCCTAATTTCAAATTAAGAAAAATTTATGTAATTGTTACTCAAATATAGCAATTTTCTTGAGCATTCAAACCAACAAATGTCAATTTTAGGCACTGAAAAAACAGTATTTAGCTAAAATATGAAGAATTCTAAATTTATTTTTCACTACTGCAGTAAAATCTTAGGACTGATAGAATCTAGTTTAGTGGACCTCAGAACTGAGTGTTGGTGCATTTTAATTACTATGCTTTCTATTATTAGGGTTATTCTGAATTTAGTTCAAATTTGTTAAGTTTTGAATATAAACATGTAAAAAGGCGGGGTTGAGAGGGAAGCAAGTGTGTTAATATTGTTATTTGTTTATCTTTACCCACTAAACTAGATGTATTCCTTGTTTATGACCATGCACGTACATTATTTCTTTCCAGGTCTTAAAGCTAGCTCGAGCCTGAACTAAGATTTATTAAGAAAAGTAAAAATATTATGTAATTATTAACACGTTATTTGCGATTAAGGACTGATTTTGCAGTATCTAACTGCACATTATTAACACAGTAGGAGCTGTTTTTCCCCATATTTTGATGTCTCTTTTACAGTAGTAATTTACTTTATTTAGTCACTATATATTAATAGTGATAGTGGATTGCTGGTGCTGTTTGCAATGTGATAATAGTTGAATAGACCCATAAAGAAATTGTCAACTCCTCAAAAAAGCACATGGTCATCTGAAACTACAAAACAATTGGGAAAGAAAAAATATCGAGCTTTTTACCTCAAATAAAAATTGTGAAGAAAAATTGATAGATTCATAGTAAAATAGAATCTCACTGTAACATGCAAAAATCAAATTGTGCGGCCATTACTCGTATCTAAGGAGCGGATTCTGCGCATGAAGTCTAACCAATCAAAACATAGCTTTCAAATACAATGGCGGATTTAAAGAAAATAGTCCGCCGCAAATGAATTAATGTACATGTCTTGTATCGGTTTTTTTCATGCACGAAAATCGTCTATTCGTTCAAAATTATCTAAATAATAAATAATTTTTGATATAAAGATGTTGTATCATTATGTGATATGTCTTACCATCAACGGAAAAACCACAATCTATAAATAGAACAAGTGGCGGTTGCTATGCTAAGAGTAAGAAAAATGTGGCGGAATCAAATCAATCTGATTTTGATGCATGGTCATTTCCAATCCAATTTAGTCTGAGAAATGTATATTTTTCTTTCTTTTATTATAGCTTTATCGTGTTTTGAATAAAACTTATTGTGAGCACTGCATTTTCGGTAGAATTTTCAGGTAGATCTACTGTAGTTGCATGATTGTCAGATTGAAAAGTTTTTTTCGGCGGCATTTTTAAAACTTACTATTTTGTTTACCGGTACTATATCGATATTAAACGGCACCAATATAACAACATAAAGGTTTTTGAAATAAAATTAAACAATGGAAATAGTATACAATATTTTTTTCTGGTTCAGAAATTAACATTGTGTTGGTAAACCTTACCCCGCCCACTATGATGTAGAAGCAGACTGAAATCGCGATTGAAATATAAAAAAATCATTTAAATGAAACTGAAATAACAGTAACCGGATAGCATAGGTTGAAGATATAATATTCATACGTTAATTCAAGTGTTTAAAATGCTAAAACACTTACGAATAGTATGAAGATTTTCTTTCCCTGTCAGAGCGCATATTTTCAATGTTAGCTTTAACTGCAGATGTATGAATCTAAACGTGCAAGCCTGACAACAAGGCTCTTTATATATGGTATCCAGGGGGTAGGTCGACCAATCAGTGCCGACTATCCAGTCGACCAATCAGGAACTAGCATTCAAAAGTTCGCGGGCACCAAACTTGTGTTTTTTAATTGCATTAAAACATTATTTCTAAAATAACTACGCATCAGATTTGAGCTCTGTTTTTTGACAATAAATAAGTGTACAGTTCCTCAATATTTTAAAACATTTCTACCACAATGTTCATTGATATGTGAATTTTCTCGGTAATTTTCTGTGCATTTTCAGTCAAAATTGTGAAATTGTGAATAAAAGCAGCTTCTATTTTTGATAATATGCAATTGAATGCACTTATTCAGGAATAAAATGAAGTAACATGCAGAACTTACGATGGCAATCATTAAATGCACTGCAAAAACAATTTGAAATTCATATTTCAATGAAAAAAATGTCTAGTAAAAACACAGCCGTTGCGTCTCATTTACCGGTTTAAACTCCCCAGCAGTCATTGTTATGCTGCTGACCGTTTCAAGGCGGCGCCCCTCTGTGTTCCTCAGATGTATACATATATCTATGTTGTTTCATACTGTTTGGTGACACTTTTGCTTGTGTCCCTTGTTGTTTTCTCGTCTACGGTAAGTATCTTCCCCATTGCCTCTAGTTTTTATACTTTAATCTTTGATTTACCCCCCCCCCCCACTTCCCCGGTCCCCTTCCCTTTGTGGGCCTATTGTTTTTTTCTTTGAATTCCTAATCAGTTGCAAATTATTTATCATTTAGTGGTTGACCTGTCCGTGCTCTGTCTTTGCCCTGTCCTGTTTTTGTTTGGGGTCCGCCTGCATGGGCTCCTTGCCGTTGGTTCTTGTTGCTGGGTCATATGGGGGTTGCGTTCATTGAACGCCGCCTTTCCTTGTTGACCTTGTGTATCATATGTGTTGTGCATGATGTGACTTTACGCAATGATGCTTTTTGCAATGTCTTATGTGATTTGACAGTCAACACGCATAAATATTTTATTTTAATTGTAGATTCTTAAATAAAAATAGATTAAACATGAAACAGGGCAAAACTAAAAATGTTACAGATTTCGGTTCGATATATAGATCTATAGCTAGAGCTCTCGAGCCTGTTCACGGATTACCGAGCAGGCCTCTGATACGCGGGTATAAGGTGACCATTTATGTGCCTAGTAAAAAGCCTATTGCCGTGAAGGGAATCATCAAAACTATTGCACTGTTTATTTTTCAAGGAAAATAAAATATAAGGTTAGATCACGGTCTACCTAGACTCCGGAAAATGGTGATTTTTAGAAGATCGCAGAGTAAATATACATTTGCAATATACACAGAAAGAACAAATAGATGCACCAAGTCATACCAATGACAAGCGGGCATCTGGAAGCCATGTTTTTAAAGTGACTAAAATGCTCATTTTTTCATTGTCAAGTTTAGCTGTATTTCTAAAGATTGACTGTTATAATGATGACTATTACAACACGGCCATCTAGCCACCTTGATTCTTGTGCGAGAACCATGGGAGCAAATTGCGCTCCAAACCATTGCACTGTTTAATTTGCAAGATATTAGACCGAAATGTAGGTCACAATTAGCTCCAGAAAGTGTTGCTTTTTACAAAATTAGAAGAGTTTATAGGGTTTTTAGAAAGATTAAATAGAGGATATTTGTTTAGTTCAGTGTAAGATCGGAATATATTTCACCGAGTGAGCACCTAAAGGTATATTTCACGAGTGGCGCAAAACTATACTAAACAAATTTTCTTTTTATTATATGCAAAGAAACGTTTAAAAAGACATTAAACCTAATACTGAACGAAAAGCGCTAAATAATAATACAACGTGACGTCATTCACGTTATTAAGTTGGTACCCAGTACTGTGCATGCTGGTATTTCACTGAAACAACGTAAGGGGCTTAAGTTTAAAACAATGAAATTATCAAAGTGGTAATTTCACTGCTTCAAACAGTGAAATTACCAGTTTTAATTCACTGATTTATTTCTATAAACAATCGAAAAGCATGTAATAAATTTCTATAACAACTAACACCCATGCCATGCTGACATTGGGAGGCTATGTTTCTTAAGCTTATGCCAAGACTCTTATAACATGTATAACTGGACCTTCTTAGCAATTATTCTAGTCAATTGGCAACGATACCGAAAAATAAGTAGGTCACAATGGGTTCCAGAAAATGGTCCCTTTTTACGAAATTCGTAAAGTTTATATAGAGAAGGAAAAATAATGCGATGGCTTAAAAGAGTATGATACGAAGACATTTAAGAGGCCAGGCTTTTAAATGAGCTTAAAAGTTTCTAAAGTTTCTAATGTTGCAGTTAAGGGCACACTCTAAGCTTTTGCACTGTATAGATTTCATAGAAAATGGACCAATAGGTAAGTCACGCCAGGTGTTTTCTTACGACAATTAGTAATTTATACAGAAGATAAATCGCCTATATTTTGCCAAACTCCGCGCAATGATTTGAACACGTAGGCTATGCCTCCCCTTAGAAATAAGAATGTTCGAGAATAACTATGTCAGCTCAATTCTGAAAGAAGTATTTTTAACAATATCAGTCTGTTAACTCAGCCGTATATGTGTGACGTGAGAAAATATGGTTGTGATCAAAACTAAGGCTCAAACTAACGTTTTATGGCCGAGAGCCAGGCAGGTCACCAATCCGTTTTCAGGATTGTTAATAACCAAAACTGATAAGCCTTCGTCACCAGTAGAGTGTCGCACATCTGTATGGTATGGCCACACTAAATACTGTTCCTTGATCAATTTTTGTAATTTGATGTAATCACTCAAACTTTGAATGAACTTAATCCATATCCAAAACAAGGCAAGTTCACTACACAAATACAGCAGGTAAAGGGGGTTACCTGAAATGCTCACACTGTAATACTGGTCCACATGCAATTATCTTAAGAAGAAAAACAAACTATTGTCTCATTCATAAACAAGTTTTTAATTTATTGCACCAAGCATTTTTACCATTCAGTTAAACAGATATTTAGCAACTAAGCTATGGAATTTGTACAATTTCGCATTTTTAAAAAAAGGCTTATTAAAAAATTGACGCACGAGGCAGAAATAAATTATTAAGCAAACTCAAAAAACTTTGCCATAATATTACAATCAATAAACTGTTAACTGAATTTTATTCTTGAAGTTTAGATAAATATTCACAAAAAAGAAAGAATGCATAAATTGACAGTTTTATTCTAAAACTATAGCATTTATCTGAACAAGAAAATATTGTTACTAAATATAGAAAATGTAGAAAATTTAGTTTTGCACTTATATATAATTTGAACAAACATAAACTTAATAATTCCACTGTTAAAATTATTCAGTTGTAACTGTTGGTAAATTTCATATTGACTATAATGAATAAAAAAATAATTGATTTTCATTTCAATTTAAAGTAACACCTCCAGGTGAGTGAATAAACCTTGCAAAAATGACGTAAATTAAAATAGTCTATTAAAATAGGGTCTTTCTAATAGAATCTATTTGAAAGACCCTGATTAAAGATAGTCTAAGAAATGTCACAATCAAGGAAACGTTTTTCAAGGTGTATGCTGAATCGGACTGAATTAAGTTTTCTTATCAACATAATGTTGTTAAGAAAACTTAATTCAGTCCAATTCAGCATACAACATAATGTTGTTATCACTCCTAACGGAGTTAAAGCTGCACACCTCCAGATGAGCAAAAATATTTCGATAAAATCAAACCTGAGATAAATGTACTAAGATTTTAGGGAAGTATGAAGATTCAAAATTCTAGTAAAAATTTACATGTTATGTGTGATTAATGACCGATTTTTTCAGTATTTATAAATATATTACTACTACGTTACTAACACAGTAAGGGCTATTCTTGCATATTTTGACCTCTTTATATAGCAATTTACATAGGTTGTAAGTGCCATTGATAATGTATAAATTGCATTCTTTTGGTAACTTTACAATATTATACTGTTAAAATACATTTTCAAATTTTCATGAATTGAGGATCAAAAACATTTATTTAGTACTATGTAGCCTAAAGCTCTTTAGAGAATTTTGTTCAATAAATTTCAATCAAGTATACAGGTGCGTGACCGGTTTTGCTGCAACCCGTCGTTGCTAAGAGAATTTTGTAACAATATGGCCGATGGAGAAAATACACAAAAGTAGTTCCAGATTTTTTTAATTATTCCGCTTCTGGATATTTTTACTTTCAGAACCACCATATAACAAAATCGTATGCAAATGAAATATATTGTAATTAAATTTAGTTTTGTTGGTGATATAACGGACAGAGTATTCTGGTACTGATAGATATTTCGAACTATTTTCAATCACGGAAAGTTATCAGTAAGTTTTTTACATTCAGACGGACACCTGTTTTCCATGACAGCGTCTCGAGAAGTTTGGAACTTTTGAAAAATAATGTCAGAATAAAATCATGGATGACGAGCGAATAGATTGGATACGGCACCAAGTTTATCTTGGTCTAGACATTAACGAAACAGATCTAGAGGTTTTTGAAGAACTATTAGATCGTGATGATGGTGTTTGGGAAAGAGAGCTGGGGAAATTTTTGAATGACACTCCAGAAGAAAATGAATCGTCGATTGTTTTCTATAAAATCACGAAGGAGGAAGAAGAGGAAGTAGAAGTTGAATGTGGTAAATATTTTGCCAGTATTTTATTTTATTCCAATATCAGTTTATTATTTCTAGACATCAACAATTATATTTGATAAAGTTATTTAGAAAATTAGCTGATAAGATGAGAGCAGGAAACTCCCTCCCCCCCCCCCCCCCCCCCCCCGCAAAAAAAAAAAGAAAAAAAGAGACCTCTGCAACGTTTAATTTATCTAGACATAAAACCCCTGCTACTGTTTAACAAATCTCCAAGTACTGCATTCGCATTCTTTTGTTTTTCGACAGTGTGTTGTATTTGTCAGCACTCGCACGGTTAATTCATTGCCTTCTCTGAGCAATCACAATGCGTTTTCAACTTCAAGGTTACTGACTGTTTTGTAGCTAGGAGATTTTATTGCGTCACTACAGGGTCATTACAGCAATTCCACTGCACTCTTCTGGGAACGCTGTGTGACAGTGCTTGCTTTAAGCATTTTGAAGAAACTGAAATCAAATATACAATAACTTAAGTTTACATTCTATGCTATCATAATGCTTCTTTCCACTGGTGGTGCCATTGCAATGTTCGGATAGTGTTTGTGATTGCTGCACTCACATTAATAGTACTTTTCAAAGCTGACCATGGAGATTGGTTGGGCTGTCATTGATGGAAAATTTTGTATCGATATATCGAGAGATAAATATCGACGATACATTGATATATATCAACTTTGTTTGTAGATGCAATGAAAAACATTTATATGTGTGTTATAAATTGGGATCATTGTGTTATGCATGCTTGTATTACACATTACAAATACTACAAACTTACGGAAAGTTTGTTTTTTTTGCTATTTTTGTCATTGACATTTGAAAACGGAGTTCAAAGTTCAAGTTAGCCAAGAAGACTAGAAAAAAGTGACTTCTCTTAAAATCCAAAATACTAAGAGAGGAATATTCACTAACAGAAATAAAATTTTTTTTAGCTTGTATCAATATGTGAAAGTGTGTATCAATATTGTATTGGCTGATGAATATCGATTACAGCTTTGGACTGCCTCCGTGGTCGAGGGATTAGAGTTGGTGACTTCTAATCCAGTTACCTCTTTGGCGTGGGTTCGATCCCCATGAGATGCTTTGGTAGTTTAGTGCTAGTACTGGCGTAACTCTCCAGGACTGATGGTTAGGAAACTACCCGCCTATATGACTGAAATACTGTTGGAAAAGGCGTAAATTGAAACAAACAAACAATGACAGCCCTAGAGATTGGCAATATTACCTCTTTTTTTATTGATGTCCTTTAACTTGCAGAGCCTGAGATCCCAGATATAACACAAGAAGAAGAGGCTGCAGAAGGTGAAGGTGGTGAACAAGCTCAGGGCGATGCAGCACCAGCAGAGGATGCTGAACCCAAAGAGCAAGCCCTAGGAGTTTCTACCCCCACAGGCGAGGCTGAGGAAGGTGCAAAGAAAGGTCAGTTTAAAAATATTTGTATTTAGTTGCAACATATATTACTCATTTTTTACCACTTAAACAATATTTTTATGTTGACAGATATAGACATTTACTTAAATTAAATTTGTTTGACTCTGGAAAAATTATATCAGTGTAAAAATAATGTGATCATATATTTTTGTTGTACTTATTTATCAATCAATTGGTTGACAATTTAATAATTAAACAATGTAATTACACAGTATGTATTGTAGAACGGTACGGTACTGCAGGGTTCGACACTAACTGTTTTTACCAGGGATCCCATAGGAATCCCTGAGATTTAATTCAGGGATTCCTCCTAAATGTCAGGGATTCCTCAGATCAAAATAGTAAAATATGAAGGCGAAGAATAGCAAGGGAGTGCATCAATTCGATTTCAAATTCTTTTTATTTTTGAGACTACATACAGGATATATTGTCTTGTTTCAGATGCAGAAAATGAAGTTTATGAGCCCTTTGGAAATATTGCTGTTTAAATATTTAAAAGTGTTTCAAAGTGTTTACTTTACCAGTATATATATATTTGGACTGCTAAGAAAATATTAAATAATAATATAGTTTTACATGAACATGGAAGCAGAATAACATTAAGCTCACTGAAAAAGAGTTGGATTTGAAAATAGCTATTTTGCTAAAACCTGTTTTCTCCCTGGAGTTGATAATTGTGAACCAGTTTCTGTATCTAAATGAAGGTATAATGCAAGGGACTTGTGGTTTGAATTTTTGAAGTTAAGTAGGAACTGGGGAAACATTTTCCCAGATAGCCTAGGGTTCACTGAAATAGAGCCCACTTATCATCTGTAGATCTTTAAAAAATTACATGTAATGATTTTTAATTTAGGGTCCATATTCCAGAAAGGTCTGGTATGGATAACTTTAGAAAATTATTTACTTTCATGTCATTTCTAAAGAAATTCTTAATTATGATCACTTTAAAAAAATATTTGATTCCATCTTACTTTTTTTGTGTTTAAAAGGAAAAATCCCATAGATTGTTGTAAATTAAATATTTTGATAATTTTTTACATAAGCTAATAAAAATATCAAGAAAAAGTTTTGTTTGCATTACAAGTACGGTACCTTTAAATGATTTCATTTTTAAAAATAATAAGTTGCTCCAAGTCCATGACAGGATGTGCAATATCCAAATTTATTGTTCTCAATTTTTACACTGAAATGTCCGATCCCTTTCCTCCCTGTGTATTGATTTTTTTTTTTTTTGAAAGATTTGACACCTGTCACATCAAAGGCACTCACCGCATACAGCAGTCATGTAGTTCACAACAAGCACTGTCAGATGAAATATACGTCATTTGCTGTATATTTCGTCATTTGCTGTATGTTTCACCTAAGGATTTTTCTATTTCTTGTCGGTAAATATTGCGTGACCGTAGACTTTAGTTAGACAATGTTTTTTAAGCATTGAAGGCTGTGAGTTTCAAAAAGGATTTTAAACTTAAAAGTATGGATTCTTTTTATTTTGTTTATTAATTATTCTTTTGCTGTAGTTTACTGTATGGAAAAAAAATACACCAGTTATCTTTTTTTCACAATTTTGACGAAAATTTACAATGATCACAAGTGCCGAATTTTGGCAATTTAAAAACCAAGCAACAAACACTGGATGACTTTGTAGCTACCGCCGGCATTGCTGATCAACACAAATTTGAAGTACACATCGCTTGTGTAATAATTATACGATAATTACATTTCTTTTTTGAATTTTCACAACTCTATTTTATGAAGTCAATGCATGATATCAAATTATTCAAGAATGTTTCTTTTGCCAAAACAATTTTTTCGTTAATATATATCACAAATGAGTCACTGCACAAAGAAAAACTAGCGTACATAATTCAAGAGTGTAATTTTTACCGGCGGGGTTTTTCATTTCTTTCTTGAACCACTTTTCTTGAATATTTGTGATTCAATGATATTAATTCAGAAAATTTCAAAAATTTACACAGCAATTTTTCAGGGATCCCAACGGAATCCCCAGCTAGGAATCACAGGGATTCCTCCCGACTTTTTGGGATCCTCGGAATCCCGGGACCCCGTTAATGTCGAACCCTGGTACTGGAAATCTGAAATTTTGTAGAGCCTTAGTTGGCACTCTTTGTTACTGTTGTTGATGTATATCTAAAACTGAGCCTTTATGTTTTACATCAGCTGTTCTTCACCTTCTATTTTCCTTTGATGATAGGTGCAAGTGGTAAGAAGAGGCGTAAAGCCAGCACACCAGGAGGTGAGGCCAAGTCTGAAACTCCTACACCAAAACCTGAGGCACCTACACCTGAAGTAGCTGAATCAAAGAATGAAGAGGAAGAAGAAGGTGAAGGGGAAGATCAAGAGGAAGAGGACAAGGCCCCTAGAACAGTAAGAATTGTCTGAATATTTTAATTTTATTTTTTTTTTATTTTAAACTTTGTAGAAGTTTTAAATTGATTTTTTGTTTAGATAACAATAAACAAAACAACTGCTAAACTAAATCATTTATTTCAAGATTTTTTTTCTTTTGATTGATAAATTAGATAATAGTTTACATATAATGGTCTTGAATGTAAATTAAAATTCTTCAAATAAGACCACTGGTTTCCTTTCAAAACAGAGTATTTGCATGAATAGGTTCCAATGTAAATAGAAATTTTTTGGAACCATTGATTCACAGCAGATCTAAAAGTGATATGAAACTGTTTTTATTGGGATAAATTACTTTTTTATTTATAGAAATCAATGTATTTGTTTGTTTTTTTTAGAAAATAGTTGTGCAGAAAGTGTTGAGAACATACCTGTACATGTGTTACCAGCATCTACCAGAGGAATTTGCTGATCATGACAGCATGTACTTTATACGTAACACACCTGGTATGGTGCCTCTACCCAATACCAAGGAAGAAGCCCAGGAAAGTTTACCTAACTACTTTGAGATGGGAATTTTGAATGGACATTCACTTGTCATGTTGGAGCACATTATTGCCCAGGTAAAGTTTTGAGTTATATGCATGCGATTGTCTGTAGTAATAACAATTGTATAGAGAAAGCACATTGGTATAAGATCACAATAATTTTCAAAAGAAATTGTCAGATAATTCTCATTTTCTTAGTAAGTATGCCTTAACATCAGGTTTAGCATTCCTTGTTTAGACAGCTAGACCCAGTAAACATACTTGTTGGAAATTGCCTGAAATTCCTATTCTTCCCAATAATAATCATTTAGTCTCAATTAGGCTTTTGTTGCAGCTCAATTTTATTTCATTTTCCCAATTTTGTAGACAAGACCCATTCCCAAAAGGATGATAAAACAACCACATGTTGCTTAAGCATTGACTTGATCAACAAAAGTCTTTAGTCATATTCTTTGAAAATTTCTTTTTGTTATGATATTCTTACTTCCTCTACCAGTTAAGCTGGAAAGTCACCATATGACTAAGAAGCTACCAATGTGACTAAAAACCTCACCCCCATCCCCCCAAAAAAAACAAACAAATGAAACAGTAGAGTTTTTCTATGTTTTTCAGGTGTACATGCCCCTGCTATCATACAACCAGCACAGAAATGGTGAAGTAAAAGAGGGCAAAAGTCGCCCAGAGACTCGGACTGACACCCGGGCATCACATAAAACTGAAGAGGAAGATAACAAAGAAGGTGAAAAGAAAGTGAATGTCGCAGAGTCTCGTGCTAAAGCCATGTTAAGAGATGAATTTCTCATCAGTATGCAGAAGTTTTCAGCAAGTATTACTCGTACAATTCAGCAGATTGAGGGAGAAGTAAGACTAGAAGTTCCGGAGATGGAACTTGGTGACAATATTGATGAAATTGTAGCCAACTCTGAACTGATGGACCAGATTAGAGAAGTTTGTCATGAATGGACAAAACAGATCAGAGGTGCACTAGAACTTCAGCTGAAGAAAGTCCCACATGGTAAAGGTCCTTTGGCAGAGATTGATTTCTGGAGGGAGCGTAATGCAGCCTTGAGTGCTCTTACAGAACAGCTTAAAATCCCGCAGGTTGCTAAAATGTTAGAAGCATATTCCCACCTTGAGGCTGACTTTGATGATGTTAAATCTGAACTGAATAAATATTATGTAGAAGCTAAAGACAATGTCAGATTTCTTTCAACCCTTGAACGACATTTCAAGAACATAGCTCATGGAGCAACATTTCAGGTAGTCATAGAAACAATACCGTCAATGATGAATGCGTTACGTATGGTGTGGATTATTTCCCGACATTATAACAAAGATGAGAGAATGGTTCCGTTGATGGAAAGAATTGCATGGGAGCTGGCTGAAAGAGTTGATAAAGTCATTAACATCAGGAATATCTTCAAGTAAATATCACACTTATTGTAGATTGATTCATGTAGATATTAGGGAACATAAGTTCTTTTATCCACTATAACTTAATTCATTTAACATTTCTTAGGTAGAGTAACCAGTTACCTGTTATAATTATAATCAGGGGATTGTAAAATAAATATTTCTTTTTGTTAAAATATACAAATTTTAAAATCTTGAATAGTATGTTTGAGTAAAAATGTACCAAAAAATCAAATAACTGATGTTTCTTATCAAAGAGATACAACTGATGAAGTTAAGAGAAGAACTTCTGAGGCAAAGAGAATGTTGCAGGTATGGAAGGAAAGTTATTTTGAGGTTAGAGCAAAGATCGAGCAGTCTGGACGAGATCAAAGATGGGAGTTTGATAGAAAGAAGCTGTTTGAGAGGACTGACTATATGTCTAATATCTGCCAGGACCTATATGATGTTGCTCAGGTAATTGGATAGCGCTTGTAAACACAAACTAAATATATATTATACAATTATCAGTTTTGAAGTGCTAACTTAATGCTATATCTTGATCTATATCTTTTTTTTTGTCTGTTGTACTTATTCCTGCTTTTACTTTATGACTTGTACATGTATAAAGTAATAGACTTTTAATAATGAATGTTTGTACAGGTGCTAGAAGAGTTTTACAACATATTTGGACCAGAGTTGAAGGCAGTTACAGGAGATCCAAAACGTATTGAGGAAGTACTTGTGAGAGTTGATGCCCTTGTAACCCCACTGGAGGAGGTGTGTATTAATGATATTTACTTGTATCTTTGTAAAGATCCTAATATTGATCACTTTTGGAAATTAAAAAAAACACTTGGAATAATTCATGATTTACACACAGTCATTTCAATTCTGATGAAACCAAGTTTTTTTACATGACTTTTTTTTTTACTTTTCATGTGATAAATTTTTTATGATGTTTTTTAGCACTTTTCAAAATCTATATATTCAGATAAATCTGTTGTTTTTTTCTTGCAGGTTGCCTTTGATCCTTTTGTTATCCGCCACTCCTCTTCATGGAAGAGTGTTATGGACCACTTCAACAGGGAGGTTGTTGCCATTGAAAATGAAGCAAAGATGTTTATAGACGAGTCCTTCCAGTCACTGAGATCTGCCGAGGGAGCATTTAACCTGCTCCTGAAATTCAAACATATCCGATCTCGTGAGGCCATTAATGCTCAGATGATGCAGAAGTTTCGTGATATCTTAGTACAGTATCAGAAAGAGGTGGACACTATGGAGAATTTGTTTATGACACAGAGAGATTCACCACCTCTACACAAGAACCACCCTCCTATAGCTGGCTCTATTTACTGGGAGAGATCCCTGTTTCATCGTATCAAACATGTCATCATTAGATTCCAGTCAATGGAAGATATGATGCAGAGTGACATGGGCAAGGCGGTAAGAAACTTTTTTGTAATAGCTTATCTGTAAAAAATTTATTGTCAATGTTTAAAAAGAAAGTTGAACTGAAAGTTTCTTACGTTTTTCTATATCATTTTAAAAACTTACTTCTGTTATTAATAGTGATAAAATTATTTTTTTTGTAAATAGACATAAAGCTCAAAATATAATTAACTACAGTTTAAACATATCAGCAGTACTATAAAGGCAGTAAAACTCCATTTCTAGGTAAAAAAGCATGTTACATTTCAAAAGATTATAATTCATAGCTTACTTTGGTAATGTTATAAAATAAATGAAGGCATCTAATGTTACTTATTTTAGAC
Organism: Ruditapes philippinarum; assembly: GCF_026571515.1. NCBI lineage: Eukaryota > Metazoa > Mollusca > Bivalvia > Venerida > Veneridae > Ruditapes > Ruditapes philippinarum. The sequence goes on along the minus strand of NW_026853707.1, from coordinate 274,365 downwards.
AAGAGCTAAGTACCTGAGTGTAGGTAAACAAATGAAGCAGTATGAGGACAGTCGATACGAACAATGGCGGGAACATGTAGAACAAATCCTACCTTCGTTACTGAAGAGGAACCTTATCATCAAACCTACACATGCTCAACAAGTACAGCTACAACAACAACAACAGAATGAGGAAGGTGGGGAGGGAGATGGTAAGTAGAGGGCATGTTCATCATATTATTTTGTTGTTTTCTTTTATTTGTAACAATATTCGAGCATGTCTTACAAAGGAGTAAACAATTCAATACAGTGCTTTTAAAATGTTATAAAGTTTACTTTGACATAAAACAGTTCAATGTGTATGTTTCATAATGATATTTACCAAAATCAATAAAAAACTAAAATGTTTTTCATTTTTTTTTATTAATAATGCTTATTGATTGAAACACAAATTACAATAAATGAACTACAGTGAGTGATATAATGTATATCTCATTGATAATATCTCCATTCTTTAAATGATATAGAATTAGTATTGATTCTACTATTACTGCACAAATTGGCCCATGTTCTGTTTGTGTTTTATTTAATGTTTTAACATAAAGTTTGACTTACTAGGGGGAAAATGCCTCAAGAGAATTTGTAACACCTGCCTGTGAATATAGTATTTTTTTTTCTGTTGTTTTAAATGAGTAATTGTAATTATAGGTGCATCAGTCCACACAGATAGATCTATAAAACATTCTCGTGGTAATTATTTGTTAGAATATGGTTATAAACAATTTTGTTAGATCTCTCCCTTTCTTAGATCTATAGCCATTCTACACTGAATTGTTGACAATTTCTTTATGTATTTGTTATTTCTTATTTTTTTCTTTTAGAATTTTTTTTTTCTTTTAGAATTTTCTTTTATGTTTAAACAAATAATTGACTCTGACCTTAAAGTTATATATTTAGTTTCCAAATATAATTTAGTTTAGTATAATGCGGATAATAGGTGTTTCATCTTTTCAATCCCTATATATCTTCTTGTTGAATTCTGATCTAAACTTACTTTTTTGAACACTCAATGCCAATTATTAATCTTTAAAGGGTTTATCATGACAATTTTAAAAGCAATGTTAGGATTTTAAATGTTCAAAAAAATTAAAAAGGTTGTTTTATAATTGTTTAAATTTTTACTTATTTTTTTTATGAAAAATGACTTTCTAAAATTTGAGAATCTTTTCTGGGGATGAACACAGTGTATCCTCCCCTTACAGTCAGTCTCGAGCCACACCCCACAGTCCTGCTATCAGTAGTCATGCCCCCACACAGAGCAGTAAATATCCGTACACTGTGTGTGTTTGTGTGCTTACATAAGCATTGGCTGATTCTATTGTGCACCTTTCAGTTTAATTCAAAATTTATACATGCCACAGTAAAAGAAGTTTTATGAACTTAAAAGATAAATATTTATTTTGTTATAATTATTTTTTTATGTCATATTAAAATATTGAAAGTGTTGGATAATTTTATTCATTGTGAAGAATAAAAAGATATGTACAGAAACAAGAAAATAATGCACAGTATTTTTTTTCTAAATATTTTTTTTGTACAAACATTTTTTTTTCTTCAAAGTTTGAGGTGATCTCTGGGGGTTGTGTTTTTGTACACTTGGTTTGTCTTTTATTCCTGGAAAAGTTTTCCCTACTTCTAGTTATATTAGAGTGAACCTTTGGTAGCATTGTTTCATCTTGGTGGAGGATGTTCTATAGTTTGTTACATGATATAACTTTTTTCTGTAAATATATATCCCTATATCTCTGAATAGATTTGTGTTTGTGGTGTCTTCAAATTACATGTATTGTTATAATTTGGTAAATACAATTTTTATTCCAAAGGAAAAAATACATATCTAGTATTAGTATCTTATCACCAAAGTCAGGCTTGGTGGAGAAAAATTAGATAGCATATTGTCACAAATCATTCAATATCCGACAATATTTCAATATTTAAATCAGAGTGAAAACAAAATATGGTTATAGAAGAAATAAAAATTAAAACAATATATTTTCTTCTTTTTTAAAAAAGAAACCAAAACACTTTAATTAACATTCCCTGTTCATGAATTAACAAAGAAAATTTTATTTTTCTTCAAATTTAAAAAATTAAATAAAAGGTTAAGATATTTGCTTCTATTTTCATTATTTGTTTGGGTTTATTAAATTATTTCAGCCAAATGTTTTATGAAGGTGAAGTATATGGTTGACTTTGATCCAATGTTAGCTGAGATAGTTTCTGAGACTAAGTACATGGAGCAGCTAGGCTTCTCTGTACCAGAGCTTGCCAGAAATGTTGCCCTTCAGGTGAGTTTAGTTAAATAAGCATTAAAATCACCAAAATTAATTTATTTAGTTAGCATCAGAATTGCCAAAATTTGTTTACCTAGCATCAGAATTGCCAAAATTTGTTTACCTAGCATTAAAATTGCCAAAATATGTTGACTTAAAGTGAAGATTACCAAAAATTTGTTTACTTAGCAAGTTCTGTTTACTTTAAGCATCAAAATCACAAAATGTGCTTACTCAGCATATCAAAATTGCGATATATTTTTTACATAGCATTGGAATTGCTTAAAAAAATTTAATTGGCCTTAAAATTGCCAAATTTTCTGAATTGCGAAAATTATAGTGTAGCATAGAGCAATCCTACCTTGTTGCATCCCACTATTTTGATGATAGCACAGAAATGGTCAAGGGATAAGGAACTTGAGGAATTAGCTATATAAGAAAAAGAAACTTCTAGTCAAGGTGCCACATTCAGACCTGGCATAACTTTCTGCTGTATATTACAAACAAGTGATGACCATGTTATATGTTTATATTTCAGGATGAGAAGTATATAAAGTATGTAGAAAGTTTGACCCACATGTTACAAAGATATAACAGGCTACTGGCCAGTCTTGATCATGCAGAGGTAATGTTCATATAATACACGCTGATCCTATTATATATTTTATTATGACTCAGTTATTGGGTAAAAATCTCTCAAAACATGTCATGAGTCAGTTGCTTTCATGGTTAGTATTTACATATCCCCCTAGTTTTGAGCAAATACATGTACCCAGCTAATCTTTCAAATCAAACATTATAAAACCCATGAAAATTATGATTATGATGATGATGATGGCAGATGATGATGACAAAAATATTGATGATGATTATATTGATGCTAATAATGATATAACGGATGATGATGAAAATATTGATGATGATGATGTTGATGATTTTATGGATGATGATGATATTATGGATGATGATATTGATGATGATATTGTTGATGACCATGAAGATGATAATGATACATTAGAACTTGCACTTCATATTTTCATTGTCTAGATTTGGATCTACAAGCAAAAGTTTGTTTGTTACTCTCAATAGCAATATTGAATAACTGTTAAATTTATGAATGAAAAGTATGTGTAAGGTTTATTGAAATAAAACTTAAGTAAAATATAGATTGTAAATATGTTATGTCACCCTATTGTTCTTTTTGTTTCAAAGCACAATTTAGAGAATTTAAATTCACAAGTCTGCATGAAATTCAAGGAAAGTTACAATTTGTTTAGTTATGATATTATGATTATTTTATGTTGACAAACCCTGATTGTTGTTTTCCCCTATGTTAACTGCATGTCCAGACATTAGTTAGGATACAGGTACTCGTCATGTTGCACATGTCAATTCTTGCTCCTCTCAACAGCTCTCTAACCCTTAACCTACTGAATTTGTGTAATGAACTTGCCCAGCTTTAAATTTAGAACAGTCCATTCAAAATTATAGGGATTTCAATATCAGAATACAAAATTAGAGCCACCAACAGTATAGAGCCTGGTCAGACAGCATGCAAATGCAGGCTGGCTTGGCTCAATAAATTGATGGTAAAAGCCAAGCATTATTATTTCCAGGAGGTCAAGGGTTAAGATCATTATCTGTTGTAAAAATGTGATATGTCAGTGATACATTTATTAAGGAATAATGAATGTTTCTGGCCCCAAAATGACATCTTTTCCAGTTTTGAATTTAATTATCCTTAAATAATTCCATTGACATTGTAAAACTGTCCCCAAAATTGCTATAAAATTTTAACTATTAATGGAAGCAAGTGTGTTTTCTTTAACATTTTAAAATGATTTAAAGTTTAAGTATTTACATATATATGCATACAAATTCTAACAATTTTTTTTGCTTGAACTATTTTGTCATACTAAATAAAGATCTTGGACACTTGGACATAAAAAAGCAATTGAAATAAGAATGAAAAATCCCTTTGACTTAATTAAGAGAGGCAATAAAGAATAGGAATGATATAGCTATTTGACCACCTTGCAATACTATGTTAGTTTTGTCTTGCTTAGTGTAAACTGTTTTAGTATCAGTATTAAAAATGCTTAAAACTTTGGATATTGCAACAATTATTATAATTCAGGTTCACATGGCAAAAATCACAGTAAATTTGTTTCATGTGACACAGCTTTTAAGCGTATAGTTACTGAAACCTTTAGCCTACGGGCCGCAACTAATGCTACCCATGAGACGAGTGCAGCCCAAGATCAGCATCATGGTCTACACTGTTCAGTCATTATTAATTTTGAATTTTTTTCCCCTAAAATAATGAATGGTTTTGTCAAGAATAAAAGAAAGTCCATTTAAGATATTTTGTATTGTAGGGATTGAAAGTGTCGCTAATACTTTTTTGATGTTTTTAAGTACAAAATTAAGAACCATATAAATGGTCAATAGATAATTGTTTGAAACTCTTAAAGCAGTCAGAAATGATGTACAATGGATGAATATTGTAAATTTTGCTTGTTTCAGGTTATTTTGTATTGAAAGCAATCCAAAATTTCTCTTTCACAAAATCTAGTTAAAAATTATGTATATAGATATATTTTGTATGTAACATCGATGTTTATGATAAATTGGTATAAGATAAACAGGGTGTTAAATAGGACTTAGAAATGATATAATAGCATTAATAGGTATTTTTAAATATTGATTAAAACTAATCTTTTATATAATGATACAACAGGTACTAGTCTATATAATCCACAGATTTCAATACCCATTATAACAGTATTGATTATTGAATGATTTATTCATGATACCAATGGTTAATTCACGTAATCAGTAAACACTGAAGATTGTATTTTAAACGTAATCAGATAATATTGAAGTATTTTATTGATCTAGTTGTTATGTGTGCACTATCTTTTGAACCTCTATACAATATACTGATTAAGGTTTATAACTCTCAGTAAAATGTTGTTTCTTACACTTATATATATGTTACATGTGCTGCATGTTTTTTGTTGTTTTTTTTTTTAAACAAAATAATTCTTCATTGAATTGTATTTGTTAATGTTAATACTTGTTTTTGATATTTATGAAAAAAATTTGGCCACCTTTATTTGGTGAAAATATTTGAGTACATTATATGTACATTAATTACTCTAATAAATTTGTCCGTTTAATTCTGTTATTAATACCAAAATAATCATTTAAAAAAGATCCCCAAAAATCAGATATATATATGGAAATATTTTACAAGCATATTAACCTTGATTTTATAGACTGAAAAAGTCAAACCATGTTTATAGTATAAATATTTGAAAAGTAATGTAGTTGTATCGGTATCCCAACCTGAAATTGATCTTAAATTAAAACATTCTCATCACTGTCGTTGTCTAGAGTTACTTCCTGTGACTTACATAAGTTAACTCCCATTGACTATGTAAGTTAACTCCTTTTACTTACAGGAGTACTCTTTGACTCCCTTGATTTAAATGAGTTTTATGATATTACTTGCAGAATGTTAAATTTTTGGAGTAAATTAGTTAATGGTAAAAATGATAAAATATGTGCTTCTTTGTACCGCACTATGTATAATCTTCATGAAAAGGGTATTTTACATTGTCAGTGGATTGAGAAAGTAAAATCTACTTTGAATAATATTGGTTGTTCTGATTTTTGGATAACTCGGAATGTTGCCAATTTTAATAATTTTAAATATGTAATAAAATCACGATTACGTGATCAGTTTTTACAAGTATGGAATAGTGATGTTTTTGATTCTGCTAAGTGTTTAAACTATAGAATATATAAAACTCAATTTAAATTAGAACATTATTTACTATGTTTACCAAGAAATTTAGCAATTGCTCTCTGTAAATTTAGATGTCTCAATTCTAATATTCCTATAGAGAAAGGTCGCTATTTTGGAATTGAAAGAGAAAATAGAACATGCTCACTTTGTAATCAGCAAGAAATAGGTGATGAATTTCATTATATTTTTAAATGTACTTATTTTAATCATGAAAGACACAGGTATATCAGTAACTATTATTCAAGGTTTCCTAGTATTTTAAATTTTCAGGCTCTTATGTGTAGCGACAACAGAAATACTTTATTTAATCTAGCCATTTTTAGCTCGACTTTTCTATGAAAAGGGGAGCTATCCTACTCGCCCCGGCGTCGGCGTTGGCGTCGGCGTTGGCGTCGGCGTTGGCGTCACACCTTGGTTAAGTTTTTCGTACCACCCCACTTTATTTCAGAAGTATTACAAGTATGGCTTTGAAACTTACCATACTTGTTCACCATCATAACCTCCATCTACAGACAAGAGTACATAACTCTGTCAAGGTTTTTGACAGAATTATGGCCCTTTTTTGACTTAGAAAGTGTATTGAGCTTGGTTAAGTTTTTTGTACCACCTCACTTTATTTCAAAACCATTGGAGGTATTGCTTTGAAACTGACCATACTTGTTTACCATCACGACCTTCATCAACAGACAAGAGGACATAACTCTGTCAAGGTTTTTGACAGAATTATGCCCCTTTTTGACTTAGAAAATACATTGAATATGGGTAAAATCCACTTATTGCCTTAACCCTTTGAGATATTGCTTTGAAACTTTTAATGCTATTTCACATCATTACCCCCATCTGTACGCAAGAGAAGGTAACTCTGTCAAGGATTTGTTTTAAAAATTAAGGCCTTTTATCGACTTAGAATCTTGGTTAAGTTTTTAGTACCAGTCCACTTTTTGACTGAACTGTTTGAGATATTAATTTGAAAGTTGGAATACTTGTTTACAATCATTTACCAAGGTGTTCTGAGTGACGTAAAAATACCTTATTCTCTCAAAGTGGGTTTAATACTATTAAATTTATTTAAGGCTCAACTCAGTTTTTTTTTTCTTTCTTACCAGCCCTCTTTTGACTTAAACATTTCAAACTTTGCTGCAGTGTTCAAGGGTATCACACAATTCAGTAAAATAATTCTTCACTAAATATCTTAATGCTCATGGCCATTGTTCACTTTAAAAATACAGAGATTCTTGTATTGCCTTTTACTGCAAAAACTTTTTTTATTGGCAAGCAATAAAAAAGTCGAGCGCGCTGTCTTACGGACAGCTCTTGTTGTCAAAGCTATAATGCTGAAATTTCAATAAGTCATCTTCCTTATTTACTTATTTACTTCATGCCATGTTTGTATTATTATTTTTTGTTTTGTTGATTGTTCACTCTTATGCCCTTAAGGGCCATGAGTTTTGTTTATAAATAAATAAAAAAAAAAAAAAAAAAAAATAAGACTGACATGATTTAACACCCTTGACTTATGAGTAAACTCCCTTGATTTACATGAGTTAACACCCTTGACCTATGTGGTTGTAACAATGATAGCCCTCACTTCTATGAAGGATTAGGATTTCAATGCTGTCACCTTATTACCATGAAAAGTTATTGTTACATGTTATATGTTCTTATGTTAGATTCATGTTCACATGAATTGATTGATTTGTTAATGTTGTTTTAGTTAACGTCTTTGTTTTATCCCCCGTTAAGTTCCAATTAAGTTTCTTTAATTGATTTAATTATGTGTAAAATAAAGTTTTTAGATTTAAACTGAATTTTGAGGAAGTGCAAAATCTTTTTGTTTTCAGAGTGTATTGTTAGAGGACCATGTACGTGAATTGCGACGTGTAATTCGTCCCGGTGCTAAACGTCTGAACTGGAACTCCCTGGGTATCAAAGATTACTGCCATAAATGTGAACAAGTAAGGATCTTCCTAATTATTCTGTCCTTTGAGTTGTTTAAATTAGTGGACCTGTAATGAAAGGCAAGGAGTTTACTGTAATTGATAGTTGTGCCAAGCAGAATTATCATTGAAAACACCCATTTTGTTAATATATTTAATATATAGGGTGTCTGTAGCCGGAGCTTTAAATGTCTTTAATGTTATGTTTTAATGATATTGTTCATTTAGAGGAACGATTATCACCTTTGAGCCCTGCTCTTCCAATTTATTAGATTAACTTCTAAATAATGCCTATGTTTATATTTCAGGCTATAGCCAAGTTTGAGTCACTCGTGAATCAGATACAGAAGAATGCCAAGGACATTAATCAACGTCTTGTGATGATTGAGAATGCCAACCTCTTCAAGTCACCTCCACAGAAATACCCAGACACACTGCCTGGTTGCAAGGAATATTTCGAGCATATAGAACGAGAACGGTCCAAGGACAGCGAGATTCTTGCAAGGAAATATAGAGCTATAGGTCCACTCCTTACAAAGATGGAGGGTCTCGTTGTACATACAAACTCTGGGAAATCTCCCAAGTTACATCAGTATTATGCTCACTGGGAGAAGAAAGTCTATGAGGCACTGTTGAAGGTATGCAACTTTTAAATATTTCTTAAAACACTTCAGTAATTAATATTTTAATTGTCATATCACATCCGTTTTTAAGAAGCATTTTCTAAACTACATGGCTAAATTTGATGAAATGATACAGGAATGATCTTTGGATGATCCTGAACATAAGTTGCTGAAATTATTCAGGTAAGCATCATAAAATGACCAAAAGAGCTTATAGTAGAAGTAATTTTTATACAATTCAACTTAAGCTGTAGATGACATGAACCTTAGTTTTTACATGGCTGATTTTTCAAGTGAGGGATTTGTGGTCTTCTGGGTCCTCTTGATATCTTATATTCATTGATCCATTTTAAAGATGATTACCTCATATTTGAAATTCATTTTTTCAGTTGGTTCTAAATAATCTGAAGAGATTTGAGATTGCTTTGAGATCTGAGAAGCCACTGTTTCAAGTGGAGACCCTTCTAGCAGCACCCGATGTTGTCCTACATCCCCAGGCCAACGAGGTGTATAAGCTCACACTTCAATGTGTCAGAGACTGTGTTGAATGGTAAAACTCTTTCCTTCTTATGTAGATGATAATTCAGTATAAATTCAGTAAAAACAAAAGAAGAAATTTATCAATAACATGAATTAATGTTACAATTTTTGAAAGAATTTTGTTCATTGTTACATTTGATACTTTTCCACCTCTGGTCAGCAATATCCTTTGGGATAGAGACTTGAGTTGTTGTTAAAAGGTGTTGTTCTAGAAAGGTTTATCAAATGTGAAAATGTTACTTTTGGACGAATTGTTACAGCTGTTGTTTAGAGAATATTGCCCCACAGTGGGTTGCTCTGCAAAGGTTGTAAGTACTGTATGTGTGAAATGTGTACAAAATTGAATAAAAAAGTGGCCTAATCATTCAAAGCTGATGATTGAAAAAACAAACCTCAGACTTTGCTCTTACGCCCTTTAATTTGAAAAAAACAACAACAAATATTAGTGTTATAAATTACGATGATATGTATGTTACAGCACAAAGCTGTTTGTGCGCTGGATGAATGGTACATGTATAGAATGTCAGCCGCAGAAAGTGGAGGGCGAGGATGAGCTGTATCAGTTTACATTCTTCACCGATATATCCGTGAACAACGAGACAATCGACACGGTGCAGACTATACACTATAACATCAAGAATACACTCACTAACATGCAGAGATACCTTAACAGGTGGAAGAAATACAGGAGCATCTGGAAGGTGGACAAGGTAATACTATCTATATGCTTAATGTACAGTTAAACCGGTCTTTGAGGACCAGTGTTGTTAAAAAAGAAAATTGCAGTCTTTATAGTCAGATGCCAGGTCTTCAAGAAACTCTTAACTTTTTCTTTATGTGATGTTATTTTCTGCCGGACTGATTTTATTTGGTTTAGATTAATTTTCCCTATTAATAGTCACTAAATAATTTCTTTGCAATTTCCTAATTACGTGAATAAATATTTTAGCCAGATATTATGTATCATTCAGCAAAACTTAATTTTGAATATGATAATTATGCAGATTCAAGAAAATGTAAATGAAAATACTGTAACAGTTTTTTGACAATGTGAAACTTTGACAACACTAGTTTAAAGCATTTTAAAGTAAACCATTTTAGACCAATCCCTCTGATCATAGTGATTATTGAGGTTTTAATTTACTGAGATTTGAATTTATTGAGATTTAAAAGATGACATATGAGTTTGATTATACAGTTCTTTTTTGACATTTAACCCAGTTAAATAATTTTCAATTTCTTTTACAGCAAGCCCTTGCAGACCGCTGGTTTCAGAAGGACCCAACTGTTGTATCGTTTGACAACAAACTGCAGTATTACTTCAAGACAATAGATGAAGTAGAGACTATACCCGTAGTAAAGGATCAGGAATGTATCAGACTATACATGGGTCCACTAGCTTCATCTGTCAAAGGTAACATCAATAAATATTGACCTTAACACTTGACCTGCTGAATTTGTGTAATTGATTTGCCCTGCCTTGAATTGTATAATGGATTTGTCCTGCCTTGAATTTGTGTTATGGATTGCCCTGCCTTAAATTATGTAATGGGTTAGTCCTGCCTTAAATTTGTGTAATGGATTTACCCTGCCTTGAATTTATGTAATGGACTTGCCCTGCCTTAAATATGTGTAATGGATTTGCCCTGCATTGAATTTGTTTATTGGATTTGTCCTGCCTTGAATATGTGTAATGGATTTGCCCTGCTTTGAAATTTGTGTAATGGACTTGCCCTGCCTTGAATTTGTGTAATGGACTTGTCCTGCCTTGAATTTGTGTAATGTATTTGCTCTGCCTTGAATTTGCAACAGTCCATTTAATTATTAACAGATATAATAACAAAAATGAAATGTCGATTTGAGCTAAGAACAGTATGGAGCCTGGTCAGACTGTCTGGATGTGCAGACTAGCCTGGCTCTATACTGGTGGCTTTTTGTTCCAGTTCCAGCAGGTTATAGATAAAATAGTCTCACTGTAAACATCTTTAGGTAGATGAGGTATTTACAGATTTTGCTAACATTTAACATGTTATAGAGTTTGATATTGCCCAGAGAAATATACAATGAATTCTTCTTAGTTTCATTTGAATGTTTCTTTTCTCAAATCATAAGGACCACACATTGTTTTGGTCACCCTTACATCCATATTCTGAGTTTTATCAGTTTAGCATAGTGTTAAGTTGTTAGAAATCTGTCTTTTAACTTGGTGATTAATTTCAAATCAATTAAAAAGCAGTTACTAATGATGGATGAACATAAGGGCTAAATGTTATACTGTAATTACAGAGCATGCCAAACAATGGATTGGATGTCTTGGTAAATTGTTGAGAGATTCGGCCAAGGATAATCTATTCCAGCTCAGTGACAACCTAGATGTAAGTGCATTCAGTTGTCTAACTAATTTGTAAATCAAAAAATTTAAACGTATTTTATTGCATGAAATACTTGTCAATTAATATACAAATAATGAAAAAGCAAATGGGTTCGGCAACAAGTTCTAGCAACATTAGATTAAGCCCTTCCAGCCGTTCCAAAAAATAGAATTGTATAATGAAACATTTTGATAATAATATGTACTTTTTCGATCAAATAAAGTCATAATTTTGCCATTATTGTATGTTTGTTATATTGTTGTTGTTTATTATATAAAATGCGGAATGAAAAACATGCTTTGAAATTTTGTATGATAAGATTTTATATGTATTTGTATAGACCAAGTCAGATGATTTAGAGCAGACTCCAAGCACACTTGAGGACCTGAAGTTTGTGTTGACTACAATCTCCGACATTAAAGCCATGTCACTAGAGGTAGAGGACAAGATTCGAGATATACAAGAGAGATACAGGACACTCTCCATGTATGACATCGAGGTATGATAACTATGATTATTTAGTTTTTCTCAAATACATTGTCCATTCAATTGGCAGACCAGCCAGTTGTTTGTCTAATTACAAATCCCCTTATTCTCAATGATGCTCTACATTATTCTATGCATAATTTAAGGGGTCTTTTCTGAAACAGTGAATTTCTGTGCACTATATTTCAGAAAATAGAATTAATGATAATTCTGGAGCGTAATATGTGTTTACTATGGCAACAGTAAATAAACATGTGACACTCAGTATTTCTATATGATACATACAGGTTACGGATCAAGAGAAAGAATTACAATGGAAGATGCCACAGATGTGGGAAGATCTTGTCTGGAAATCTAAAAATGTTGATGCTAGTCTCTTTGCCGTCAAGAAAAAATTCAAAGAGGTATTTACAATTTTTCAAATACTTTAGATACCTTAACAAGTATGAAATATGAAGAAAATGTTGTTAACATGGAATATTCTTTTATTCTTAGATTATGATTAAAGAGATTTGTTTTTACTCTATAATAAATGTAAAATTACCTTGAATGAGTGTAAGGTGCAAGGAGTGATTTGGACAGTCCTGAATCTCAGTCACTTTGTAAATAATTAGCCTTTTGCAGGTCAAGCCTCGAAAAAGTTATATCATCTTAGTGCTGTAATGGGTTAACTTCTATCAACTTTTAAATGGAGTTAACTCGTTACTGCACTAAGGTGACGATTTTAGACTTTTTTCTGGCAGATAGTTGATTTCTGGTGGTATTTTAGGCTTTTCTGATTTTATAATTATTACTCATTGATTATGCTGACTGTTTAGAAAGGGTTGTTTACAACTGGAAAAGGAGGGGTAAGATGATGTAATATGTTGTCCATCACAAAACAAATAGTTTTATACTCACTTTACAGTGAACACGTTTCAGTTGTTGAACTTTTCATTTCAGATATGAATAGGTTATTGTTTATAATTTTTGCATGGTAAATGATAAAAATGTATACATGGTGTCATGAATTTAAAGCACTGTTGTTTTTGTATAAGGTAATCATTGTTTCACATTTGGCTGAATGTTGTATTGTCAGCTCACAAAAATTAATAATATATCAAAACTATGGAGAATATCTTTACACACAACTTTTGGGCCAGTGTTAAAGCTTGAAGTAATTGTCATTAAAAGCATCAGCGTGATGTGTTTGAAATTCAAAACCATTTTTCTTATCAGTGTAATTAAATGCTATGTTGTTTTGATAATTGCTCACAGAACGTTTACTCTTAATATAACTGCTTAGAAAAAAGTAAGAAATGTAAATTGTTACACAAATGGAGGTGTTGTGCAGAGGCAAATTTGATTGGTTGGAATGTAATGGTATAATTTATCAGTTTTGTGACATATGATTTATATTGTAGATAACACAAGAGCAGATAAAGGGTTTCAGTGGGGAACTGAAGGAGTTTGCTGACAGATTCTACTTGGAAGGACCTGGTGCTGTTGGACCTAATCTTGACAAGGGTAAAATAAGGCTTCTTTATATAAAATGTTTTATTGGAAGCTAAACATGATAGGCATTTTTGTAAGTTTTTGTTTGTTGTGTGAAGGCAGATTATCCTATGTGAACTAATCTCTCTTATTATTTGTTATTTACATGCTTAGACTATTTGTATATTGTCCTGAGTAAACATGAATTCTAATGTCATGATTCATGATGAGGGATCAACTTAATGTTTAAGGAACATAATTGTGTTATCAGAATTGAACTTAATAATGTGGAAACCTCATTCTTTTACATCAAAATTTAACCATATAAATTTGTATAAATCAGGTGTTGAGCTGATGAAAGCATATCGTGTGGAGGTGAACAAGTACGAGGCAGAACGTCAAGAGTTAGCCAATGCTGAGAAGCTGTTTGATCTACCAATAACAATGTACCCGGATCTTCAACAAGTACAGAAACAGATGAAAGGTCTTGAGATGATCTATGCCCTGTACGAGGAACAACAGGTGAGAATCAAAGTCACAGTCAATATAGCTTGAATTGTTAGATCATATGATAAATGCAAGCTATTTAAACTACGACAGTTGAAGCTTTCACATTTTCACATGTGAAGGCAAAGAAACTGAATTTGTTTCAAGCTGTTTAGTTTCACCGAGCATTTAAAGGCTCAGAAACTGATTTCGTTTGTGCCTCCTTAAACAGGACCTTTGGAATTTTGCTAATATAATGTTGAAGATACAAAAATGTTCGAAATTGATAAAATGTTAAATGAATAGGTTTATTCTAAATCTTGCATAATTGTTAATGATGTTATGGTAATATTTTGCACTTGTTATTTTGTATACAGGCTGCCAGGGAGCAATGGTCAGAGACATTGTGGGCCAATTTGAACATCCAGATTCTACAGGATGGTATTGAATCTTTCTTGAAGAACTTACGTAAGATGCCACGTGATGTGAGACAGATGCCCGTAGCTCGATCATTAGAGGAGAAGATGAAGGAGTTCAGAGATTCACTGCCCTTGTTTGTTGACCTGAAACATGAGGCTCTCAGAGATCGGTAAGTTCATAGAATCTGTAATTATCTTTGGATAATATCAATTTATGGTTTTAGTATTTATTAAGTTTTTTTTATTATTTTTTATTATTATACCCCCGCACAACAAAGTTGTAAGGGGGGTATACTGGAATCAGCTTGTCCGGCTGTCCGTCGGTTTTTTCTTGTCCGCCCAATAACTTAAGATTCCTTTGACCCTTAGTCTTCATATTTGGCATGGAGGTTAGTCATGATTAGTAGATGACCCCTATTGATTTTGAGGTCACTAGGTCAAAGGTCAAGGTCACAGGGGCCTTGACTTCAAAAAGCTTGTCCGCCCAATAACTTAAGATTCCTTTGACCCATAGTCTTCATATTTGGCATGGAGGTTAGTCCTGATTAGTAGATGACCCCTATTGACTGAGGTCACCAGGTCAAAGGTCAAGGTCACAGGGGCCTTGACTTCAAAAAGCTTGTCCGCCCAATAAGTTAAGATTCCTTTGACCCACAGTCTTCATATTTGGCATGGAGGCTAGTCATGATAAATAGATGACCCCTATTGACTATGAGGTCACCAGGTCAAAGGTCAAGGTCACAGGGGCCTTGACTTCAAAAAGCTTGTCCGCCCAATAACTTAAGATTCCTTTGACCCACAGTCTTCATATTTGGCATGAAGGTTAGTCATGATTAATAGATGACCCCTAATGACTTTGAGGTCACCTGGTCAAAGGTCAAGGTCACAGGGACCTTGACTTTAAAAAGCTTGTCCGCCCTATAACTTAAGATTCCTTTGACCCACAGTCTTCATATTTGGCATGGAGGTTAGTCATGATTAGTAGATGACCCCTTTTGAGTTTGAGGTCACTGGATCAAAGGTCAAGGTCATAGGGACTTTGACTTTAAAAAGTTTGTCCACCCATTAACTTATGATTCCTTTGACCCATAGTTTTCATATTTTGCATGGATGTTGATCATGACTATAGGTGACCCCTATTGATTTTAAGGTCACTGGGTCAAAGGTCAAGGTCACAGGGACCTTGACAAAAAAAAGAAGCTTTTCTTCTCAATTGCTAAAGAATGTCCTGTCCGCAATGTATTGATTTTGACATTTTCACATTTGAAGCATGTAGAATACATAACTTAGCAATGTACTGGCTTAGTAACCTCAGATTTGGCAGGGAGGTTGTCCTTGAGCTCTTAATGGCCACTGTTGATTCTGACAAAGTGGTATGCGGAGGTATTCACGCCATGATAGTGGCAGTTCTAGTTTTTAGCAACATATTACCAAGGCCTGTGGCTAAGGGATTGCTTTTAAGTCTTGAGGCATCAGAATTGCAGCCACCGATTATCCTTGCGTGATTGTAAGAGGCGACTAAATGGGTTTGAATTACTTGAGTCTATGAATTTCTTAGCTCCAGCAGGTAAGGTGGTTTTGACCTCTGGTGTTGCTTTAAGTTTGTAACACCCAAGGAAAGAGTTTGAAACACCCAAGGAAAGCCAAAATCATTTTTCCAGTTTAATGCAATATGACCTAAATTTTGTTGGTTTTCCGTAAAACCAAATAAAAATAAAAGAAATAATGTGTGTTATTGTTTACAGTCATTGGAAAGAGTTGATGACAAAGACCGGACAGAAGTTTGATATTAACCCAGAGACATTTACCCTGGCAAACATCTTTGCTATGGAGTTACAGAGATACCATGAAACCATTGGAGAAATTGTCACCATGGCTAGCAAGGAAATGGGAATAGAAAAGGTAGAGTGAAGTATTACATGATAGAAGTGCTATCCAGTGTTGTATTCAGTAATTAAGAATCAGCTATGTAAAACATATATATGTCATTACTTTATATTTTTATTTATGATTGGTCAAAGATAAGTTTATGTGATTATTCCATGTTTTTTGTTTTTTTTTGTAAGAAAACACTTTATATTGGAGATAACAAGCAAATGTTACTTTCTTGGTTTATACAGAATTTATTTCATTTCAATTGTGTAGGAAGCTTGTAGCTTATAGACACACTTTTGAACCCATTCCTGGAACAAACCAGTTCTATGCAATGAGTGTAAAGTTTCTAGCTCAAGGAACAACAGCTTGTCTATGACAGGGTTTGATCCCACGCAAATAGCAATACTAAGATTACTAGTTCCAATGTGTTAACCACTCGGCCAATACAGCCATGCCACCACTTTGTTACTATCTTAAGTATTGAATTCATGCAGTTGATTAAATTATGAAAGAAAGGGAGCAAATATTACTTATATATATATATATATATATATATATATATATATATAAATGAATATATAAAAAAAAAACATACATTTAGAATATTTATTCCTCAGGGAGTGAAAGAAATAGAGGAAACATGGAACAGTATGAAGTTTACTGTTGTACCATACATGAAAGGAACATCACATCGTGGCTTTATTCTCGGAGCCATTGATGAGATTGTACAGAGTTTGGACGACAGTTCCATGAACTTACAGAGTATGTCTGCATCAAGATTTATTGGTCCATTCTTGAACAGTGTACAGAACTGGGAGAAGAGTCTGTCACATATCTCAGAAGTTCTTGATGTAAGTACATCTGTTCTTTGCATAAAATTCTTCTTACTTCTTAATAAGAATAATTCTTATTTTACATTGAAGTGCAACTTCTGCTTTAAGAAGCCCTCTGTATAGTGACTACCTCTTTACAACAGTACTTTCAATTTTTCTCAAAAATAATTGACAATAAGATAATCTCACTAAAGCAACACCTCCCAGCAACAACTAAAGTTTTTGTCTTGCTATGCAGAAGTTGTAGTGTATTTAAAAACATATATGTATTTAGATATGAGTCAAATTCACTGTATCATATGCTAGAATATTCAAGTTGTAAAGATTCAATAATTATTTGTGTCATACAATGATATATTATTAAAGGTCAAGGCAAAAGCAGTGATCTTTAGGAATGATGTTAATTTTAAAATGACATGAACAGGTAATTTGAAATAAAGCTTCCTTTGTAAAGCAATATGCTTACTTAATAAGGCAATGCTTCAAAGGATTTGTGCAGAATGGACCATCCTATTCTACAAGAAATGCTTGGGATCAATGGAGATTCTTGATTCTAATTTTATTAATTACACTATGATTTGTTTCATGTATGATAAATGTAGCCATGTGTTTGTATATTAGGTATGGATGGTTGTTCAGAGAAAGTGGATGTATCTAGAGGGTATCTTTATTGGAGGAGATATCAGATCACAGCTACCAGAGGAGGCCAAAAAGTTTGACCAGATTGACAAAACATTCAAAAAGGTAGCTTATTATGTGCTCTTTTCTCCACACCAATATCATTTCAGTAATGAAATATATGTAAAAAAAAGGATCTTTAATGAATTTCCTAGTTGTATTTATATCTATTTATAGTCTTATATATTAATATATGTATTTTATATTCAATAATTATGAAAAGATTAGTGAAAGAGACATTTTAAATTTAAAAAATGTTTAAACTTGTTACATCTTTTGGATCATGAGATCTATAGGTTACTATTTAAGACCCTATATTTCTTTTAGGAACTAAGAAATTTAACAAATCAAAAAGGAAAAAAAATGTGGTTAAGTATTTCAAATTGAAATGTTATTTTCACAGCCACTGTATTCTCATGATGTTTCACATGTGCCTTTTTTGTCATTATTGTCAGTCACTGACTAAAGTCTATAACTTTAGCATTATAAACTATATGTGCTTTATCTAGTATTTTGTTCTACTATTTAAACACTGAAAATAGTCTGTTCTTGTTTTATATACATTGATTTTTACTATTGGTTGTGTTTAATTATTTTAGATTATGACTGACACTCATAAAGTACCGACAATCAAGCTGGCATGTCACGCCCAGAATCGTCTACAAGATCTCGAGGCACTCAGTATGGGTCTTGAGAAATGTCAGAAATCTCTGAATGACTACCTTGACTCCAAGAGAAATGCCTTCCCAAGATTCTTCTTCATTTCTGATGATGAATTGTTGAGTATATTGGGTAGCAGTGACCCTGAGTGTGTCCAGGAACACATGATAAAGGTTTCTATCTGAATTTATATCAGTAATTCTGTAAAGTGCCTAATTATATATTGGATATTTTAGAGAAAATTTGATTATAAAAGGAAAACCTGAGAGTTGTATGATTGAAGAAGTTGTAAGTTTTTGAAAATTTAATTTTTTATGTGTCATTGTGAATAAGCTATCTAGTTAGCTTCAATAGATAGATCTTCTCTGGTGCCCACTGTTGCCTGAAATAAGTCACTAAGAGGCACTTAAGGTCTTACTACACAAGTAGAAAGTTGCTGTATGTCATTAAAAGTGCCAATATGCAGCTTTCAAATGAGATGTAGAACATCAAAGTTTTATGGGTTTCTTTTTGAGAATAATGTATATGATGAAATATATGTGTAACTTGTATGTTTAGATGTTTGACAACATCTCATCACTGAGGTTCAGTAAGGGAAACAACAATGAGGCTCTGGCTACAGCCATGATATCAGCTGAGGGTGAAGTGATGGACTTCCGTACCCAGGTGTCAGCTGAGGGTCGTGTTGAAGACTGGATGACAAGTATGCTGGAGGAGATGAGGGCTACTAACAGGTTGATCACCAAGGAGGCTATCTTCTTCTATTGTGAAAGCAAGAAAAGGTATATAAACATGAATTATGTTAGTTTGTTGTAGAAAAATAAATCTTAATCAGAAACTAGTCTGTTTTTATGCCCCAATTTAAAGGGGGGACATAGAGATTTGCTGCAACCTGTCGATGTTGCTTTCTTGCTGTCATGTTGTTTGTTGCTAGACTGACAAAGCAGTGGAATTTTGGAGCATCCTTGTTCAATAAACACATTTCTAGTTTAAAATTAAATGTTTTGGGTTGTTACTTTTATCGTCCTTCATTGGATTTGAAGAATATAGTTGCATTTGGTGTAGAATGAACAATCTATTTGTCAATTTATTGAAAGAATCTAATTTATTATATGAACATATACGAATTGGTGTTATAGTTTTAATATTGAGAGCGATGATTGGGACAATGAGGAGAAACTTTATTTAAGGTATCATATTGTCTGCGTTAGTTTTATGTCACTTTATTGTTGCCACAATGTATGTCAACAGGGAAACCTTGGTACACTGTAAATTTACAACATGTGCATTGAATGTTTCACTCACTTGTCAAACTTTTTCACTATCTGATCATATAACATTGTCTTTACAAAACAGACAGAAAAAATATGAGGGAATGACCATAATTATTCCGGAACAATGTTAAATTCTGAATATTCTTTAAAGTAATGAGTTCCTTTTATCATGTTGAATGTATTTTATAAAAAAAACAACATATACTTGTGTGCTGATTTAAGGTAAACTTTTCCCCCCAGAAAAATAATATTGTAGAATTGTTTATTGCTACTTTTTAAATAAAGCATTCAGATGGTCATTGGCACAAGCAATAAACTGGAAAGTGTTTGGTAGATTTTTAGGAAAATTTTAGGATTGTCATATTATATGAGCCGTGCCATGACAAAACCAACATAGTGCGTTTGCGACCAGCATGGATCCAGACCAGCCTGCTCATCCACGCAGACTGATCAGGATCCATGCTGTTCGCTTACAAACCCTATTACAAGTAGAAAAACTGAAAGCGAACAGCATGGATCCTGATCAGACTGTGCGGATGCGCAGGCTGGTCTGGATCCATGCTGGTCACAAACGCAGTATGTTGGTTTTGTCATGGCACGGCTCATATGTATGTTACAGTGAATTAATTTTGTGTTATTGTTCAATCTTTTGAACTGATGTTGGTGTAGACTATATAAACTAAGGTAGAAAAATTAAAGCTTCTTGCTTATTAATATTGATATTATTTTTGGTTGAATAACAAAATATGGTAATAAAATTTTAGGGTAGAATGGATGATGGGGTACCAGGGCATGGTGTGTCTTGCTGGGAACCAGGTATGGTGGACCTGGGAGGTAGAAGATGTATTTAACAAGGTGAAGAAAGGACAGAAAACAGCACTGAAAGATTATGCTAAAAAACTTCATGGTCAGATTGACGAACTTGTAATAACTGTAAGTTAATATTTAACTGCTTATACTGTACTTGTAATGACTGTAATAGATAACTGTTTATACTGCACTTGTAATGACTGTAAGTCAATAATAGATAAATAGATATAATGTACTTGTAATTACTGTAAGTCAATAGATAACTGCTTAAACTATACTGGTAATGACTGTAAGTCAATAGATAAATACATATATTGTACTTTTTATGACTGTAAATTCTTAATTTACTACATTCACTATATATCTCCCATCTCAAATTTTTTTTCCCCTCCTTTGTAGATCCGTTCACAACTGTCAAAGAATGACAGATCCAAGTTTAACACTGTATTGATTATAGACGTACATGCTCGAGATATCATTGACAGCTTTGTCAGAGACAGGTTAGCTCCCTTGTTTTATTATTACTCCATTTGTAACTGCTGCTGTAGCAAAGTGCAGAATTGTTATTGTCTCAAAACTGTTATTTCTCTCAGATAAATGGTTATAAACAGTAAGACATTTTGGAAATGAAAATAGTTAAAATTTAGATGTTTAACTATTTAGCTTTACAAATTTTTAAACATTTTAAAGAAATTCAAATTAAAAATATGAACAATAAATAAATATTTAAAAGTTAATAAATATTTGAAGATATATCTAATTCAGTTGACTGGAAGTTAAAAGTTTAATAGATAACAGGTATTTAGTTAAATATTGAATGAAATAACTGATTTGGTTGTAATATTACAGTATCATGGGGGCTAACGAGTTTGAGTGGGAATCTCAGCTGAGATTTTACTGGGTGAAGGAACCAGATGAGCTGTTAGTAAGACAATGTACAGGAGAGTTTGGCTACGGTTACGAGTATATGGGTCTTAATGGACGTCTTGTTATCACACCACTTACGGACAGGATCTATCTTACAATAACACAGGTATGTATCATCTGCCACAAACAATATATGCATTGGAAGTGTCGTGTTTTAAAATTAGATCTATCTATTCATAATTATGAAATAGCTTTCAGGACTATGTATATCAAAACTCTTTGCATGCTGGCAGCGACTTCATCTTCCCATGCACCCAGTTTAGAACAAGATCAGCTAGCTTATATGCGTTTTACTCATGGTCCGCAGTGTTCGTTATTTCGTCAATACATGTATTATTTTATTGGAAATTAGTAAATTTAATCCCTGGCAAAAATTTCTTATTTTGCAGAATTATAAGATTATCAATAAAATTTACTCTTGTTTATTTTTCCTTCATTCACAAATATTTTAGGTTATATTACACTCAAAAGATATCATAACACAATGCAGAGATTAGATTTATTATGACTTTATGAAAATTGATTTGTTATTTAACTTAAATAATAATGTTTTAAACTAATTAATGTACCATTCTGTATTTAGGCATTGTCCATGCAGCTTGGTGGAGCCCCAGCCGGTCCAGCTGGTACAGGTAAAACCGAGACCGTGAAAGATTTAGCTAAAGCTCTTGGTCTGCTCTGCGTTGTCACCAACTGTGGTGAAGGTATGGATTACAAGGTATGTAGATACATGTATTATACAACTTATTTTTTAGCTTTTTTATAATTGCACCATAGTTTTCTTTAAATTATCAAATTTAATTTACCAACATCATTTTTTTTACCCGCGTTTACCCATGAAAGTCACGAGTGAAAGACAAAAAGGTTTCTTTATTTCCACGTTTTTGTATGTCCTTTAAAGATCATTCACCCATGAAAACTGTCAGATGGAACAATGAATTTTGTACAAAAAGGTTTCTAAATGATTCCTATATAGAGAGCAAAAAGTATTTTATATTTTGAAAAGATGTATTTATTATATCATATGTTTTGATTGTACTTATAGGCAGTTGGTAAGATTTACTCTGGTCTGTGTCAGTGTGGAGCGTGGGGTTGTTTTGACGAGTTTAATCGTATTGACGTCTCCGTGTTGTCTGTCATCTCTACACAGCTGAAGACAATTCAAAATGCTCTCATCCTGAAACTAAAGAGGTTTCATGTAAGTTGCTTGTAAAATTATTATGGTTACAATTAGTGGAATATTGTAATAACAGGACTTTACGATTTGATATTTGTATGTTGTTATCATAAAGAATGCTTTTTCACAAAATGATATGACATGTTACATGCCTGAATCTGTAAAAACTTTTCATATATAGTATAAATACAGTTCTGAAAAGTACAAAAAACCTTATTAGCTCGACTATTCGATAAGAATAAGTAGAGCTATTGCAGTCACCCGAGCGTCGGCGTCGGCGTAACCACTTATGTTAAAGTTTTTGTAATAGTTCAAATATTTTCAAAGTCCATTGACATATGGCTTTGAAACTTTGCACACTTGTTCACCATCATGACCCCAACCTGTAGACAGGAGGAGGTAACTCTATCAAGCATTTTGACAGAATTATGCCCCTTTTTCGACTTAGAATTTACGTTAAAGTTTTTGTAATAGTTCAAATATTTTCAAAGTCCATAGACATATGGCTTTGAAACTTTGCACACTTGTTCAACATCATCATGACCCAACCTGTAGACAGCAGGAGGTAACTCTATTAAGCATTTTGACAGAATTATGCCCCTTTTTCGACTTAGAATTTACGTTAAAGTTTTTGTAATAGTTCAAATATTTTCAAAGTCCATTGACATATGGCTTTGAAACTTTGCACACTTGTTCACCATCATGACCCCAACCTGTAAACAGGAGGAGGTAACTGTATCAGGCATTTTTTTTACTATCAAGCACTAAGAATAGTCGAGCGTTGCTGTCCTACCGACAGCTCTTGTTTTATATATTCTTTTAGAGAAGATCATCTTCAAAAATACAAATTATGGTGTTATAATGTTATATGAGTTTTTTTTTTTACTTTTACAGTTTGAGGGTGTTGAGATTAACATGGATCTTAGAGTTGGTATATTTATTACCATGAACCCCGGTTACGCTGGACGTACAGAGTTGCCCGAGTCTGTGAAGGCACTGTTCCGTCCTGTAGTTGTAATTGTACCAGATCTGCAACAAATCTGTGAGATCATGTTGTTCTCTGAAGGTTTCCTTCTAGCAAAGGTTTGTTTTATATATTATACTAATATCATAGGCGCTAAATTTTTGTGAACTTAAGTTTATGATAAAAAAAAATATTCAAGGTAGATGAAATATGCTTTGAACCAAAATAATAGAAATTCTGTACAAGATCAGATATGAAGTCACATTATTGGCTGGTTTCAAATCAATAAAAACCTCAGTCTAGATATGGCCAATCTTTACTTTTTATAGCATTGGCCAATCATTCTGGATAAACTTTTGTACTAAATATTTCTAGCAAAGTTCAGTCTGGATTAGGTTGCAATAAATTTGTAAAAGAATCTATGTCAGATTGTCTGACCTTGACAAGTTTTGTTAATATATATACATATATGTATGATTGTAATCAGTATAAAATATGTGCATGCTAAAATTAAATGTTTAAATGGTGTATTTTGGTCTGCCTGCCCACCTCAGCATCTGATTTGTAATCCAGGGGTTTCAGGTTTGATCCTCAGCCAATGCGAAATTTCTCTTTTAGAGTTGATCTCAGACTTTGAGTCTTATGGTCATTTCTCGTGACTGCTTATGTAGAATAAGTAATTGGTCCATTGTAACGAAATCTGTCATTATTGGTAAGTTATCCAAGGTAAAATAGACTGACCACTGTGACATGACCAGAAATTTTTTAAAATTGGAGTAAAAACCAGAGAAATAAACCAGTGTTTTGCTTTTAAATCAGGTTTTGGCAAAGAAGATGACAGTATTGTACAAACTTGCTAAGGAACAATTATCCAAACAATACCATTATGACTTTGGTTTGAGAGCGCTGAAATCTGTGCTGGTGATGGCAGGAGAGTTGAAGAGAGGTGCCCCTGATCTTCATGAGGTTAGTAAATCTTTGTTGGTCTTTTTGATATATTCCTAAATTTTTATGCGATATGATTAAAAAGTTCTGTATTTAAGAATCACACACAAATTTCATGTTTCATCTTATTTCATGTTCTGCATTATCTATATAAACAAAGAATGTTATGTTGAGCCTCAAATATTCACAAGAACATTATCAAATTATAATATTGTAAATAATCATGTAAACAGTTGTCTATTATACTTAATTTAGAGGTTTCAGAACAACTTCTACACTGTATACACCTAGAAATTGAAGGACAAAAGGAGTTGTTTTTTTGGCTTGGTAGAAACGAGACAAGAACCCGGATGATATTAATTTTTACCTCCCTTTCTAATGCAAACTGGATAAACTCTGTAACATATTTCAAACATATTTCATAACCGTAAACATGGTACTCAGCCTATGACATGTTTAAACAAAATTCTTGGTAATCTCTAATATATACAATATTACTGTAGGATGTTGTACTGATGAGAGCTTTGAGAGATATGAACTTGCCCAAGTTTGTGTTTGAGGATGTACCACTCTTCCTTGGTCTTATTGGTGATTTGTTCCCTGGTCTTGACTGCCCACGTGTACGTTATCCAAACTTCAACGATGCTGTAGAGGGCATTTTGGAAGAAAACGGTTATGTTCTCCTTCCTGTACAGGTATAGTCCATTTTTCAGATTTTCACTCCTTAAACATAAGTCTTTGTGTAGTAATGTAGCTTTTTAGAGAAAATCTTATAAGAAAAGTAAGCACAAGTGCTTGTAGATGTAAAACTGTAAATTTTTAATGACTTAATTAAAACAAATTTGAAAATAAACACAACAATGCTTTATTTGAAGAATATTATTAGATGTAGGCATGGAACTAATTTTATAGATCAGTTAACTTGAAGTGCGAGAATAGAGTGTGAATATTTTGGTAGTGTTAGATTGTGAACATTGTGTTTTGTCTGATCATGACCATTTTTATTGCATGATTGTGAATATTGTGTATTGTATGATTGTGAACAATGTTTTTTGTATGACTGTGAATATTGTGTGTTATGTATGTGCATGATTTTGTGTATTATGGCCCTCAGAATTGCAAACATAGTTTGAGGACAGTGTGTATTGTATGATTATTGTAGGATTGTGAACAGTGTTTTGTTTATTATAATGAATGTTATATATTGTATGATTATTGTATGATTGTGAAAAGTGTATTGCTTGTTATAATGAACATTATGTATTGTATGATTTAAGGTTGATAAAGTAGTACAGATGTATGAGACAATGATGACACGTCACACCACTATGATAGTAGGACCTACAGGAGGAGGAAAATCTGTTGTTATAAACACACTAGCTCAAGCTCAAACCAGGTAACTCCTTTCTTTATACTTATGTTAAATAACCTATACTTGTAAAAAATTATCATTATTAAATATTTTATTTCTGATTAGCCTTTGGGACTACCTCGAACATTTTTAAAACAATACTAGTTGTAAATTTTATTGAAGTGATAAAAGATTTCAGATACCATTGTTTTATTTGACAGTAAAATCAGGTAATATTCATTGATAGTAAAATCAAGTAATACAAATTGTTTTATTTATCATTTACGAAAGTATACAATTTTTCTTTAAAAGATTGGGTACTCATACCAAGTTATTCACCATCAATCCTAAAGACAGAAGTGTGATAGAGTTATATGGTATACTGGATCCAATCACCCGTGACTGGACTGATGGTCTGCTCTCCAACATTTTCCGTGAAATTAACAAACCGACTGACAAGAACGAGAAGAAGTATATTGTGTATGACGGTGATGTTGATGCATTGTGGGTAGAGAACATGAACTCTGTCATGGACGACAACAGACTGATGACACTGGCCAACGGTGAAAGAATTCGTCTACAGAAACATTGTGCCATGTTGTTTGAGGTAATCATTCAACTGATAAATTCTATGTTGATTAAAGAACACATACAAATATATGTTATATTTGAAAAATACTGGTAGGAGTCAGTTGATTGAAGAATATTCATAATTTTATTTATATATGGATAAGTAAAATGGCATAAGGATTGTATGAGTGAATTATTTTGTGTGTATTTCAGGTGTATGATCTACAGTATGCCTCGCCAGCCACTGTGTCTCGATGTGGTATGGTTTACGTTGATCCAAAGAATCTCGGGTACGAACCTTTCTGGACAAAATGGTCAAATTCACGTACAACAAAGGTGGAGAAGGACAACCTACAGAGATTGTATGAGAAATATGTACCAACATTGATTGACATGGTGATAGAAGGCGTGGTTGATGGTCGTCAAGGAGAGAAGATGAAAACCATCATCCCACTTACAAATCTCAACCTTGTTAGTATGAATAACTACTCTAAACTAAACTTGAGCGCGTGCATTTCTTCATGCATGGGCTTTTTTGTTTGTTGTTTGTTTTGCTTTTTAATCATTCTTGTCCATCTGCCTTGCTCAAGAAGGTGAGCATCATATTATTAATCAAGGCACCATTGGTTTGATCCTCAAGCGAGGGGAAATTTCTCAGTTACCAGTGAATTTGGGCATTTGATCCAATAGTTATTTGTCTCTCTCAATACTGATATAGAAATCATTCGGGGTAAGAAGTTGGTCACTTATTGAGAAATAGGTAATTTTTGGTTATTTATCCAGGAAAGCCTGTTAGAAGGATCAACTGCTGATAAAATGTGGTGAAATCAGCGTAAAAAAAGAAACACAAACTTTAATCATTATAAGGAATTGATGTATTACAATGTTAAAAGTATATTGAGCATAGTTCAACATGGTGTATAACATTTTTTAATTAAAAATGAAAATCCTACATTAATCACATATTTTATTACAGGTGACACAATTGTCTCATATGTTAGACTCAATCCTGGTGAAGGAGCTAATTGAGGCAGATGAACTAGAGGCAGTATTTATACAGTCCTTGATCTGGTCTATTGGAGCTGGCCTGGTGGAGGAAGGCAGGATCAAGTTTGATGCCCAGGTGAAAACTCTGGCAGCCATGTCAAATGTCACGGATGATGACAAAACTTTAGCTGGACTTGGTAAGTCTGTAACTGATTCTCAAATGTTTTTATTTGGCTCCATGTATCAATAGAGAAACAACCATCTTGTCTGAAATACATTTTGTATAAGATTTTTAGCTTTGAAGATCTCTAATTTTGGGCTTGATCGTCATTTTTAATTTTTTTTAAAAGAATTTAAATAGATAATTCTACTAAAATTTTTAATTGGCAAAAAACATTGTAAGGAGATTTTACAGAAAGTATATACAAGTATGTAAAATAAATGTGTTTGTTTTTACAATATAAAATCATGTCACAAAATAAAAATAAAACTTTTATTACAGGGGAGCTCCCTTCAACACATGAAACTTTGTATGAATATTTCTGGGACTTGGAACAGAAGAAATGGATTCCATGGGCCAAACTTGTACCAAAATATGTCCATGCTCCTGAAAAGAAGTACAATGAAATTCTAGTACCTACAATAGATACAGTAAGAACAACATGGATCCTTAACCTGATGGTCAGTATCAAACGCCCAGTTGTGTTGATAGGAGAGACCGGTACATCAAAAACTGCAACTATTGCAGATTTCCTCCGTAAAATAGATCAGGAGTCTCATCTGTTGTTGAACATGAACTTTTCTAGCAGAACTACGTCCCTTGATGTACAGCGTAACTTAGAAGCGAACGTAGAGAAGAGGACAAAAGACATGTACGGTCCACCACCTGGCAAACGTCTCCTTATCTTTATAGATGACATGAACATGCCTCAGGTAAATATATTAATGTCGAGAAGAAATTTTTGCTTAACTGAATGTGACACTGTATTACCTCTATTGGTAATGCTGTCTATTCCAAAAAATTATTCTAATTCAACCAATCAAATTTTAGCTTGATTATACAAAGCATTTGGAGAGCTGTCCTACTCACTTGGCATTGGGTACCTTTAATTAACATTACCTTGTTTTGACAAATTCAGGTTGACACATATGGTACACAACAGCCTATTGCCCTGTTGAAACTGCTACTTGAGAGAGGAGGTTGTTATGATAGAGGTAAAGATCTGAACTGGAAGAACATGAGAGATATTGGTTACCTCGCTGCTATGGGTAAAGCTGGTGGTGGTAGAAATGAGACAGATCCAAGATTTGTATCTCTGTTCTGTGTATTCAACATGACGTTCCCGTCAGAGGAGTCGTTATTCAAGATCTATAATTCTATTCTGTCAGGACATGCACAGGCCCTGTCTGCTGATATACAAGGAACTGTCTCAACTATAACCAGGATGACAATGGCTCTTTACAGGTATTTTTTATATACTGTCAATGTCTATCTGATCATTACAAAACAAAGAATGATACTAAATCATGCAATAATGTTTAAAATGGATGGGCCAGGATGTATTACCTTAACCTGCAGGATTTCACAAATGAACTTGTTCACCTTCCATTTTTTTTAACTGTCCATCATCAATTTTGGGGTATTAATATAAAAATTTAAGGTTAGTCGGCCAAAAGTATAATGCTAGTCAGGCTTCACAAATGACTAGGCTCTAAACTGGTGGCTAACAATAATCACTTGAGGTTTCATCAGGTTAAGGGGTCAGAGAATTTTATTTAATATTCATATATTTTATACTATATTTAGATAATTTCTTTTAACTAATCTACAATACTCCATTTTCAGCAAAATAATCAAAGATCTGCCACCAACACCATCAAAGTTCCACTACATTTTCAACTTGAGAGATTTGTCTCGCATCTATCACGGAATGTGTCTAACAACTTCAGACAGATTTACTAAGATTGATCAGTTTGTACGTGTGTGGAGAAATGAATGTCTTCGTGTAATCAGTGACAGACTGATCAGTGATACAGACAAAAACTATCTAAACGTAAGCTTCTGTTCTGATCAATCCTTATTATGATATCACAATTTCATTTTGCACACTCATATTGAAATATATGTGATAACTCTCTACTGTTATTGCTACACAATATACAAATCTTGTAACTTATAATTAGCTTTTACGAATTCTTAACTTGATCCATTAACATTTGTGAGTCTGATTCCTTTAAGATTTGTGCCCATGTGTCACAAAACATATCCCAAGTACAACCTCTATAGAGCAACTGTTTTTGGAGGCTCTGTAGATGTGAACATACAACATTTTCAATCGATCAGTTTTTGTGAATTAATTTTGTGAATTAATTGTGTTTCATTCGTGTTTGTTGTTTATAATTTTAGGAACAGATCAAGGAATTATTGGATGATAATTTCAAGATGCATACAGAGTATGCCATGCGTGACCCATGTCTGTTTGGTGATTTCCGTACGGCCCTGGAAGAGAGTGAACCAAGATTGTATGAGGATATCCAAGATTACGATGCTGCCAAAGCTTTATTCCAGGAGGTATGAACATTACCTCTAACATCATCATCAGCTTACAAGGCTGATATCAGATATAAATCTTTTGTTTCCTGGTGATGTTTACAGAAATACTCTATGAAAAGACTAAATACTATAAAATTCCTTTTGATAACTGTATTGGAAAATAGTTATTTGTTTTAAAAATTCAGTCATTTTTGAGATTCTTTTTAGATTTAAGACATGATTTGTATTGAAAGAGCCATTAAGACTTACAAAAGACATTCCATTCACCTAAGTATTACCTTACTCCCAGAGTGATGGCAGTCTTAACACAGAAATTAATTAAACCACCACTATATAGCCAGCCCAGCCTGCATAATTGTTACCATCTGATTATGATGTATAGCTGTTTATTGTAAGGATTTTGATGTTGAAATTCTTTAAAATTCCATTGCAATTTGCATCAAATTCTTCGAAGATCAATTAAGTCCATTATTTTGTATGAGGTAAGATGACAAAGTATTTTAATTATGTTTCAGATTGCCGAGGAATATAATGAGAGTCATACAGCTATGAATCTTGTGTTGTTTGACGATGCTCTAGAACATTTAACACGTATATGTCGTGTAATCCGTATGGACCAAGGACACGCCCTCTTAGTGGGTGTGGGCGGTAGTGGCAAACAGAGTTTATGTAAATTAGCTTCATTCACGTCAGGCTGTGAGGTGTTTGAGATACAACTTAGTAGAGGATATAGTGAACAATCATTTAGAGAAGACTTAAAGGTTTTATATAATAAACTCGGAACAGAAAATAAGAAAATGGTATTCCTGTTTACAGATCAGCATGTTGCAGAAGAAGGTATGTTGAATAGTTGGAAAGTGGTTTGTTATCTTGAAGTATTATACTCATTAATTTTTAATTTTATGTAGTTTGTTGTCTATGTTTAATAAGGGTCCATCCACCTGTAATGGTGCAAAAAAGTAGCTTTTGCTATCAAGTACAGATCTTTGAGTCTGACGGCAAGTAATATGGGGTCTATGTCACAATAATGACACTATTATAAATCTTTAGATGCTCAGTTATTAAAAAATTTTGAAATTGCTTAAATTTATCTAAAAACAAGAGACAATTTAAACTGTATAATCAGACAAGGTCATTTCATTATTCAATTGTGGGAAAAGTTACATACAAACTTGAAAGACAAAGAAAAGTGAAATAAAACTATTGTAATCTCCAAGAGAATAAAAATATTTAATGAAAGTAATGAAGATTTGTTTAACTTTCAGGGTTTTTGGAGAACATCAATAATATGTTGACATCTGGTATGGTACCAGCACTCTACCCAGATGATGAAAAAGAACAAATTATTGGAAATGTATGTGTTTATTTATACATCTATTAAAATCAACAACATTTTATACAAATTTTACAGAATTTATCACAGCTCCTAATAAAATTACAAATACGCTTATTCTGCCTATATTGTCTTGGAATGGCTTCTTGTTTAGTAACAATCTTACCATTTCAACTTTCATTTATAAAAGTTTGTCTGCTTTGTGCCATAGTGAGACAGTATTAGTTTTAGAGGCTGTTGAATAGTTAGTATTGTACCTAGATTATGTTGATTTACCTCAGAATTATATTTTTACTTGATCTGCTAACTTAAGAATCCTCCATGACTGAGTAGTTAAGGTTGCTAACATGGAATGATTTGCCCCTAACTGCTGCTTTTGGTTTGAATCCCACTAGGGAAGTACATGTAGATTCATTTATGTGAGGAAGTTACCCAGTTAGCTTAGAGAAAGTTTATGGTTCTACTTGTGTGCATGCTTCTGCATAAAATAATGCTTGAATGGGTATGTTTGGTCTTCATCCACCAGTAAAACTGGAAAGAGGCCATATGACATTTACTGTGTTGATAAGACTTTAAAAATACCCCCCCCCCCCCCCAAAAAAAAAAAAAAAAAAAAAAATAAAAATAGAAGCAAATAATACATACATGTTAAAAAATACTACAAACATTTCTTGCTACATGTAACATAATTAAGAATCCATTGCTTCTTCTTATTGAGTGGAAAATCTTTAAATAATGTAAGTTTAACAGTTTTGATGTTAGAAATGATTGAAAATAGCTTATGATGAACATACATACATAATTTCAGTTATCTTAGTAGTGCATGAAACAATTTATCTTTTAAGATCACAAAATTGTTTTTAAAATATTTGTTGCATTTTGGAAAGGTTGAAAACAATACAGAGGTGACTTGTATGCAGTACATCTAAAATCCTCACCTTGTTATTTTACTCACTCATTACAAATATTGTAAGAAAATCATTTTAGCAAATGTTTTATTTCATCATTATCAGTTATCTTTCTCCTATTTTATTCATTTAATATGGCGATGATTTCTTGATTTATTTTGATTATGCTGCATGATTAATCACTGGTGTTTTTCTGCATTTATTAGCTAATGTTAGATCGTCAGGTAGGGAAGGTTAAATGTCTCACTGTGAACTTGTTGTTGATAAATTTATGATATTACGTTATAGTACATTGTTGAGTACAATACTGAATTTTATTGGGCAAATATACAGCTGCCAAAAGTGATTTGACACCAGTCAAGTCTGATTTAGGTTTTGTATCTGTGTATGAGTCCAATAGAAGCAATATTGTACTCAACAATGTATAATTACACCACCAAATTTTTGACATAACTTTGTTACCAAAGAGTACAAAAAGAATTTAAAATGATTTTTTTTGACTTGGAAAATGAAACTGGGCAAGGTAAATTACAATAGTGTTTTAATATGGATTTTTTGGACTGGGAAAAGAAAAAGAGGCTTAATTGGGTCCGATAGTGATTAATATTGGGAGATATAACATGGTGCAAAAGCCAGAATTTCGATATTTACTGTTTATAAGGTGTGAAATAATGTGTTTATATGATCAGTGTGATGACTGTCATATTCTTCTTGTAGTCATCATCATTACTTGAAATAATGTGTATGATTTGGGTTATACACTATTTATCTACAACATCCATGTTGTGATATCACAAGTTGTGTAATACCGTCAGAAATCACCTGTAGATTGTGGTAACTTCTTTATTGAAATGATTGATATTTCATTACTTTCTTGTTAACTTCAGCAAATGGGAATATTTTACAGTTCAATAATACAACATATTAACATTTTCCTTACGAGATATCAGTGATTCTGTAAGAGAATCTGAGCAAACCATTTTGTTTTGTTGAAAACATTAACTAATTCCTGCTCTTCTAAAAGTATGCTGTCAGATTCATGCATAATCTAATAAATGTTTTAAGATTGTTATTAGTAATAAGTCTTATCATTTTAAAATGTATAAAAAGTGGTTTATGCAATGCTGCAGCATTTATTTGGTATGTAGTGATATGTGTTTTACCTGATATCTGATATGTAATGTTATATATTTAACTTTGTTGAACAGATCCGACAAGAGGCCATGAATGCTGGTGCTGGACACGCACGCGAGAGTATCTGGCAATATTTTGTCACCAAATGTTCCAACAATTTACATATTGTATTAGCTATGTCACCTGTTGGAGATGCCCTCAGGACACGCTGCAGAAACTTCCCCGGTAATTTAACATATCTTTTTATGTTTTTTCGTTTTGTTTACCCCTTAACCAGCTAGCAAAATATGATTGGCCTTTGCAATCAGTTTAGAGTTGAGATGTGCAGGCTCTATACTGTTGGTAACTCAGTTTTTTGTGTTTTTTGTGTGTTTTTTCTAATTTTGATACTGAAATCTTAAATACTTTGAATGGACTGTTCACAATTCAAAACTTGGCAAATCCATTTCACAAATTCATAAGATAAAGGGTTCACTGAAACCATTGTAATTCTTTAAATATATATTTAATATATATTACTCTGGTGCTCGCTTGTGCCATAAATAATGCACATACAAATGTGGGCAGTCTTCCTCCACCAGTAAAAATGGTATGTCTTACAATGTATTCATTGTGACTTAACAAAAAACAACAGTAAAAAAATATTTACAAGCTAGACATATTTTGTATTCTATTACAGTTGAAACAAATACCTGTCAACAATTATAGAATATTGTGTTGTTATTTGCAGGTATGGTTAATTGTGCAAACATTGATTGGTTTTTCCCATGGCCAGAACAAGCCCTGTACGCTGTAGCTAGTGTCTTTATTTCACCAGATGTAAGTTGGTTGTTTTTTGTTATGATAACTTCTATTCCTATATACTTTAACTTAGATGTGGTATTCAATTTCTTCATGAAATACCAATCTTATGTATAGAACTAAAAGTACATTTCTTTTTTCAAGAAGCCTTAATAGAAAAATTTCAATCTGTTACCTTTTTGAAGTGTTATTCTGTAAATGTTAAGTGGTTTTTCATTAAGTTGTCTTTATATACTCATATTAAATCTGCCTTGGAAATGATGTAAGGTTCCTTAAATAATTTAAAATCTTTTTGAAATGGCTCCTCATGTAAGATTGTGTATGGAATAGGGGGACAGATCTTGATCTGCACTGTTTGCTGTTCAGTCAGTATATATTTTACAATAATATCTTGATAGTTATACTGTTATAATATTTATAGAGTAAAATGCCATCTAGTGCATTGAGGCGCCAGGATGGTGTGAGTGTGAACTATAACATGTTGTCTATACATCTATATTGAAAATTACCATTTTCTCATTCTTTGTTCAAATTGTTTAAATATTATATTGTGAGTGATATTTGTTGTTGCCTGTGTCTAAATTTTGGTACTTTTCTGTTCATGACAGAAAGTATTGGTATGAGATTTGATAAGCAATAGAAAATGATTAATATTAAATGCACCATACAGTGAAATGTTAATGATTTAAAATCAGAAGTATGATGTATTTTAATAAGTGGCTTTTTAAAATCACCTTCCATTTCTTGTAAAATATGTTGTTTGAAAAAGTATAAAAAATGTGCGATTGAGTTTTATTTTAATTTGTTCATCATCCATACTTTAAAATTTTCACAGGTTTATCTTCAAACCTTTTCTGTATGTGAAAGATATATCAAGTATCACTTGCCCTTGATAAAATTATGAAAAATTGTTGCTGGTTAAGTGAACAGTCTTTACGGCATATTTTAATGTTTTTGAACAATTTAACATGTAGTAACGAATAAAAGAAATAACAATATGTTATTACAGAATCCCCTGATAGCAGACGACATGCGTGATCATGTTGTAGAACATATCGTCCTTGTACACAGCAGTGTCGGTGCTTACAGTAAGCAGTTTGCCCAGAGATTGAGGAGAAGCAATTACGTAACACCCAAAAATTACCTTGACTTTATAAACACATACCTAAAACTTCTTCAAGATAAAGATAACTTCAATCAAGCACAGGTAAAATATTAATAATGTTTTAAATGAATTCTTTATATTATTTAAAGCACATTCATCAAAAGGCCTCACTGTATCAAAAGGCCTCAGTATTAGATAACAACTTTAATAAGATACATACAGAATTCTTTTACATTTTTTTAATATAAAAAAATTGTAGAAAGAAAAACAAAAAAAAACCACAGTTTCCAGATCTCATGTGTGTTTTTTTTCATCTGTAAATCTATGGTTGAATCATAAAGTTGATTTCTTTATTTGAAGATGTAGATGTTCTAATAAAATTTCCATAGCTAATGATTGCATGGATTATATGTTAGGACATTAAACAGTATATCATATAACACATGATTTCAGTGTGACCGTCTGGCCGGAGGTTTACAGAAGATTGCCGAGGCTAGTGAACAGCTTGCCATTCTCAATGAAAAGTTAGCTGTACAGAAAGTTGCTGTAACAGAGAAAACAGCTGCTTGTGAAGAGCTTCTTAAAGTAATTGCCTCGGGTACCAAACGTGCTACAGAGAAGAAGAAGCTCGCTGAAGCTAAGGGAAAAGAAATTGCAGAATCCAGCAAAATCATTGAAGTGGAAAAGGTAAACTTGTTGTTGCATTACATTTTGAAAAGAGGAAGTAGGCCCAAATGTAGTAAATGTGAGACTTTGCAGATATAAAGAAATAGACTTTTCAGTCCATTTCAATTTGATAAAATTTTGGTAGCGTAACCATTCTTTTTTTTTGCTCGTGATTTGAAACATGTTGATTGTATGAATGATGTATTGTGTTACAGAAAGACGCAGAGGAAGCTCTAGCCGCTGCTCTTCCTGCTCTAGAAGCTGCCAGACTGGCTCTTGATGACCTTGATAAGTCTGATGTCACTGAAATTAGGTAAACACCATAGTAAAAACATGATAATATTGTATATATTTAGACTTTGTATTTGAAAAGTGAAGACCCCATGTGCGCATAGAAAGCAAACAAATGAGAACAATGACTAAGTTTCGACTGAATCTTCACATAAGAAACAATAAACTAGGCAATATTTCTCATATCCCTTTACAGTTAGAATATTTGTATCAACTGTTAAGATATGGTAGAATACCTATTCAGATGCATTTTTCCCCTTTAAAGATTAGAAAGGCTTGCTGTTAAAGTAGAAACATCTTTGTTTCAAGAGCAGTTAAAGGTAAAACGGTCAGAATATGAATCATTTCTGTGCCATCTATTCTATGATGACACTGTTACATTGAAGACATTCAGACCATTTTTGTCTATGATGATTTCAGATCTTTTGCCAAGCCCCCGAAAGCTGTACAGACAATTTGTGAATGTGTAGTCATTCTGAGAGGTATCCGTGAAGTTTCATGGAAATCAGCCAAAGCTATGATGGCTGAGGCTAACTTTTTGGCTGCTCTGAAAAAGATGGATGTTGACAGTATAACACAAAAACAGACAGGAGCTACAAAAAGTGAGAATTATTGCATTATTTGACTCCCAACAAAAAAAAAATAATTACAAAGATTATTTTGGAATTTATTTACAATAGCATATTTGATTTTGTTAATATTATTGTATCAATGATTTGTAATAAACATACGATCTTGTTTTCAGCATTATTAAAGGAGATAGATATCAGTATAGATGAGATGAAGGCAGTCAGTAGAGCAGGTGCTGGTCTCCTCAAGTTTGTTGATGCCATCCTTGGTTACTGTGCTGTTGCTAGGGAAATCAAACCTAAGAGAGAAAAGGTCAGTCTTGTTGACATGTATATAGCAATTAAATTTCAGATTGTTACCTATCGATATATATATCATGACATAAGAAGATAATGTCAATATGTACTGAACTACTGTTATAAATTATGTGTATGGTAGAGATAAATTTATAGTAAAGCTTGTTTGTAAATTGTGTACTCATTCAACACTTGTAAACCATATCATCCTTATTCATTTATAAAGTAAAACTTATGGTATTCAGAATAATGCATGTTGCCATAAGACTGAGTCTATTTGCTTCTCCATGGACTGTGAGCTCCAGAGTAAAGTTGACAAACCAGGTATGGGGAAAAAAAAGATGCCTTTCTTAAATATTTCTTGCACCATAAGTATGAGCAAGTGTTACATGTGTTAAATTTTTTTTTGCAGGTGGCAAAACTTGAAAGAAATTACTTCCAAGCCAAGCGTGATTTGGATAAGATTACAAATGAAGTAAACTCTCTAGAGAAAGAACTTGCAGATTTGGGACTTAAATACGAGGAGGCCATGGCAGAACAAAAGAAGCTGTCTGATGAAGCAGCCATTATGGAACGACGTTTAATTGCTGCTGATAAGTTGATCTCGGGTCTAGGCTCTGAGAATGTTAGGTAGGTTAATGATTTATACTCTGAAACACTCTTTAGCATACATGAAAGAATTTTTGATACTTCTATAAGGTTGATATGGCTTTTGAGATTAAGTTATGCCAAGTTTGCTGACAGATTTAAAAAAAACCCCAAAAAACTGTGATATATATAGCTAAAACATTTGCTTCTGAAATAATTAAGATGAGTTTGTTATTGAACCATTTGCCCTCACAGCTCTGGTTCAAATCCTGCCAGGGTCTTTGGATTCTTTCTGTTAGGAAGCTTTCCAGCCAGGTTATGGAACATCTACTTAGCTCCCTGTTCTTGCGTGAAATAATGCACAGAGGGGCACCTGAGGTCTTCATCCACTAGTAAATGCAGGAAAGTTGCCATTTAACCCATACTGTGTTGGTGCGATGCTAAGCCCAACCCCCCAAAAAAAGAAGAATCAAATCTGATTTTAAACATGAAGATATATTGTAATTATGGTTGACTTGTATGTTTTTATTGATCATGTTTTATTTTTTCAAACACTATATTCAGTTTGTTATAATGATTCATTGTGTAATTTCAGATGGAACAATGACTTACAGCAGTTAAAGGGCCAGCGTGTAAGGTTGCTAGGTGACTGTCTGATCGGCTCAGCTTTCCTCAGTTATGTAGGAGCTTTCAGCTGGGAGTTCCGTAATGACCTTGTCAATCTTGAGTGGCTGAAAAATCTCAAGGAAAAAGGAGTACCTCTCAGTGATCCTTTTAAACTGGAAGATCTGCTCACAAATGATGTGGAAATCAGCAAGTATGACACATGCTTAATTGATGTTATTAACTTGTATCTGATAATTTTGAACCACTTGCCTCTCACCACAGGTTGGAATCTTGCTAGGGACTCTTAAAAATTTTCTTGTGAGGAAGCTTTGAAATGTTGGTGGTTCTACTCTAGTGCCCGTTTGTACCTGAAATAATGCACAGAGAGGCACATGAAGTCTCCCTCCACCAGTAAATCTTGAAAGTCGCCATATGACCATTACAGTGCCGGTGTGACTTGAAACCCAACTACAGCAACAACATAAAATAATGAGACCATTTTACAATAGTTATTTAAGAAATATTTGTTGAATATTTGTTGAAGTTACCTATCTTGATTCCTGGACTAAATAAAGTTAATGCTATCACATATATCTGTTTTTGTTGCTGTTTTATATAGTTTGATGTTTTAAGTTTCACAAGACTAATATGTGATGGTATATTTTCATAGATGGACATCAGAGAATCTGCCACCAGATGAGTTATCTATACAGAACGGAATGTTGACCACTCGGGCAAGCAGGTTTCCTCTATGTATAGATCCACAACAACAAGCATTGAACTGGATCAAGAAAAAGGAGGAGGCTAATAATCTCAAGGTCAGTTTATGCCACTCTTATAACACTCTGGGACATTTCATAACATCTGCAGCATAAGTGATTTACTATTGCTTACAATATTTGTCATTAATTTAGTGTCTCCCCTGCTCCCCCACCCATTCTTTAGGAAAGGTTAGGTTGTATTTTGTATTAAAGTATATTTTTCAAATAAAATAATTACAGTTTTAAATTGAAACTGGAGTTGATTTCTATATTTAAACTTACAGTATTACACAATGGAAATTCTGTCTGTAGACAGTCAGATGACATTCCTAATAAAACTTTAAAGGCCAGATTAGATCAGTAAAGCGCATTAATGAAGTATAAGCATATTTTGCCATACAATATATTAAACAAATCTGCATCATTTTTAGGTGTGCACCTTCAATGACCCAGATTTCCTGAAGCAGCTAGAGTTGGCCATCAAGTATGGTTTCCCATTCCTGTTTAA
Organism: Ruditapes philippinarum; assembly: GCF_026571515.1. Taxonomy (NCBI): domain Eukaryota; kingdom Metazoa; phylum Mollusca; class Bivalvia; order Venerida; family Veneridae; genus Ruditapes; species Ruditapes philippinarum. The sequence goes on along the minus strand of NW_026853707.1, from coordinate 234,731 downwards.
AGACGTAGATGAGTACATAGATCCTGTAATTGACAATGTACTGGAGAAGAACATTAAAGGTTTGTTTCCATTTTACTCTTACATCTATCACAGTTTGAGTTTGCAGTGAAGCTATTTATCACCTGACCTCTGTATATATATATATATATATATATATATATATATATATATTTATTTCATGCTTTCCAGTGTTTTATTGTAATATATCAGATGATTATATTCTGATAAACCACTAGTGAAATTTATAAAATATAATTTTCACTGTAGCCGGACTATATCTGAATGCGGATGAAAAGAAAATTAAACTAAATGGAATAACAGGCAGAAATAAATGCCGTCATACGTAAATTTTGCTTCTTTAGGAAAAGAAAGTCGATGTCACCATACATCATGTTAAAAATGTAACAAAATTAGAGAAATTTAACAGAACTATATTTCAAAATTGATGATGTGACGTCATGATGTGATGACGTCACAAAGGAGAATGCGCGACGTTACGCGGCAAAATCAGTAAAAAATACTTAAAATCACTTAAAAAGCATGAAATAAAAAGAAAATTTATTTGTTTTACATATAAGATTGAAATATATTTCATTCGTGAACACCAGCTATTATATTTTCACTCGTGGCTACGCCACTCGTGAAAATATTGCATCTGGTGTTCACTCAGTGAAATTATATTTCAATCTTACATGCAAAACAAACAAATATCCTCTATATATCTTACTATAGATTTTATTGTTTACTTTTATGCCATTCTATTTTCTTCATCTTTTAATTGGATTTTTTTTTCAAAAATCCAAGAAGAAAAGCTTTGTGCATTATAAATAGATAAATATTAATCCATTCTTCTTTCTCTCTAATATGTAACCTTAATATATAGTAATTTAATGCTAATTTGCAATGATAGGAATTATAACTTGGCAAGGATACCTGAACAATGAAGTAAAATAATTTTAGGTAAAATTTAGATAATCTGGAGCTATTGTACAAGATGCATATGACATTATTTGGTGTTGTGTTATCAAGTCAATAATAGCTCGGCTGAATGAACTGCCTTCTGTTTTAATAGAAATTCATTTTCTTCCAAGCGTTATAGAATTTCAAGAAAGTCCAGCTGTTCTTCTTTAAAGTTACTTAATATGGTCCTATGTAGATGCTTTGTAAATTACTCGCACAGTTATAAAGTCATATGATTAAATAACTATGCAATTCACATTTAAGTGTGGTTACTTACTGCCTGGAACATGTCTTTTGATTGTTTCTTTAATATCTTACATTAGTATATTTTACAGAAATATGGGTAAACATTTTTAGCTCGACTATACGAAGTATATGGAGAGCTGTCCTACTCGCCCCGGCGTCGGCGTCGGCGTCCGCGTCCGCGTCCAGATTTTAGATTAAAGTTTTGGTGCAGTAAAATATTTTTCACTATAACTTTGTCATTTCTTAAGGTATCAACTTCAAACTTCAAATATATGTTCCTTATCATCAACCACATCTTATGTGACAAGGTTCATAACTCTAGCACCAATATTTTCAGATTTATCTCCCCTTGAACTTAGAATTTTCCTTAAAAAATACTATTTTTTACTGTTACTTCTTTATTTCTTAAGGGATCAACCTCATACTTCAAATATATGTACCTTATCATCATCCCCATCTTATGTGACAAGGTTCATAACTCTAGCACCAATATTTTCAGATTTATCTCCCCTTGAACTTAGAATTTTCCTAAAAAAAATACTATTTCTTACTGTTTCTTCTTTATTTCTTAAGGGATCAACCTCATACTTCAAATATATTTACGTTATCATCATCCCCATCTTATGTGACAAGGTTCATAACTCTAGCACCAATATTTTTAGATTTAGCTCCCTTTGAACTTAGAATTTTCCATAAAAAATATTATTTTTTACTGTTACTTATTTATTTTTAAAGGGATCAACTTCATACTTCAAATATATTTACGTTATCACCATCCACATCTTATGTGACAAGGTTCATAACTCTAGCACCAATATTGCAAGAATTATCTCTCCATAAACTTAGATTTTTTTACTAGAAAAATGTTATTTTTTATTGTAACTTTTTTATTTTTAAAGGTATCTACCTCAAACTTCAAATAACTTATTCCTTATCATCAATTACATTTTATGTGACAATGTTCATAACTCTTGAAGCAATATTTACAGATTTATCTGTCTTTGAACTTAGGATTTTCTTTAAGAAATATAATAACTTCTTTACTTTTTAAGGTATCTACTTCAAACTTCAAATATATATTTCTTATCATTACACAAATGTTGTGTGACAAGGTCCATAACTCTAGGATGACTATTTCTAGAATTATTCCCCTTGATCTTGGAATTAATGTTAACAAATGTTATTTTTTTTCTATAACTTAATACATAATTATACATAATGGATTTTTCTTTCATAGTTGTGTCCTCCTTACTGCGTCCAGTATTTTATTAGTCGAGCTTCGCTGTCTCCTGTGACAGCTCTTGTTTACTCTGTTGAACAACCAGTTATGCATTTACTGAGAAATCTTAAGATCATTGATATTATGATATTCTTTTTTACTTATTTTTGCAAAAACAGTTGGTAAGTAATGTTGTTGTTGACAACAAATGTTTAAAGTAATTTTATATAATTATCAAAGTTAAAACTGTTTTATGTTATACTTCTATTTTAATTGACCAGTTGAGTTTTGCAGCATTTTCTGTTTGAACTTCAAGAATGATTTTATTAAAAATGATTAAACAATGACAAGAACATAAATGATTCACATGGTTGAAAATATAAATCAGTTTCTCATTAAATTGATAATTGAATAGCTTAATAATGTAAAACTTGAATTAAATACCAGTTTTATGATGAATTAAATCTTTAGAATGAATTAAAATTTAATGTGCAATTCTCATTTAAGACATACATGTATATAAAGTATACAGATAAACTTTATTATACTATTAACAAATTTATGAAAACTTTGTAAAGTATATTGTAAAACCAGATATTTTGTGATGCTAAAATTTTGCAAAGTCAACTTTTCGAGACTAATTGGCAAAGTAATATATTTCACAGATTTTTTCTTTCAGTTCTGATAAATAATTTTGATACTTAGTGATCATTTTGTGAAATTAGCGAAATTCAATTCCTTGTGAAATTTTCTGATTTTACTGTAGTATATGTGATATGTTTTAATGAATATAGGCGCAAAAAAGTCTGAGCAAAAGAAAGCATTGAGAGGTTCCGGTAGGCACAAATTGATGTCTTGTTTTGTATCTATACAAAAAAATCTGTCAATCTTATCTCCCAATGGTTAACATATCTAATATTTTAAATGTGTAGTCTGAAAAAAGGTCCCAGCTTTGATACATACATGGTATTTTAACTGTATATGACATGTAATACTAGCATATAATTATGCAAATAGCATAAATGCATCAAATATTGTATACTTTCATGGTTTAAAGGCCCATTATGCTTAAGCAATTGTTTTAATTTATTTTGCAAAAGCTTTTTATTTTTGGTGTACTTTCATTATGTTTTTTTTTCTTCAAAAATGTTACTCGGTCAATTACCTGAACCATCTTTTTCTTATGTTGCTTTTTGGCTATAAGTACAGTTACAGTCATTTAGTATTTTGTATGGAAGTCAAAATATGAAACAAGATAGACAGATTTTTATTGTGCTAAAGAAATTTTTTTTTTGCAGTGTTTATATTGGTAAATGCTTTAGGAATAAGTTCAGTGTTGTTTAAATGACCGTTCAATGTTTAGAATAAATATTTAAAACAATTTAGTTCTGATAAAGACAGATTTCCTATCAATTATTTAATGTTGCAGAAATTTGTTAGAATATTCCATAAGTTTATTGTTATATTGTATACCATCTATAAAAGAGCCATTCTAATTGGCTGATTTGTGTTGACATAACAAGTTGGAAAAGAATGTGTAGACCAGATTGTTTTATCACGGCATCTTATTCTTTCAAATGATAGACATATCATCACCTTAGTGCAGTAATGGGTTAACTCCTATTAAGTTATTTAAGGAGTTAACCCATTACTGCACTAAAGTGACAATATACTCTATTATAGTCAGACTGGTATACAATATGAAAAATATATTGGAAAATTATACGTGTTTAGAACCGGTATAATTATTACAGTTTAACATATGACTAATGTTGAGGTCAATATATAGTTTTTTGACTTGATAAAAGTATTATCTGCCACAGACTATGATCGTCATCAGTCAGTACAACTTTTCTCAGATCCAAGCTCAATATATAGACCTAAACATAAGTCTATAACTATATAATCTCCCTTTACTTTAAACATAAAATTGTGATTTCAGTGCTTCATATCACGTAAACAACAAGTAATATTAAAGTTCCTATGTTTATAAAGTGGACAAATGTGTAACAAGGTTCAAAGTGATAGTTTAAATATCTTGAAAGCAAAGTATCCAGGTTTCATGTGATAATTTCAGACAAGAAAATAAAATGCTTTGTAAATTGTTGTACATTTGATATATTGAAATCAAAGCAGCGATAATTTCAGACAAGAAAATAAAATGCCGTGTAAATTGTTGTACATTTTTGTGTATATTAGTTTAGTTCAATGTATCCTGTATTTACTTGTACAGATATTCCTACATCTGACAAATCTGCAGGTGATTGTTTTACACTGTAACAATTTATTATTGTCTCTTTCACTTGAATACATAAGTCAATATTCTACATACCAGATTCACTTTTATAATTTTATACATGTTTATATTAAATGTTCACTGGTAAATGAAAGTGAAAAAAGAAAAACCAGTGAATTCAATTGAAATGTTTGTAAACTTTTGAAAAGAACAAAATTCTTGGTATTTGTAGTAAATGTAAGAAAAATATTTATATTTATTTTAGAAAAATATTTATATTTGAAATAAAAATGTTTTAGAAAAAATATCTATTTATATTTTACAATAAAAATTATTTTAGAAAAATATTAATTTATATTTAAAAAAAAATATTTTAGAAAAATATTTCATCATTATTTTTTAAAATTTAGATATTGTAATTTTTTTACTTTATATACACTATGATTAATGCATGTTATTTTATATATGTATACATAATAGTTGGGATAGTAAAAAGGATTAAAAAAGATAAAGCAGTAGTAAAGGATAAAGGTAGTACTTGTATAGTAATTCTACATGTATATATAAATGTCTAATATATATGTATATATAGCATAAACAAACATCACTTGTTACTGACTATTTGTTAAATAAAAGAGCAAATTTAATCAGTCAAATTCTGTCATAAGTTGTGGAAGTACAATATTGAAGATGATAATTCTTGAAATAATTGATATTAATAAGGGACTTGATTTACTGGACCTTGCAAATGACAGTAACATCCTATAATTAATAATCCATATTTCTGTTACAAGCCTAATACATACTAAAATGCTCATTTCTTTAAAATGACTTATACTGCTGTTTTTGTTTCATTGATTGAACAATCAATATATATTTTTTAAAAAATCAGTTCCAAATATAATAAAAATATCATAACTTGAGGAATTTAAAAAACAAAAATTGTGATCATACCTAATATTTTAAGAAGTTACTTGGAAAAAAAAACTATAAAAGAAATGCTTCTACCAATGATTTAATGAAATATCCAATTTTAATAATGCAATTTACGTTAGATTTTGTACATATAACCATGGCACTTGCATGCCTACATGTCATATAATATAAATGTCATATAATAATCATGTTATGATATGCCGTCATTTTTAGCTCGACTATTCGATAAGAATAAGTAGAGCTATTGCAGTCACCCGAGCGTCGGCGTCGGCGTAACCACTTATGTTAAAGTTTTTGTAATAGTTCAAATATTTTCAAAGTCCATAGACATATGGCTTTGAAACTTTGCACACTTGTTCACCATCATGAACCCAACCTGTAGACAAGAGGAGGTAACTCTATCAAGCATTTTGACAGAATTATGCCCCTTTTTCGACTAAGAATTTATGTTAAAGTTTTTGTAATAGTTCAAATATTTTCAAAGTCCATTGACATATGGCTTTGAAACTTTGCACACTTGTTCACCATCATGACCCCAACCTGTAGACAGGAGGAGGTAACTCTATCAAGCATTTTGAAAGAATTATGCCCCTTTTTCAACTTAGAATTTACATTTAAGTTTTTGTAACACCTCATTTTTTTTCAAAGTTCATTGACACATGGCTTTGAAACTTTGCACACTTGTTCAACATTATGACCCCAACCTGTAAACAGGAGGAGGTAACTCTATCAAGCATTTTGACAGAATTATGCCCCTTTTTCGACTAAGAATTTACGTTAAAGTTTTTGTAATAGTTCAAATATTTTCAAAGTCCATTGACATATGGCTTTGAAACTTTGCACACTTGTTCACCATCATGACCCCAACCTGTAGACAGGAGGAGGTAACTCTATCAAGCATTTTGACAGAATTATGCCCCTTTTTCGACTTAGAATTTACGTTAAAGTTTTTGTAATACCTCAAATATTTTCAAAGTCCATTGACATATGGCTTTGAAACTTTGCACACTTGTTCAACATCATGACCCCAACCTGTAAACAGGAGGAGGTAACTCTATCAAGCATTTTGACAGAATTATGCCCCTTTTTCGACTAAGAATTTACGTTAAAGTTTTTGTAATAGTTCAAATATTTTCAAAGTCCATTGACATATGGCTTTGAAACTTTGCACACTTGTTCACCATCATGACCCCAACCTGTAGACAGGAGGAGGTAACTCTATCAAGCATTTTGACAGAATTATGCCCCTTTTTCGACTTAGAATTTACGTTAAAGTTTTTGTAATACCTCAAATATTTTCAAAGTCCATTGACATATGGCTTTGAAACTTTGCACACTTGTTCAACATCATGACCCCAACCTGTAAACAGGAGGAGGTAACTCTATCAAGCATTGTTTTTACTATCAAGCACTAAGAATAGTCGAGCGTTGCTGTCCTACCGACAGCTCTTTTCAATGTAATGTGATAGTTATAATATACACATTCATGTGATATGATATTCATGTGATATACACAGTCATGTTACAATGTGATATGTTGATATCATGTGGTATACACAGTCACATTACAATGTGATATGATGATCATTTGATATGCACAGTCATGTTACAATGTAATATGATAATCATGTGATATACACAGCCATGTTACAATGTGATATGATGATCATGTGATATATACAGTCATGTTACAATGTAATATGATATTCATGTGATATGCACAGTCATGTTACAATGTGATATGATGATCATGTGATATACACAGTCACATTACAATGTGATATGATGATCATTTGATATGCACAGTCATGTTACAATGTAATATGATAATCATGTGATATGCACAGTCATGTTACAATGTGATATGATGATCATTTGATATACACAGCCATGTTACAATGTGATATGATGATCATTTGATATACACAGTCATGTTACAATGTGATATGATGATCATGTGATATACACAGTCAAGTTACATTATGATATGATAATCATGTGTAATGTGATATACACAGTCATGTTACAATGTGATATAATGATGGTGTATCTTATACTGTCATGTTACAATGTGGCAATGTAACATTAAATATAAAGTGAAAACAGTTTGCATGTACATTGGATCACCCAATAATCATGTACCTATATTATATACAACTATTGTATAAACATACTGCATGATATGTTTATGTCTGAATTAAATTATCTGTAATAGAAAATTGACTAGATTTATTTAATCAAAAGAAAATGATTCATTTAGACATTTTATCATTGAAAATTTTAAGAAGTAAATCATTTTATAAATGCTAAAAAACTTTTTTGCATGCACTTTGAAATCTTTATTTACAATTAACTCCTTATTACAATTATCACATTATTATTGACAGGATTTACAGGTAATGTTATTGTGTAAAGCAGTTTTTTTTAGATGACTGTCAGGTTAATTTGGTTAATCTAATAAATGTAAAAAAATAACATTTTTACCAAGTTGCAATATTATTTTTTTTTACTTTTTATATGTTTTTACCTCTGTTTGTGTGAAATATTTTGATAAATTTGAATCTTTTTTTCAGCTGAGATAAGGTTGTAAAGATGGTGAAATGAAGCATTTTAGCAAAAAAATTCTGTGTTTATAATGATATTTCTGTAACTTTTCCTATCTCTGTATATCACATTTAGTTTGTAATAGCCTCACATTTTCTAACCAGTAACATTTATATCTTTTATATTTGTTTATTATATCATTTATATCAACATTTATGAATTTTGACAATTTTTTCCCTCTATATTTAACAGGTGGTCAAGGGCGTGAGTTTGTGATCCTTGGAGACAAAGAGGTGGATTATGACCCCAACTTTCGTCTCTACTTGAACACAAAACTCGCCAACCCGAAATACTCCCCCAATGTGTTTGGTAAATCTATGGTCATCAACTACACTGTGACATTGAAGGTAAGGCAGTTAGTTGCTTTCACTTTGATGATTTACTGATTTTAATGTTTTTCTACATTAAAAAGTCTTAGACATTTTGGAATCGTCAAAATTATAAACACAATATTATATAAGTGCAGCTAATTAGACTTGTCAAAGAGACATCAAGATAATTTTGAAAGTCTGTAAAATTGGTGAAAGTCTGTTAATTCATAATTAATTAGGCTTTAAAACACAATAAATCAGTCCACTAAGGAAAAATGAATCATTATGATTAGGAAGTCAGTGAAAAATTGCTACAGTTTGAAACATGACTTAAGTAATGCCTTTACATTACAAATAAACCATCACCAGAACCAACAGTACACATTCTGTATAAATGACATTAAATACCAGTAAATAGCCTTGATTACTGAGGTAAATAGAGCAAAAAAAGAAATTTATTATGTACTGAAATAAAGTACAATGTACACTGTAATCATGAAAAGATTTAGTTGACTGTGATATATATGTATTTATGTCTATCAGGGTTTAGAGGATCAGTTATTGAGTGTGATAGTGAAGTTTGAGAGACGAGAGCTGGAGGAACAACGTGAAAGACTCATCCAGGAGACCAGTATGAACAAGAAACTTCTGAAAGACCTGGAAGATTCTCTACTGAGAGAGTTAGCTCAGTCACAGGGAAACATGTTGGATAATACTGAACTTATTTCAACACTGGAGGAGACAAAAACAAAAGCCACTGAGGTTTGTTTAGGTTAAATATATTTATTTAAGCTTAAGGTACAAGACAATCTGGCCTCAAGGTTATTAAACTTTTTTTATCAGGAAGGTTAATAAACTTTTTTTATCAGGATTTTCATTGGTCAGTATATATTCAGTCTATGAGAAAATGTTGTCGTCACTAAAATGGTGCTCTAACCCTTGATTTATGGATGAGAGGCCAACACCATACCCACAAGCCTGTTGCTTCTACATGTTTGTGCTTAGTGACACTTTATGTTGTTTGAGATTGGTATTTTCAAGTTTTGGATTTCACTTAAATTTTATATCATTTCCCATGTGGCTTTCTTCGATTTCTTCAATCAATAAAAAATGTTCAAAAGAATACAACTGTTCCTTATGAATGAAAAGTCTGTGTTATATGTGATGGATATTTATTTCTGAGATAGATCTAAATGATCTTGGTTGACTTAATAAGCTTGAATCTTATTAAAGAAGAACATTGTTTTACATGTTATTTTCATAATTTTTTTCCACATTAAGGTGTCAGAGAAACTGAAGCTAGGAGCCAAAACAGCCTTAGATATTGATAAACTGAGAGATGGGTACCGTCCGGCAGCTAGGAGGGGAGCCATTTTGTTTTTCGTGTTGGCAGATCTGTCATCTATCAACAGCATGTACCAGTACTCCCTGTCATCATACCTGGAGGTATTTGAGTATTCACTGAAGAAGAGTATGCCAGATACAATCCTACAGAAACGATTGAAGAATATAATGGACACACTAACACATAATGTATATGATTACGGCTGTACAGGTTGGTTATATTTTATTTACTAACAGTCAGTCTAGTTTACTGATTTTACCCATAACCTGTTGAATTTGTATTATGGAATTGCACTGCTTTGAATTTGGAACAGTCCATTTGAAATTTTAGGTGTTTTTTTATATCAAAATGCAAAAATTCAGCTAGCAACATGGTAGAGCCTGGTCAGACTGCACAGATATGCTGACTGGTCTCTGTCCTGACTATGCTGGTTGCAAAGACATATCAGTTTCAGCATGTTAAAGGCTAAAGAACAAACAAATTCACTAAGATTAAACTTTTTTATTTAGAAATAAGAAGAATTTATTCTTGTTCACTTTGTTAGACTCGGTCACAATGATTTAGTTTGGAAATATTTTTTCACCCTGTCAGGGAATAACATTTTATATAGTGTTTTGTCTATGTATTGCTCTTGTGATAAAAAATTGACAAAAGATTTTTGATAAGCATGATGATAATAAAGTCACTCCATGATTTTGATGATGATTTTCTCAGATTTAAGTAATCTCTTAATAGTTTAAATATGTTTTGTAGCATGTCAGGTTAGGTTGAAAGTGTTAAAAACATTTAATTGCTTTCCCTAGTAAATTACTTCTGAATCAAATGATAATTTAAATATTCCAGGTATATTTGAGAAGCATAAGCTGTTATTCTCCTTCCAAATCTGTATCAAACTGGAACAAGATCTTCAGCATGTACAACAAGACGAAGTGGACTTCTTTATCAAGGTAAACAATTGATTTTTCTGCTGAAAGCAGTTACTATTGTAAATATTTGACTGATTTGTCTTGTCCTATGAATTTATTTGAAACAGTTTATCAACTCCTTGCCTGCTGGGTGGCAGTAGATTCTTACCATGTGACCAGTGAAGACAAAATACTTTCTTTTGAGCAACAAAAATTGCTTAAAAAGCCAGTGAAATGAGTTCCTGACACTCTGCACTTGTTGCATATAAATAGCAGAAAAACTCAGCACATAATAATTTCCCTACAAATACACCATTGGTAGTAGTCACTTTGATATTTTGAAAGTTTGTTTAGTCATCTGTTGGCTTGCATCTTAAGAATGCATTGTTATTAAACAATTTCAGGGTAATATTGCATTAGAGAAGAGTAAACGTAAGAAACCATATGCCTGGTTCCCAGATGAGGGCTGGGAAGATGCGATACGATTGGCTGAGGTGTTCCCAGATAACTTTAGTTCCCTGCTTGAAGATATTGAAAAGAATGAAAAGCCTTGGAAGAGGGTATGTTAGGATTCTTTTATATTATCATTAAGTTTATATAAGCTTATTTACTATAAAACATTTTTGAATCGGGGAAAGCATTCTTTTAGTTTGATGATTAATTATTGGTCAGTATGATTTGTAGTTTTAAGCCATGTAAAGCTAATTGTATACGTATTTTTCTATATAATGTTCCTTTTCCATTGGGTGAGTTTTCCTTGGTTTCCATCAATTTAGATATGGTTTGTCTGTTTTAATCCTGTGTTTTGTCATTACAGTGGTATGATCATGACACACCAGAGTCTCAACCATTCCCACTGAAATATCAGGACAGTCTACAAGGATTCAAGCGCCTTATGTTACTCCGATGTTTCCGTGTTGATCGTATATACAGGGCCATCACAGAGTTTGTAACAAAATGCATGAGTGAGAAATATGTTACCCCACCCATCATCAGTTATGAGGCTATATACGAGCAGAGTACCCCTATGTCCCCTATTGTGTTTATTCTGAGTCCAGGATCTGATCCTGCCAGTGATCTCATGAAGCTGGCAGAGAGGATTGAGTTTGGAAGCAACAAGATTAAGTTCCTGTCTATGGGTCAAGGTCAAGAAAAGGTGAGACAGTGTTTCTTATTAAAATACATCTTCATATATGAGCTAACAAAAAGCAGACAAAACCAACATAGTCCATTTGCCACCAGCATGGATCCAGACCAGCCTGCACACCCACACAGTCTGATCAGGATCCATGCTGTTCGCTTACAAACCCTATTACAAGTAGAGAAACTGATGGCAAACAGCATGGATCTTGATCAGACTGCAGAAATTTGCAGGCTGGTCTGGATCCATGCTGGTCGCAAACGCACTATGTTGTTTTGTCATGATGCTGCTCATATACACAATATGTTCTTTGTGATTATATATGATTCTTTTTATTCTATCAAAGGAAACAAATCACATTTAGGTATGTATGTGGGAAATATAATTTTTTCATCAATATGTATTTCATTTGTTCAAATGTTTAAGGAACAAATCAAGTCTTCATTTTTTTCCATTTCTGTTTCTGACAGCACCATTTCTTCAATCTGCTGATGAATGCTAATAGAAATTTTAGAAAAATCAAAGTCTTCCCAGCTGAATCTAGCCCTGACTTATTTTAGGTTGCCCTACAACTATTGGAGACAGCTATATCTCGTGGTCAGTGGCTGATGTTACAGAACTGTCATTTGTTGGTGAAATGGTTGCGTGATTTGGAGAAACAGCTGGAGAAACTTACCAAACCTCATCCAGACTTCCGTCTCTGGCTCACTACAGAACCTATACTTGCTTTCCCCATTGGTATATTACAGAGATCTCTTAAGGTACAAGTTTATTCTTATTTTAAATTTCATTTCCACTCAAATGATATTTCCTTAACTGACTTTCTTTCCTTGTGATAAGCTTTTGCCAAAGTTATTTATAATGTCATCAGAAAATAGATTTTATTAATTGTTATTTTGGCATCTTGTGATGATTTATGTATTTTTGAATGAAACTGATACAAATATTTTGTTTTAGCTATGACAGAAAACTATATTTCATTCTATCTTTAATAATGTCAAAGCCCTCTCGAGGAAATTTTATCAGAATTTCATTTGTAACTTACAGATTAATTCTATTTTAGGTTGTGACAGAACCTCCCAATGGTTTAAAACTGAACTTGAGGAACACATATCACAAGATTTCCAACACAGCCTTGACAGAATGTCCACATCAGGCTTTCCCAGCTCTCATATTTGTGCTGGCATTCTTCCATGCTGTTGTACAAGAGAGAAGGAAATATGGCAAGATTGGCTGGAATATTCCATATGACTTTAATGAATCTGATTTCTCAGTGTGTATGGAGATATTGAAAACATATCTACAGAAATCATTTGACCTTGGAGAGGCTAAGATACCTTGGAACAGCTTGAAGTACCTCATCGGTGAGGTAAGAAACTATACTTAATGCATTTTAGAGGTTATGTATACCGGTAGGTACAAATGTACTTCTACATGGGTTTTGAGTAATTATGTCAAATGATCATGAATTATCAAAAATGTTTTCCTAATGATAAATGTTACATTCGGTTTTGCAAAATATTTTTTAATTAAATTGCAGAAGCAACAATTACTCAGAAAGAGGGTTATATTTAATAATATTGTGTCTATGTCTCCATATCTTACAAAAAAAAGCGTTTTTTTTTAGACAACATACATCAGTTGAAAGATAAAGTGAAAATAAAATGTTATTTATTGAATAATTAAGGAATTTCCTTTTTCTGAAAGTTTGAAATACTGTTCTACATTTAAGTTTTAAATTTTCTGCTTTACGAAGACAATGATCATTTTATGTGTTATGTGTAGGTGATGTATGGAGGACGTGCTATTGACAACTTTGATCGTCGTATATTGAACACGTACATGAGTGAATACATGGGAGACTTCATTTTCGATACATTCCAACCATTCCATTTCTATCACAATGAAGAAGTAGATTACAGGATCCCAGAAGATGGTCCACGAGACAACTATACTGGTATGTCTTTGTTTGAACAGTCTCTTATCCCAAAAAATTGATAGAACTTTTAAAACCTATCCTAAGATCTTATTTATACTTAATAAAATCAGTTGTTACATGCTTTTGTTACTGTAAGTGAGTAGATAAAAGTCTATGTGAGATGATATTAGTAAACTTTAATAAAGATTTTTGTATTGTTTCCTTTAATGTGTTGAATGTAAATACAATATTTAGTAGTGTTTTTGATTCACAAACACAAATTTTGGTGTTATTTTGAGGTTAGTGGCTTTACTCTGGTGGTGAGATGATATATTAGATATTATGTTGTATGTTGTAGATTTCATAGAGGAGTTACCACTAGCGAACACACCTGAGGTGTTTGGTCTTCATCCTAATGCTGAGATTGGGTATTATACCCAGGCTGCCAGAGATATGTGGCTACATTTGGTGGAGCTACAACCACAGACAGGTATATACTGCCACTCTTACAATGACAATGTTTTCATTATTCAATTATAAAATCAGTTCAGCAAGATATTACTAATTTAGATTTTTTTTGCCATATTCATTTTATGTACATTTAATTTTGCATTATACATTTATTGATATGAAAGTGTAATATTAATTAATATCTACTGAAACATTTTAAGAACTCAATGAGTTGATGAAAATTTTTTACCAATAAATGAAAAGTTTGTGAAATAACTACTTCCTTGGTTAATTAGAGACATTATGTAGGGTAATGATACCTTTTGTGGAATTTTGAATGAGCTTGACAGATTATTGACAAAATGAGTTAAATTTATTTCAGTTAATTTGAGAGTACATTAATTTTATTTATACAGAATTTATAATCTATAAGAGGCCTAGTACAGGTTCTAAGGGTGAGATTTCCTACCTGTATCAAGCTGATATTACGGAATCTAAGAAGTTATGACAATACCAAAATTTTTCGAAAATATAATGTCAATATTGGAAAAAAAAATTGTATATTGTTTGTTAAATGAACAGCTTGGTATTGGTACGGAGAAAATACTTCTATAAATAAATGTCATGCAACCTATCCAAATAGTTTCAAATCTTTCCATTCCAAACAAAAATACATATGTATTGTACTCTGACAGGAACAGTTTTATTTTACCTTTTACATTGTTGCAATGTGTAAACAACATACACATCAAAAGGTACATTTTGTTGATGAACTTGTTTCATTTAGCATGTAAAAATTTGGATTTATAGCTTATATTCAATGCAGTTGTTATTGTACCATAAATACTTTGGACAAAATTTGGTAACCTTATCTGTACCTTTTGATGAAAGATTGTTGTTATATTTGTAGTGAGGTAAATTTGTATAACTTTGAAAGCTACTCATCCCAAACCATCCTAGAAACACAGATCAATTATGTCTATTCTATTGTAAATATATTTAACTATCAGATGAATATTAATATATATTAAGCCTTACCAAAATCTTAAATTCGCTTGTCCTTCTTTCAATCTGGACAAAACCATCTCTCATTCTTTCAGTTCGGACAAACATTTAATCATTTTAGTGGAAATTCTGAAAATATATTCTGACAGAATAGCTAATAGTGCAGACCATGATCAGACGGCGCATATGTGCCAGCTAATCTGGGTCTGCACTGCTTGTATGGGAAGAATCAGTTTCCATTGGCAGGCTTTGGTTAAAACAATTAGTGATGTATAGAGATTGAACCATTTAAGATCAATAATTGTAATAACAAAAAAAAAGGAAAAACAATAATTTTTAATAACATCAATTATATTTTGATATTTACGTATTCCTGAACAAGCCTTAATAGTGTTTTATAAAGTGTGCATGAAAAGTAACATCTAATCTTTTGTTGTTTTTTTGTGTAAAGGTGAGAGTTCATCGGGCATCAGTCGTGAAGATTTCATTGAAAAGATTGCTACTGATGTGGAAGGTAAGATCCCGGAGCAGTTTGAATTAGACAAGATACGTAAGAAGTTTGGGCTAGAGATTTCACCAACAACTGTCGTACTGTTGCAAGAACTTGAGAGATGGAATTTGCTTGTCAACAGAATGAAACGATCCCTTGTTACACTGAAGAGGGTATGTCCAAAATAAGATTTTCTATCTTTTTATTTATGCCCGAGCCATATTATATTTGGTATGCAAATACATTTCTGAGTCCAGTGTCATAATACATTGACACCTGTGTCTGATGTCATAAAACATAAGCATCTGTAGTCAGTGTCATGAAACATGGACATCTGCATCTAATTTCATGAATTGCAGGCATCAGTGTGTGAGTCATTCATAAAATGTACTTTCAAAAATGTTTTGGAGAATATAAATTGTTGTAGTCAGTCACCACTGTTTTTATTTGTTCTTTTATCTTAATGTTGTTACTGTTTCAAATGATAAAGATACACAGTGTTTTGACCACTTTTGTTTTCTATTAGATTATATAACACTATTTCAGGCTTTGGCTGGTGAGGTTGGTATGTCAAGTGAGCTGGATGATGTAGCTAAGTCATTGTTCAATGGTCAAATACCCTCTATCTGGCGCAGACTCGCACCTGAGACTCTCAAATCCCTCGGTAACTGGATCATCCACTTTGAAAATAGATATAAACAGTACAATGGCTGGGTAAGTTATTTCATTTTGTCCACACAATAATGTAGGTTTTGGGCTGTTTTTATGCTGTATTGCTTTCAATATGAAATTATGTATGCTTTCTTTGCCCATATAATTGGTTCTTTTCTAAAATTACTTAACATTTCTTTGGAAGTGATGGTATAATCTAAATTGTTTGATCATGTATTATATCATTTGTTCAAGAAATATTTTAATTTTATGACAGGTCAATGAGGGAGAGCCAGCTGTCATGTGGTTGTCTGGTCTTCATATCCCAGAATCCTACCTAACTGCTCTTGTGCAGGCTACCTGTAGGAAGAATGGATGGCCCCTGGACAAGTCTACCCTGTATACCTCGGTCACAAAATGGTCAAACCCAGATGATGTCACAGAAAAGGCACATCAAGGTTGGTACTCTTTAAATAAATTATAAAACATGGCTTACTGTTTAACTACTCACTGTATAACAATTGTTTTCAAGCAAATTTTAACACAATTTCTTTTTTTTTTCTTTTATCAAATACATACTTATTTCTTTTTTCTTTTACCAAATACATATTTACTATTTCATTTATCTATTTATTTTTTTTTTTTTCATATTATTATTGTAAGATTCTAGCTCCTTTTTCATCATTCAAGTTGAAGTCCTCTAAAAAAATTTGTTAGACTATTTCATACTTACCATACTACTCATTTATATGCTTGAGAATAAATCATGGAGATTTTTATTTAAAATATGAGCAGAGCTTTTAGAGTTGTGTGTTAAAATTAAGTTACTTCCTTTCAAGGGTGAAATAATTCACTTTTAATTTATATCAAACAACTTTGTTATTCATTTCAAACAACTTTGTTATTCATTTCAAACAACTTTGTTATTCATTTCAAACAACTTTGTTATTCATTTTATATCTCAATCAGATCATTATATACCTTTTATGATTAACAAATATTACATAATTATTATTATTAAAATTTATTATTATTAGAAAAGTCAACATTTCTTTCATTAATATCAAATCAAATAACTATAGAGTGCTTTCTATTTGTTTGTTTGCTTTTTGTTTGTTTCTGTTTTATTTACCTAATCACAAAAATCCCTTGACAACAGAATTATTTACTTGATACACTAAAATCTAATATTTTCATGCCCATCTTTATTTATTGTTCTAAAACTAAATATGAAACAAGAGGAGATTGTTGTGACGTTGCCTAGTAAAAACTAGACCACTAACATGTACTCATTTTTAGGCCTCGGTAACATCATGTCGAGTGAAACTAGTAGCTTTGCCAACATGAAAGGTACAGTACACGGCATAATGCACATAACCATTATGGTAGATACTGCATATGTGTATATAACATTATACCTGCATATATGTTTACTCAGTGTTTGAAAATAAGACAGTTTTATTCAGCAAAAGAATGTGATGAATTTTGAAATTTCATGAAAAGGGTTATAAAACTAAATCAATTGTTGCCATTTTCTGGCTTTAAGCTGTCAAACGTAATGGTTGGCCACATTTAAGGCCTTACTTTGTAATTTATGTAAATGACCATTTTCATATTGTTCAAATTCTGCTTATGAAAAAAATCTATTTTAGAAAGTGCTTTATAAACTAAAATGAGAAAAGTTTTATAACTTAATCTTAAAATGCAATAGAACGACTTTAGACATTGGCGCAACAACAAAATCATGATTTAAATAATGGGGAAAAAATTCCCCATGAATATATAATTTGCTTTTAGTTTTATAAACCCTTTCATTGAATTCAGGTCAGGGAAGTTGTTTTTAAATGAAAGTTTGCTTAAAATCTTTCTCCCCTATGTTGCTACAAAATATAATCATTATATTAGCTATTCTTCCTCTGTATAATTATAGCAATTGTTACGAGAGCAAAATATGTATATGAACATATGCGAGATGTCTTTATGTTTTGAACATTTTTTTAATGCTGAACATTTTTTCCTTGATTTTCTTTGTAACAGATTTAAGGATATTTTTGTAAATTATGAAATGTAATGTAAAAGAACTCTAAAGTCACATTTGAAGAAGGAGTGTTCAATTAGATTTTACTTGCTTTCAACATGCAGTTGTTTATTTATATATTCAATTACAATCAAAGTTATTAAAAGATATATGAATGTAGACAAATCATACAACAGAACATTTGTTGGCAAAAGTTAGTCAGATATAGCATGCATGTTTTTGCTTCACATGTTTTGTCCTCTGATATATACAGTAAAGTTAAAAGTTCAATTCTGTATGACTATATCAAATAGAAAGGTTTGGCATTTAGTCAAAAAATACAACAACAAAAATGTAAGCATATTTGAGGACTTTGTCAGCTTATTTCAGGGTTGCATTCATCAAAATGCTGCATTAAAACACTGTTGAAAAATAATCTTAATGATAAAGTATTTAACAATTCATTATTTCTTCGAGTTTCAGACCAACTCATTCAAGATCTTGGCCAATTTCTTCTTTTTTTAAATTTTATTAAATTTTAAATAGACTAGTATACATACCTGTTGGAAAATCTGAGGGAATATATATGACTTAGATAAATTTGCCTTTGTATCTAACTATCTAAAATGTTGATGGCTGAATTATTAGCTGAATGAGTCTCCACAAAATCAAGACTTCAACATTTTCAATTTTGCCATGTTGGGCATCTGAATAAGGTTCCCATTTTGAAGTATACAGTAAAAACACAGTATACATAACAACCATTCCACAAATAGAACCACGTGGCTATTTAGGGCACTTTTCAAAAATAAAAATAAAAAATTTGCTTTCTTTATTCATTGAGAAAAAATATCAGTATACTGACCACACCTATTATTATTTTTCAATTTGAAGCATCATGAGATGTAGTCAGGAGATATAAAATCAGTTATAAATCATAAATTATACAATCTTACATGGAAGTTTGATTTTACTTCCTTAGAAGTATGTAAGTCTAGAAATTAGAATTTATATCTACTATATAATATCTGGTATATACGTTCTACTAGGATATATTATATCAAATAGAAAACATTGTTAGAATGCTAGTTATTATGATACTCTATGAATATATTAGAGTTAGATAATTTGATGATAGAATAAGTATAAATCTGCTTTATGTATGCTAATACATGGAAGAGGTTTACACAGAACTTTGTATGAGATATGCACATTTGATGGGAAAAGGATAGACATTTGATGGTAAAGAACAACTGTTGTTTTGTTCAACATGTTTGACATATTCACATGTTACATTAACAGATGACAACTTAATTTTGTTAATTTAAATGAATGAAAACTGGTAATATGATGTACAAAACAAAGATTATTAGAATGGACAAGATTTCAGTAAAAGATGTTTATGTATAACTGAGATTTGCTATAAAACAATGCTCTCTTAGCTTTCACTGTATAAATTCATAACAAAATCATAACTTTGAATCATTCATCATTTATTTATAATGTAAGTAAAGCTGTTTAATACATCATATTTTAATCTTGTTGGTTTTCAGGATGTTTTGTACATGGCCTGTATTTGGAGGGAGCAGGTTGGAATCGTGAGGAAATGTGTCTGATAAAACAGAAACCTAAACAGTTGATACAAGAGTTACCTATCCTGAAGATTATACCAATTGAGGCTCACAGGCTGAAACTTCAGGTAAGAAGATTATAAAAACACTCTCAAAGCTCCATGGGTTTCAAGGTTGTAAAACTTTTTTTCTGCGTTGTGCCTCAAATCTCAGGATTTTCATTGGTTAGTGAACATTCTCTTGCTGCCAATCAGATACCCATGATCTTTGTAACAGCAGACCCTGTGTCAAAGGTTATTAAGAATTTTCAAAAACCAGCATAGGATTATATTGACCATTGAAAATCCTGAGATTCAAGACAGAAAAGTTTTATAACCTCAATGCCAGAAAATTCTTTCATTCAATATGTCTTTCTGTTATAAATACTTTAATAACAGTTTAGTTCCTTGGTTATTTAAACTTGTTTGTAAATTTATAAGTGCAACAAATGCAAAAAATATCCAGAGTGTTCTTTAATTAATAATTGGTGGCCTCAGTTCATTTGTAAGTTAGTTGATCATTTTTGTACGTTTCCTAGGCAATAGATATTCTAAAATGATGTATTCAATTCATAATTCAATCCAATTCAAATAAATTTAAAGTGAATTCTCTAATATAAATAAACTAATTGATTGATTTGTCATTTTGTTACAATTTTGCAGTTACATTTAAATTGTATCTTCACTTAAAAACTCGAAGTTTGAAAATCATTTTGATTAATCATTAATTTAGAAATGTTCACATACCTTTCAAAGGTTACTTACAACTTATTGTACAAATTGTTAGTAATGAATGTTGTTTTTGTGTTTTCAGAATACATTCCGTACACCGGTGTATGTGACGTCACAGAGACGTAATGCTATGGGAGTAGGTCTAGTGTTTGAGGCTGACTTGGCCACCACTGAACATATCAGTCATTGGGTGTTGCAGGGAGTCTGTCTTACACTAAATACAGACTAAAATGTTGATCTTACACTAAATACAGACTAAAATGTGGATCTTACACTAAATACAGACTAAAATGTGGATCTTACACTAAATACAGACTAAAATGTGGATCTTACACTAAATACAGACTAAAATGTGAATCTTACACTAAATACAGACTATAATGTGGATTTACACCAAATACAAACTGAACTTTGTGATGTTAAAAAGATAACATTTAAATATCTAAACAAACGTTGCCAGCATCATCAACATATAAAATCAACATAATGAGTAGATAGAAGAACAAAGTATAGAAAAATATATAAATCGTTTATTATTCAACCATGATTGTGAATATATAAGAATTGTTTGTGAGAACTTTATTGTATTGTCAAATTTCAGTTTTGATTCAAAAGAATGAAATTCCATGAAAACTGTGCACTATTAGATACTTAAGTTGATTTTTACATTCCGTCCATTGGATCTCAGTGAAAAAAGATATGTGATAATTATTATACACATTATTTATAAAGACAGTATTTATAATTGTTTTTTTTTTTTTAAAGCGTTTTTTCAATGTATTATTTATTTTTGCCAAAAACAAAAACACAATTGTTTTTAAAAAAGGTAATAAATTGTTAAATGTAGGAAAAATGTACCGAAAAAACTTTAAGACAAAGGGAATGTTGTTGTTTTTTTTTTTCAACATTCCATGAAAATCATTTATTTATTATATGTAAATTTTCTATGTTAAAGCAAATGTGATACAGTTATTCCGTCCATATATATTTTATATATACAATCTAATGAACATTCTGTTACATTTTAAGATCTCTTTTTTGTTTTGAATCAGTATTTAATTGATGATGGTATTTATATATATATTAGAGAGTTTGCAATTTAGGAGAGAAATTGCAATTAAGGGACAAAGAAAAATAATCTATAGAAAAAAACAAACGGTTTTGTTCTTGTTGAACTATTTATTTTCAAGTTTTCCTTTTGTGAAGTAAATTTGAAACATCAAATGTTGCTTGTTTGTGTCAATTTTTACAATTTTGTCCAATATTCACTTCCTTCATTTTCCTGGCAACTCCAGCAAGTGATTGAATAACGCAGGTTTTTTTTATGATCCTGGCCTGACTACATTGTGATATATTCACTCGAAATTTGTCCTGAACCTCTAGAAAAATAGATAAAGGAATATCATTTTCATAGTAACTGACTATTCAGATATACATGTACTTTTTAAAACAAATATACGGCGTATTATGTTTGTTTTCAAATACCTGTCCTAAATTGAATTGGAAACGTAATCAATCGTCTAACCAAAGTTAGTTTGAAAGAGTTAAACAGAAAAAGGTTCCAAGTAACCAAAATGTATCAGACATAACTTGATATCTGTATAATAAAGTATAGGAAGTGAGAACAGTATGTTTACATACATGGGATTTGCGAGCAAGATAAGAGTCCTTAATATATCATATGTTATTAACATTTCGGTAGACGGCAACAATGTGCCAAATCCGATTTGAACACTGTTATTTGAAATAAACGCTGATGTAAAGAAAAAAAAGCGGTATAAATTGTGAAACTCCCATTTAATATTGCAAACTGATATTCGAGCGGGATCATAAAATAAATATTTACATAAAGTTTTCTTAAAAAAATGTAAAACTTTATTATTGCAGCAATCCAAGATTTAATAGAAGCATTCTGTAAAATACACGTTGGAAATGACATATAAGTAAATGCACATTTCTCATCAATATTCTGGCACGTCTGCACCATTCTAATTTGATTTTTAATATGATTATTTTGATTATTTTAAATAGAGTCGACCTAATGCGTTTTCCATAATGAATGAAGTTAGGTCTCACTTTGATCGGCTGCTGCCAGCAAGTGCTCTAATTTCATTTGTTTTCTTACATCGATCGCAGAGAGTACCTGAAAACCACCCTGATTGTTCCCTGTCAGCTTCTCTGAAACAAGATAAATTAGTATAACCTAGTATTATAGTATAGTAAACGTACGATGATAAATAGATGCTCACTATATGCTTACTGTATATTTTAAAGCAGCATGCCTCCATATTTATGCTAATTTTCATGAAAATTTTGAAAATGTATTTAAAAGTAAAATATTGTAAAGGGAACAAATATAGTAATTTACACATTGCAAAAAGGCACTTAATCTACATAAATTACCAAAAAGATGTAAAAATGCAAACATAGCCTTCTGCGTTAAAGTCACGCAGTAGCAATATGGTGACAAATACTGCAAAATCAGTCATTAATCGCATATAAAATGTAAGTAATCAATTTCATCTTGATTCATTTTGCTTTTCTTAAAATCTTGGAACAATTTTCTCAAGTTTATTTTGGCTCATCAGAAGGTATTCAACATGCTCAATAATGAAGTTATCAACGAAGCTGTGGTCATACCTGGATTGTCCTTGCTTATTTTCCATGACATTGAGTACACTAATCCAAGCTTAACATCATCGAAACCGACAAATATGTGCGACTCATTTTGAATCCTGTAAAACAATCTACTTGTGTCACTAGGCAGGCATAACTCTTCTATTAAATCAATTACATTTCTAGAATATTTTATACCGTCTTCTTTTGTTTGAGATATTTTAGTTTTGTCTCGTAATTTATCACGACGCCTCCTGCATTCACATTTGGAAGTTGAAACTGAAATGTACACAATCCCGAGCACAATAAAATATCCATTCATACTTCTAAGAAAACAATTAGAAAATTAATCAGTCGAATTAAATCCCTCCGGTAACAAAATACAGAGTTTTATTTTGTACAATTATTTATACTTCATATTTTACGATTTGCGTACTTGACTATTCACGAATAGCAAATAAATACATGCGATAGTTGCACATTTGGTGCACATGTTACATCTAAATGTCAAGGAAACGCTTCTGGCACGCGCCTTAGTTGAAATATCAAAGTGTCAGTTTCATTTTCATTTTTTTATATATTTGTTTGTCGTTACCTTACAGAGTTACATATAATTTTTTATTATTCCTTTCTATTCAGCACAAGAGAAAGGCATACTAGTACGTATGATCCAATTTATATTCGAGTCTAAATAAACTATGTAATTTTATCAGCAGTGGAAACACATAATTTACAAAACATGATTGATGAGTAGAAAAAATTACCATGTTTTATATAAAAAGAACAACTTGTTAAGACGATGACCTAACACTTCTCGCTCAATTAAAAAGCAATTAAAGGTAACTAATGATTAATGAGACATAGGGCGATGTTTACAAAATGTTAACGTCATTATCTTGATGATCCCTTTAATGGGTGAAACCGGTAGATATTTTTCTAAAATATCTCTTTAAATTATTATAATATTTTTGGTAAAAAATTATAATGTAAATCTGAAAAGGCATCGCTTCCCTCATTTTCCCAACAATGCTAAAAATATATCACGTTGCACAGAAATAATATGCGCTCGTATTGCAAGGACTTCACAGAGTATTTTTTTTGTCTTGGCGGGACTGTAAAAAATTTACGAGATTTTTATATCATTGTACGCAAGTCTCTTTTATCAATAACATCAATCGCTTATTCTGTTGTCCATTATTATTATTCCGTTCAGAATAATCATTTTTACTGAGCAAATCGACAAAGTATGGGTTTTCAATTTAATTCTGAGTATATTTCTGTATTATATTTGTTAAGTACCCCCAGTTGATCTATGTAAGAAGTCTTTTTTGTGTTTTCTTAAAGAATAAATTATGATAAAAACAACAACCACTTTTATATATAATTAGTTGGTCGGTCCTGAACTTAATAAATCAAAATGCAGTAAATAGATAAAATGTTTGTTTCGTTCTAAGTCACAAAATGTCATACATCGACTTTTAGCTTTAGTGGTTGAGGAAGACTCTGCGTTTCCCTTCTTGTATTATATCTATATAAGGCAAATTCTAGAATCTGATCGTTCAATGAACAACCAACTTTTCTTAAGTGTTTATCTTTATCAGTTCAAAAAATTTCCCTGTGTGGATTCGAATCTGCATGAATAAAGGCCGAGGGATTTGAAATCAGCTGCTAAAGGATCATAAAACTAGGAAACTTAAATCATTTTATGCAAAGTACGTCAATGTAAAATATAAAGTTTACAGAACTACACATCTATTGTTTTTTTGCGGAAAGTAAAGTGTATCATAAGAAACTTTTGAATACGTTTGTTTAAATACTGGACCTAATTTTATATCATCTCCAATGTTTTAAGCATGTTGTTTATATAATCCAACACCTGCTAACTCCATTAATAATACTTGCTAACATGCCTTTTCATGTAAACAATAAACATATCAAAGTTAATAACACGGTCATAAAATGCTGAATTAACTTTTATGTCAAAACGGAATTTGTTATCTATGAAAATCTAATGTATTGCCTTCCCACGAATACTGCAAAACAACTTGATCATGTAGTGCAGAAAAACTATTCTCTTTTTCATTCCAATATTTTGCTATGGGATAAAGAAAACTTAACACAAATATTTTAAAATAAACTGAGACAATTACCGGGTATTAATATACATTACTAGATATATTTAAAGTGTTTAACGTGTTGATACTAAGATTATGTGATGACGTCTGTTATTGAATAAAAATGCTTCAGTACTCCTTGGTCGCTCTCTCTTGAGTTAAGATATTCCATACACGGATGGTAATTTTTTTGTAGTGTTGATATGTTTTCCTAGATTTTAATGAAAGTCTTATTGCTATTGCTGGTTCGTTTTACACGTAGTTTGGTGGGCGATAATCTTAGTTCTTATTATGAATAAAATGTATAAAAAACGTTAAAAACAAACAAACAAAAAAAAACAAGCAAACTAAACCGAACAAACAAAGAAACCAACAACGACAAAATAACAAAAACACGAGATGAAAAATTATTGGATTTAAAAGAAATTGAGATTTACAGCTGCCACTTATCCGAAAAAATCTTGTTCTTTAAAAAGGTTAACATTCTTAAAAAAGTCAGTACAAAGCATCCAGTCATAACATACTCTGTTAATATAATCATTTATTTCTAGCGTTTTGCACTTAGTTCTCGGAATGTATAATAGTGAAGAGGGTGAAAGTTTCTTATGTATTCATCACAAAGCAAAAAAATCGGATATTTCAGTTACAGAATTTCAGGAGAAAACATTTATATTGAGACCTCCTGGAATAATTTTAATCTAAAATGATAACACAATCAGTTGCAATGTAATATCATTAAAAATATACCTTCTTACTAAAATGTAACAACAAAAAATAAGCTAAACGTTGCTAAAATATTAGGTTTATCATCTGTAAAAATGTAATGAATGCAGACAGTCTGTAAACTATATGTTTGTCAGCTGCCAATGTAATTGTCGGTTTTTGATGCAAAGATACATTTTCCTGTGGGCTATCAACGTAAGTCGATAACAGTTGTTCGCTTTATCACCAACCCACAGTTTCACCTATAAATTCTAAAACGAACGTGAGGATCAGGTGAATTATGTAACATTGGATGCATATGTTAGACGACTTTTATATTATTAATTACAAATTGTGTTAAAATTCCGAAGATAATGAGGATATTTGTTTGTTTTATAAGGACTGGATAATAAATACTTAACAGTAAAATTTATAGTATTTTAATTTGATTTTTTAACCTAAATGCATTAAATACGTTCAATTTTAATATTATTATTACTGAAGATTGGTTAACAAGTTATTTCAAATTCAGTTTTTAAAGTGTGTAAAGTAAACCTACGTTCTCTCAAAATTTATTTGATGAAATATTATAACAGCAATAATAAGAATATATCTTCCTATAAAGAGAAAAGTGACCACTTTCGGAAGCAGTTAAATTGGTAAAATTACATAAAAATTGCAGACTCGGTTTGACATAAGTTTGAGTCTGTACATCAATTATAAAAATATAAGATAAAACGAATAACAGTACCATGTTAATTTGTAAACAGCAATAACACAGTAATTAATATTTCTGGTTCATTAATTTTCTCATACATCAAGTATGGAAAAACACACAACATAACGTTCTTGTTCATGTACCTTTACTACATATTACAACATTTAATGTATAACATATAATTAGTAGTATATAGTGTAAAGTGTTCATCATTTAGAATAACTAAATTTTGTGTTATAATTGTTTTTCATTAACTGATCTTATTGAATATCGTGTTAAATAACAACAATAATTTTTAGATGAAATCTTAAACAGGTAGATATTTTAAAACAAATTCAAACATAAAAAATGAAATGTTACCACAATCTCGATGAAACATCATTTTCACATTTTGTTTTGTTTAAATTGCCATGCTATTGCACCGACATCGCGTATAATAGATAATTTCATCGTTTTATTTACAGTTAAAACATCAGAAGCACTATTTAATGCAAAGTACTTTAAACAAACAACATATTTGAAAAGGAAAACAATGAGAATGTATGTAAATATTATGTGGATATTATATCTGCTACTACTTGTGAAAATATGTGAGACAAGAAAATCTCGCAATAAACAGCGAGTAAAAGTGCAAAGATCAAAGGACATAGACACACAGTTAGACTCCATGTCTATACAGGAGTTGATTAAGAAAATATGTTTGCCGCCTCAGTTTAACAGACTCGTATATAGGTATCAAAATAATTCATATATTTTCATTGGATTTGACGACGTAGAAAAAGATACAGTGTACTCGATGACATGGAAAATAAACAAATTCAATCAAGGTAAGTCATTTTACAATATACTAGTTTGTTAACTGACAAAATGTAACTTGATTGAAGAGTTATTGAAGCAAATTTTAATACACATTGGCAAAGTTGTCTTACACTAGCGTAAAATTGCTTTCGGAACCTAAATGTAATATATCTGAATAATGGCTTTACATATGCGAAAAAGCTGAAATCCTTGCTGATTTTTGACACAGTTTTTTTTATGTCAATGTAACTTATAGGATTAACGAACGCATGTAAGGTGTAGTTACATATACATTAATTTAACGAACGCATGTAAGGTGTAGTTACATATACATTAATTTAACGAACGCATGTAAGGTGTAGTTACATATACATTAATTTAACGAACGCATGTAAGGTGTAGTTACATATACATTAATTTAACGAACGCATGTAAGGTGTAGTTACATATACATTAATTTAACGGACGCATGTAAGGTGTAGTTACATATACATTAATTTAACGGACGCAAGTAAGGTGTATTTGTTACATATACATTAATTTAACGGACGCATGTAAGGTGTAGTTACATATACATTAATTTAACGGACGCAAGTAAGGTGTATTTGTTACATATACATTAATTTAACGGACGCATGTAAGGTGTAGTTACATATACATTAATTTATAGTAGAAACATATATTTTTGTTTGTGTAAATAGATATTTTTTCTGTGCAGAATGTTCCGAATAATACTTTCATTATATAAGTTTGTCAGAACCAAAAGGTATTGTATATCGGGAAACAACCTGAAATATGCATTAAACATGGAAAGGGAAACATAACTCCATTACAAGTGGAGAAATTCACTACAATTATGTGCCGCTGTATATTTTCATGACTATTGTTTCTTTTTTTTGTGACCTAAATTATAGAGGTTTCATATGCTGTTAGGACTGAAAATGATAATTACATGTATTCTAAATTATATATGTCATTTCGACAAGAACTAACCTTGAATTATTATCTAATTAGTAATTAATTGAGTATTTATTTTCTTTTAGAGGCGCTAGTCGGAATTAATAGAAACAGATTTACTGTCCATCCTGCAGCAGAGATCCGGAAAGAAGTTAAATATAACCATTTATTGGCAGCAGCCAACAAAAGTGAGATATTTTTAAATAATTTTAATATTAACTACAAATTTATACTGTAAAGTGTTTTTTGTTTTCAATTCAAGAATGCCTTTGTCTTAACCATATTAAGATATAATAGGGCAATTCAGAATTTGTTATAATTTGTACAAAAAAAAATCAAATAAATTTATTTCTAATACGTATATATAACTGTAATTTTAAAATTTCTAACATAATTTTTATGTTTGTTGCATTTTATTTGACAGATTGTGTCAAAGTTTTCTTTTGTTTCTTTTATACAGACATTCAAGACAAATTTCAAGAGAATATTTCCATGTGTGGTCAGTCAAAGATAACATCAAAGGCTTGTATAATCCAGTCATTCTCTGTGCTTGCCAGAAAAATGAAGGAAGTAACTATCGGAGAGAAATGTCAAACATGATCATAATGCCGATGTAAAAACTGACATTTATTGCAAAAGAGGTTATGACCCTAGCTAGCAAACGTGGCATTAATCTGTGAAATATACAAAACAAAACCTGCAGATGCCACGAAAAATAACAACTGTATATTTCAAAATACAAGGAACAGAAACAATTACTGCAGCCAATTATGTTCATTTATATTTTGTTTGCACGATGATGCCGATTCTAGTTTGAATTCAATTTCACTGAGGTTCAAATGCTTTAAACAAAATTTGAAAATCTTACATAGATCTTAAAGGAACACCACTGGGGTTTATAAGAGTAAAACATAACATTTTAATTTTTTCACATCGATTATAAATATGAGAACTTTTAACAGAAATATTGATAAAATATAAACAAGAAATATACAAGAAAAACATTGAAAATCATATGATTGTGCCATTTTCGACTGACTGAGTGAAAAGCGTTTAAACGCTTTTCAATTTTGGGTCATTTTTCACTATTATAATAATTATTCTGGAAATACGGAGCGAGCTAATGATCTGAAATTTTGCACATAAGTTATTAGTATAGATCTACATCAAATGGAGTAATAATCTGAAAAAAATTATTTCCAGTCCCGTCATGTCAAAAAACCTCAGTGGAGTCCCTTTAAATAGATCAAATGGGCCTTTAAAAAAGAATATGTGTATAAAGAAAAAATACTTGAATCAGATGAAAATCGTATTAAGCGCGATTTTTAGCCCGTTTTTGATTAAACCGTTTGCAAAATTTTTACTTTAATGGTCATTTTACACAACAAAGGTGATTTTTCTTGAAAACGGAGTAAATCTGAAATTGTGTGCACAAGTTTTTAGTATAGACCTAAATGGTATAAGCATAGGTACAGTCAAACAACTCAGTTGTTTTCCTTTAAGTAATGTACTTGCAACATTTGTAGCAATAAAATAATTTAAGCAAAGCATGGACGCTATAACGTTTGCAAAATACGATGTTTAACAATATGTTGTACATATTATGCAGTGTCACGTTGCCTGTTATTTATACATTTTCTTAAAATTAAAAAAAATGTTTTGTTTCCTTTGAAAAAATTGTAGGCAAGCTTATTCTTAGCCTTTTTTATGTTATTTTTTTATTGCATTTAAGATGTCAATTGTTTACCGTCAGTGGCAAAAATGTTGAAAAATGTCTGAGGTCATCCAATACAGATTTGAAACAATTATTTGAAATGTAAAACGATGTCGAAATGCTTGGACGATAACGAATTTAAAAGTTGAGCCTGTTTTATAGTTCGTTTTGATTAAACAAACATAGACATTAAAATAACGTTACAACATTTGTTTAGGAATATAACGATAACTTTGCAAACTTGCGTGTTTACAAGCTACATGAGGGTTAGCATGTTACATAGTTGCTTTTGTGCTTTAATCTTGTATGTACACATTAATGATTAAATGTCATAATGATTTAAGTGTGAATTGTTTTATGATTTGCTTTAGTTCTATCAGTATATAATCTGACCGCTCAATTTAATAGTTACAGTTTACATCCTGGAAGTTACAATGTGGGTAGAAATATATTTTATGTTTTTCCTTACGTACACGTCATGACATTAAAATAAATTTCTTCGTTCTGTTACATCGTTTTTATCATTATAACACTATAAATTTATTTTCAAGCTAACCGATTAGATTTTATCGTATGGAAAATCCTCTAATAATTTATTTTCCAATGTATCTACAAACTATGAATGAATTTTGTGTGTATGTTCGTTTATTGTTTTTACAAATAATAAATGTTGATAAGATATACGATGTTCATATAATCTATAAAGTGATGTTATTTCATTAATATATTACTTTTTTTGTTAACAAAGATAAATACCTGTCCTTTTTATGGAACATTTCTTAATCATCAGACTACAAACCTCTGTTACATGAAGAACGATATACGCTCTTAGTCCTCTATACATACTTTATATGATTTTGTAAGACATAATTAAATATGAAACTTTGCTCACAAAGACCGTTGCTTGATTGCCAAATTTATTTTTATTTGTATCTGATTTTTTTCTCTTCATATATAAATAAAGGTAAATTATCGTCATCATTCTTATAAGTATTATAATTAGTAAAATCAGAAAATATCAAGAAATACAATTTTTATTATCACATCTTTTATGTCACATAAGATCAATCGTAAATTTAACTTCAGCCTTCCTTTTATGAATGCAAGGGAATAATGAAAGCAACGGCAAGTTTAAAATCAATTTAGGTAAACTTTCCTGTATGCTACCGGGAGGAAAAGTATGTTATCAGAAAGAAAAAACAAATAAAACAACAAGAACAAAGGAAGACTTAAGGTTTACCTTCTTGAATTATATATTTAAACATATTCTAGAACCTGATCTGAACCAAAAACCTTTTGTAATTTATGTGTATAGATTTATAAGTCGAAAGATGTCCCTGTTGGGATTCGAATCTGCATGGATAAAGGGCGAGGGATTTGAAATCAGCGGCTAAAGGATCATGAAAGTAGGAAACTTATTTTTTTATGCAAAGTACGTCAATTAAAAAAACTAATGTTGAAAGAACTACACATCTATTATTTGTTTGCGAAATGTAAAGTGCATCATAAAAAAACCCTTCTGAATGCGTTTGTTTTATTGCTGGACCGCATTTCACATCTCCCCAATGTTTTAAACATGTTGTTTATATAATCCAACACCTGCTAACTCCATTAATAATACTTGCTAACATGCCGTTTTATGTTCCATGTAACAGTAAACAATAAACATATAAAAGTTAATAACACGGTCATAAAATGCTAAATTAACTTTTATGTCAAAACGGAATTTGTTTATCTAGAAAATCTAATGTATTGCCTTCCCACGAATACTGCAAAACAACTTGATCATGTAGTGCAGAGAAACCATTCTCTTTTGCATTCTAATATTTTGTGATGGGGTGAAGAAAACGTAACGCAAATATTTTAAAATAAACTGAGACAATTACCGGGTATTAATATACATTACATTTAAAGTGTTGATACTAAGATTATGTGATGACGTCTGTTATTGAATAAAAATGTTTCAGTACTCCTTGGTCGCTCTGTCTTGAGTTAAGATATTCCATACACGGATGGTAATTTTTTTTGTAGTGTTGATATGTTTTCCTAGATTTTAATGAAAGTCTTATTGCTATTGCTGGTTCGTTTTACACGTAGTTTGATGGGCGATAATCTTAGTTCTTATTATGAATAAAATGTATAAAAAACGTAAAAACAAACAAACAAAAAACAAAACCGAATAAACAAACAAAAAACTAACAACGACAAAATAACAAAAACACGAGATGAGAAAGTATTGGATTTAAAAGAAATTGAGATTTACAGCTGCCACTTATCCGAAAAAATCTCGTTCTATTTAAAAATAATAACATTATTAAAAAAGTCAGTACAAAGCATCCAGTCATAGCATACTCTGTTAATATAATCATTTATTTCTAGCGTTTTGCACTTAGTTCCAGGAATGTATAGTAATGAAGAGGGTGAAAGTTTCTAATGTATTCATCACAAAGCAGTCGGATATTTCAGTAACAGAATTTCAGGAGAAAACATCAATATTGAGACCTCCTCGAATAATTTTAATCTAAAATGATAACACAATCAGTTGCAATGTAATATCATCAAAAATATGCCTTCTTACTAAAATGCAACAACAAAAAATAAGCTAAACGTTGCTTAAATATTAGGTTTATCATCTGTAAAAATGTAACGAATGCAGACAGTCTGTAAACTATATGTTTGTCAGCTGCCAATGTAATTGTCGGTTTTTGATGCAAAGATACATTTTCCTGTGGGCTATCAACGTAAGTCGATAACAGTTGTTCGCTTTTTCACCAACCCACAGTTTCACCTATAAATTCTAAAACGAACGCGAGGATCAGGTGAATTATGTAACATTGGATGCATATGTTAGACGACTTTTATATTATTAATTACAAATTGTGTTAAAATTCCGAAGATAATGAGGATATTTGTTTGTTTTTTAAGGACTGGATAATAAATATTTAACAGTAAAATTTATAGTATCTTTATTTGATTTTTTAACCTAAATGCATTAAATACGTTCAATTTTAATATTATTATTACTGAAGATTGGTTGACAAGTTAATTTAAACTTAGTTTTTAAAGTGTTTTTACACTTAAGTTTTCTCAAAATTTATTTGATGAGATCTTATAACAGCAAAAAAAAAGAATATATCTTCTTATAAAGAGATAAGTATTTGGAAAAAAATGACCCCCTCGGAAGCAGTAAAATTAGTAAAATTACATAAAAATTGCAGACTCGGTTTGACAAAAGTTTGAGTCTGTACATCAATTATAAAAATATTAGATAAAACGAATAACAGTACATTGTACCATGTTAATTTGTAAACAGCAATAACACAGTAATTAATATTTCTGGTTCATTAATTTTCTCATACATCAAGTATAGATAAACACACAACATAACGTTTTTGTTCATGTACCTTTACTACATATTACAACATTTAATGTATAACATAATATTAGTAGTATATAGTGTAAAGTGTTCATCATTTAGAATAACTAAATTTTGTGTTATAATTGTTTTTTTATTAAGTGATCTTATTGAATATCGTGTTAAATAACAACAATAATTTCTAGATGAAATCTTAGGTAGATATTTTGAAACAAATTCAAACATGAAAAAAAAAAAATGAAATGTTACCACAATCTCGATGAAACATCATTTTCATATTTTTTGTATAAATTGCCATGCTATTGCACCGACATCGCGTATAATAGATACTTTCATCGTTTTATTTACAGTTAAAACATCAGAAGCACTATTTAATGCAAAGTACTTTATACAAACAAAATATTTGAAAATTAAAACAATGAGAATGTATGTAAATATTATGTGGATATTATATCTGCTACTACTTGTGAAAATATGTGAGACAAGAAAATCTCGCAATAAACAGCGAGTAAAAGTGCAAAGATCAAAGGACATAGACACACAATTAAACTCCATGTCTTTACAGGAGTTGATTAAGAAAATATGTTTGCCGCCTCAGTTTAACAGACTTGTTTATAGGTATCAAAATAATTCATATATTTTCATTGGATTTGACGACGTAGAAAAAGAAACAGTGTACTCAATGACATGGAAAATAAACAAATTCAATCAAGGTAAGTCATTTTACAATATACTAGTTTGTTAACTGACAAATTGTAACTTGATTGAAGAGTTATTGAAGCAAATTTCAATTCACAGTGGCAAAGTTGTCTAATACTAGCGTAAAATTGCTTTCGGAACCTAAATGTAATATATCTGAATAATGGCTTTATATATGCGAGAAAGCTGAAATCCTTACTGATTTGTGACACAGTTTTTTATGTCAATGTAACTTATAGGATTAACGAACGCATATAAGGTGTAGTTACATATACATTAATGATATACCTTAGTTTGTGTAAATAGATATTTTTTCTGTGCAGAATGTTCCGAATAATACTTTCATTATAAAAGTTTTTCAGAACCAAAAGGTATTGTATATCGGGAAACAACCTGGAATATGCATTAAACATGGAAAGGGAAAGATAACTTCATTACAAGTGGAGAAATTCACTACAATTATGTGCCGCTGTATATTTTCATGACTATTGTTTCTTTTTTTGTGACCTAAATTATAGAGGTTTCATATGCTGTTAGGACTGAAAATGATAATTACATGTATTCTAAATTATATATGTCATTTCGACAAGAACTAACATTGAATTATTATCTAATTTGTAATAAATTGAGTATTTATTTTCTTTTAGAGGCGCTAGTCGGAATTAATAGAAACAGATTTACTGTTCATCCTGCAGCAGAGATCCGGAAAGAAGTTAAATATAACCATTTATTGGCAGCAGCCAACAAAAGTGAGATATTTTTAAATAATTTTAATATTAACTACAAATTTATACTGTAAAGTGTTTTTTGTTTTCAATTCAAGAATTCCTTTGTCTTAACCATACTAAGATATAATAGGGCAATTCAGAATTTGTTATAGTTAGTACAAAAAAAAATCAAATAAATTAATTCTAATACGTAATTATAACTGTAATTTTTAAAATTTCTAACATATTTTTTATGTTTTTTTTTTTTCATTTTATTTGACAGATTGTGTCAACGTTTTCTTTTGTTTCTTTCGTATAGACATTCAAGACAAGTTTCAAGAGAATATATCCATGTGTGGTCAGTCAAAGATAACATCAAAGGCTTGTATAATCCAGTCATTCTCTGTGCTTGCCAGAAAGATGAAGGAAGTAACATTCGGAGAGAAATGCCAAACCTGATCACAAAGCCGTTGTAAAAACTGACATTTATTGCAAAAGAGGTTATGACCCTAGCTAGCAAACGTGGCATTAATCTGTGAAATATATAAAACAAAACCTGCAGATGCCACTGTATATTTCAAAATACAAGGAACTGAAACAATAACTACAGCCAATTATGTTCATTTACATTTTGCTTGCATGATGATGCTGATTCTAATTTGAATTAAATTTCACTGATGTTCAAATGCTTAAAACAAAATTTGAAAATCTTACATAGATCTTAAATAGAATAAATGGGCCTTTATAGAAGAATATGTGTATAAAAAACGAAAAATACTCGGAATTTGATAATAATCGATATTTAGGGCAATTTTTAGCCCGTTTTGTATTAAACCGTTTGCAAGATTTTCATTTTAATGGTCATTTTACAAAACAAAGGTGATTTTTCTTAAAAACGGAGTAAATTTTGTGCACAAGATTTTAGTATGGACCTAATTCAAATGGTATAAACATCTCGAAAAAACAACAACATAGGTACA
Source organism: Ruditapes philippinarum (assembly GCF_026571515.1). Taxonomy (NCBI): domain Eukaryota; kingdom Metazoa; phylum Mollusca; class Bivalvia; order Venerida; family Veneridae; genus Ruditapes; species Ruditapes philippinarum. Next base: position 198,575 of record NW_026853707.1, on the reverse strand, counting down.
GTCAAACAATTCAGTTGTTTCCCTTTAATGTATACTTGCAAAATTGTAGCAAAAATTTTTTTTTAAAGCAAAGCAGGGACAATTAACGTGGAAAAATACAGATTAAAAATGTTGAATATTTAGGGCAATGTCACTTTCCCTGTTTTTTACACATTTCTTAAATAAAATAATTTTTTCTTTTAAAAAATTTTTCGGCAAGCTTTTTTTGAGCTTTTTATTTTTTTTATTCCCTTTAAGATTAAATTTGTTACCTTGGGGGCCAGACATGTTGAAAAGTGTCTGAGGTCACAGATTTGAAACAATTTATTTGAGATGTAAAACGATGTCGAAATGCTTGGACCAACGAACAACATGATAACGAATTAAATGTTGAGCCTGCATTATTGTTTGCTTTGATTAAACAAACAAAATAGACATTAAGAATTACGTTACAACATTTTTTGAGGAATATAACGATAACTTTACAAACTTGAGCGTTTACAAGCTACATGAGTGTTAGCATGTTACATAGTTGCTTTTGTGCTTTAATCTTGTATGTACACATTAATGATTAAATGTCATAATGATTTAAGTGTGAATTGTTTTATGAGTTTTATCAGTATATAATCTGACCGATCAATTTAATAGTTACAGTTTACATCCTGGAAGTTACAATGTGGGTAGAAATATATTTTATGTTTTTCCTTACGTACACGTCATGACATTAAAATAAATTCCTTCGTTCTGTTACATCGTTTTTATCATTATAACACTATAAATTAATTTTTAAGCTAACCGATTAGATTTTATCGTATGGAAAATCCTCTAATAATTTATTTTCCAATGTATCTACAAACTATGAATAAATTTTGTGTGTATGTTCGTTTATTGTTTTTACAAATAATAAATGTTGATAAGATATACGATGTTCATATAATCTATAAAGTGATGTTATTTCATTAATATATTACTTTTTTTGTTAACAAAGATAAATACCTGTCCTTTTTATGGAACATTTCTTAATCATCAGACTGCAAACCTCTGTTACATGAAGAACGATATACGCTCTTAGTCCTCTATATATATTTGTATGATTTTGTAAGACATAATTAAATATGAAACTTTGCTCACAAAGACCGTTGTTTGATTGCCAAATTTATTTTTATTTGTATCTGATTTTTTTTCTCTTCATATATAAATAAAGGTAAATTATCCTTATCATGCATATAAGTATGATAGTCAAAATCAGAAAATATCAAGAAATACAATTTTTATTATCACATCTTTTATGTCACATAAGAGTAATCGTTAATTAAACTTGAGCTTTTATAACTCTTCCTTCCTTTTATAAATGCAAGGGAACCATGAAAGCAACGGTAAGCTTAAAATCAATTTAGATCAACTTTCCTGTATGCTACCGGAAAGAAAAGTATGTAATCAGAAAGAAAGAACAAATAAAAACAACAAGAACAATTAAGGAAAACTTCAGGTTTCCCTTCTTGTATTATATCTTTAAGGCATATTCAAGAACCTGATCTGAATCACCGACCTTTCTTAAGTTAAATGTTTATCTTTATCAAATGAAAAAACTTCCCTGTTGGGATTCGAATCTGCACGAATAAAAGGGCGAATGATTTTAAATCAGCAGCCAAAGGATCACGAAAAATGGAAACGGAAAATTTTATGCAAAGTGTGTCAATTAAAAAAAAGACAATTGTTGAAAAAACTACAAATCTATTGTTTGTTTGTGGAAATTAAAGTGCATCATAAAACTTCTGAATGCTTTTGTTTAATTACTGGACCTCATTTCCTATCTCCCAAATGTTTAAACACGTTGTTTATATAATCCAACACCTGCTAACTCCATTAATAATACTTGCTAACATGCCTTTTCATGTTCCATGTAACAGTAAACAATAAACATATAAAAGTTAATAACACGGTCATAAAATGCTGAATTAACTTTTATGTCATATCTAGAAAATCTAATGTATTGCCTTCCCACGAATACTGCAAAACAACTTGATCATGTAGTGCAGAGAAACCAGTATTTTGTGATGGGTTACACAAATATTTAAAGATAAACTGAGACAGTTACCGAGTATTTTATATTCATTACCAGATAAGTTCAGTTGTTTGATATTTTACATGTAAAATTACCAAATTAAAACAGTCTGTTTTTAATTGTTGTTTATAGTATATTTGCTTTTACATCTATTGACATACATGTATAGCATATTGTAATTTTTGCTCCTGGATCTATTGACATATACTATATTGTAATTATTTGATCCTAGACCTATTGACACTTAATATACATTTGTTTTTCTGTTTTATTCTGAGAAAAAAATCTACTGCTATGTGTTAAGTAATTTATAGCAGTAGTTGGATAATACAACAAATGTACTTGTATATCTTGGCAAAAGTAAGGCCATCTTAGCAAAAACGTAGAAGATGTCATCTGCCAAACTACCTTTTAAGACGAACCAGCAATAAGACTTACATTGAAATCTAGGAAAACATATAAACACTAAAATAAAAAAACAACAACAAAATCACGATATGAGAGAGTATTGGATTCAAAAGAAATTAAGATTTGCAGCTACCAGTGGTCCGAAAAAATCGCGTTCTTTAAAAAAAAGATAACATTCTTTTAAAAAAAAACAGTAAAAAGCATCAAGTCATAACATACTCTGTAAATATAATCATTGTAATTATTTGCTCCCAGATCTACAGATATAAAGGATATTGTAATTATTTGCTCCCAGATCTACAGATATAAAGGATATTGTAATTATTTGCTCCTAGATCTACATATATATAGGATATTGTTATTATTTGCTCCCAGATCTACAGATATAAAGGATATTGTAATTATTTGCTCCCAGATCTACAGATATAAAGGATATTGTAATTATTAGCTTCTCGATCTACTGACATATAGGATATTGTAATTATTTGCTCCTAGATCTATTAACATATAATATACAATGTACTGTAATTGTTTGCTCCAAGATCTATTAACATATAATATACTGTAATTGTTTCCTCCTAGATCTATTGACATATAGGATATTGTAATTATTTGCTCCTAGATCTATTGACATATAGGATATCTTAATAATTTGCACCTAGATCTATTGACACTTAATGTACAATTGTTGTCTGTTTTATTGTTAGGAAAAATCTACTGGTATGTGTTCAGTGATTTGAAGCAGTAGTTGGATATACAACAAATGCCCCTGTATATCTTGACAAAGGTGTGACCAGCTTAGCAAAAACGTAGAAAATGTCACTCACCAAGCTACCGTGTAAAACAACCAGCAATAAGACTTTCATTGAAATCTAGGAAAACATATCAACATTTTAAAACAATTTCTACTATTTGTACCATCCATGGATGGAATATCTTAAATCCAGACAGAGCGACCAAGGGATACATAATTAACTATGAACATTCATCTTGATAAACATTAAATCATTTTTTACAATAGCAGACGTCATCACATAATTTTAGTTAAAAAACAAACAAACAAACAACAACAAAAACAACAACAACAACAACAAAAATACGAGATGAGAGAGTATTTGATTTAAAAGATATTAAGATTTACAGCTGCAAGTGATCCGAAAAAATCTCGTTGTTTTCAAGAAAAGGATAACATTCATAAAAAATCAGTTCAAAGCATCCAGTCATAACATTTATACTCTGTTATTTATTTCTAGCGTTTTGCACTTAGTTCCCGGAATGTATAGTAATGAAGAGGGTGAAAGTTTCTTACGTATTTATCATAAAGCAATCAGATATTTTAGTTACAGAATTTCAGGAGAATACATTTATATTGAGATCTGGAATAATTCAAATCTAAAATACAATGATAAGACAATCAGTTGCAATGTAATATTATCAAAAATATGCCTTCTTACTAAATTGTAACAAAAATAAGCAAATCATTACAAAAAGTATTAGGTTTATCATCTGTAAAAATGTAACGAATGCAGACAGTCTGTAAACTATATGTTTGTCAGCTGCCAATGTAATTGTCGGTTTGATGCAAAGATACATTTTCCTGTGGGCTATCAACGTAAGTCGATAACAGTTGTTCGCTTTATCACCAACCCACAGTTTCACCTATAAATTCTAAACGAACGTGAGGATCAGGTGAATTATGTTACATTGAATGCATATGTTAGACGCCTTTTATATTACAAATTACAAATTGTGTTAAAATTTCGAGGATAATGAGGATATTTGTTTGTTTGATAAGAACTGGATAATAAATATTTAACAGAAAAAAGTAAAGTTTTTATACCTAACTGCATCATCTCATACATTCAATTATATTCATTACTGAAGATTAATTTGACAAATTAGTTCAAATTCATTTTTTAAAAACATTTTTGCGCCATTGCTCACAATAAAATTGATTATATCTTATTACAGGAATAATAAAAATATAAACACTTCTTTTAAAAAGATAAGGCTTATTTCAATGATGAAAATATAAGATTAAACGAAAAATTGTACAATGCTAAACTGTTGACAACAATAGCAGAGCAATTAATATTTCTGGTTCATTACTTTTCTCATACATCAATATGAAAATTACAATGTAACGTTCGTGCTCAGGTCGATTAACAACATGTTATTAATTACAACATTTAATGAATATTTTATTACTGGTAGTATATAGTGTAAAATGGTCATCATTTAAAATACCTAAATTTTAAATTATGATTGTTGATTTCATAAAGTGATCTTATTGAATGTTATATTAAATAGCTACAATAATTTTCATATGAAATATCAACAGGTAGATATTTTGAAACAAATTAAAACATAAAATGAAATGTTACCACAATCTCGATGAAACATCTATTTCATATTTTTGGCTCATGCTCGTGCCAGCTTGTATAAATTGCCATGTTATTACAGCGATATCGCGTATAATAAATAAATTTATCGTTTTATTTACAGTTAAAATACCAGAAGTATGCTTTTAATGCATAGTATTACAAACAGAAAATAAATAAAAAAAGGAAAACAATGAGAATACATGTAGATATTATGTGGATATTATATCTGCTACTACTTGTGAAAATATGTGAGACAAGAAAATCTCGCAATAAACAGCGAGTAAAAGTGCAAAGATCAAAGGACATAGACACACAGTTAGACTCCATGTCTATACAGGAGTTGATTAAGAAAATATGTTTGCCGCCTCAGTTTAACAGACTTGTTTATAGGTATCAAAATAATTCATATATTTTCATTGGATTTGACGACGTAGAAAAAGATACAGTGTACTCAATGACATGGAAAATAAACAAATTCAACCAAGGTAAGTCATTTTACAATATTCATACTATTCTTGTTATTATACAGGTATAGAAAAAATGTAATTGAATTGAAGAGTTATTGAAGCAGATTTTAATTCACAATGGCAAAAGTGTCTAATACTTAACGCCTCCAGATTCATCCTAATTTTCATGAAAATTTTAAAAATGTATTTAAAGGTAAAATATTGTGAAATGAACAAAGAAAGTATTTGACACATTACAATCGGCACTTAAAATCCACGTCAATTACCAAAAAAGAGGTCAAAATATGCATAAATTGCCCCTACTGCGTTAGTAACGCAGTAGAAATATGGTCATAAATACTACAAAATACAGTCATTAATTGCACATAAGATATAAATTATCACTTGAATCTTTAATCAAAGTTTTAGTATGGTTTTTCCAAGTTTAATTTTCTTGAAATATTTTGGGTCATCTGGAGGCATGCAGCTCTAATGCTTAGCGGAAAAGTGCTTTCTAAGCCTGTATGTAACATATTTATATAACGGCTTTACCTATCCGAGATAATTGATATCCTTACTTTTTTATGTCAAATTAGTAACAAAAACATTTATTTATAGTTGTAACATATATATTTGTATAATTATGTAACCAGACAAGTTTTCTGCGCAGAATGGTCCGATATAAAAAATGTTCACCATGTAACCAAAATGTTTTCACGGGGGAGGAAGTGTTACACGAAGGATGGAGTTCTTATGATAACTTGTTTGGAGTTCTTATGATAACTGTCACGGAGTTCCTGGAAAACGTTACGGATTTCTGTGGAAAACTTTTCTATTTACTTGGAGAACTCACGTGAAAAATGGTCATTTTTACCTTTAAATGGGGAGTTTGGGGTGCGAAATTAAACTTTGATAATTAAGCTTGCCCTACATATTGTATAATGTTTCAGAAAAAAACTTTTATTTCATTTTTCATCGCCTTTTTATAAAAAAAAATTAGTAGTTTTGAGTAAAATTTCCAAATTACTTGCTCATTCCTTTTCATTTGTGATCTTCTTCGTTGCTATACATAATTACTTAATTATATTGCAGAGTTGCAAACATAAAGCCCAGGCTAATAAATTTATACCCGATTTTTCAAATGTCACGGAGTTCTTGTGATAACTCAAAATATGTCCTGGAGTTCTTATGATAACTTTTGTTACTGCCAGTGTGTTTCTTGTGCTAAATTACGGCCCGTTTAAGCGTATTTTATTAGTCAATCAGTGTGTAAATCATTATGAAGCATAGTACGCGTATCATTTGCACACACATTTGGTTATATAACGGTGGTTTAGAGTGTATTTCAGTTCAAGAGATATTTTTCTTACCTCTGTTTCTTGTGTTGTTTTTTTTGTGTGTTTGTTTGGGTTTTTGGGTTTGTTTAATTGTTGTTTTTTTCCATTTCATTGGAATGACTGAAAACATACTTGATGTAGAGCATTTACTTACGGGATAAAAATACGCTTTTAATTTAATATCTAAGCATGATTTCTTCATGTTTACATTATTCCTGGCAGTTCTAGAGAACATAAAGTAATTATGCTATCGGTCTGCAGAAACAAATTACATGTAAATGGTTGCAGCAAAATAGGAAGTAGTATGCACTACCTTTATCTAAATTTAATGAGGTGGGTGTCATCTTTAGATATTCAATGGATATCTTAATTTCTAAAAGGTATAAATTTTGTCATAGAAACGTATAAAGTTCTATGACAATGATATGACAATAGAAAGTAAGAATTTAATGGTGACTCACATATATTATTCAATTCTTACTTTCTATTGTCATATCATTGTCATAGTACTTTTTACGTTTCTATGACAAAATTGATACGTTTTAGAAATTAAGATATCCATTGAATATCTAAAGATGACACCCACCTCATTAAATTTAGATAAAGGTAGTGCATACTACTTCCTTTTTTGCTGCAAACCATCCATTTACATGTAATTTGTTTCGGCAGACCGATAGCATAATTACTTTATGTTTTCTAGAACTGCCAAGAATAATGTATACATGAAGAAATCATGCTTAAATATTAAATTCAAAGCGTATTTTTATCCTGTAAGTAAATGCTCTACATCAAGTATGTTTTCAGTCATTAATACCAATGAAATGGAAAAAAACAACAATCAAACAAACCCAAAAACGCAAACAAACACAAAAAAACACAAGAAACAGAGGTAAGAAAAATATCTCTTGAACAGAAATACACTCTAAACCACCGTTAAATAACCAAATGTGTGTGCAAATGATACGCGTACTATGCTTCATAATGATTTACACACTTATTGACTAATAAAATACGCTTAAACGGGCCGTAATTTAGCACAAGAAACACACTGGCAGTAACAAAAGTTATCATAAGAACTCCAGGACATATTTTGAGTTATCACAAGAACTCCGTGACATTTGAAAAATCGGGTATAAATTTATTAGCCTGGGCTTTATGTTTGCAACTCTGCATTATAATTATGTAATTATGTATAGCAACGAAGAAGATCACAAATGAAAAGGTCAATATGTACGAATGAGCAAGTAATTTGGAAATTTTACTCAAAACTACCAAATTTTTTTATAAATAGGCGATGAAAAATGGAATAAAAGGTTTTTCTGAAACATTATACAATATGTAGGGCAAGCTTAATTATCAAAGTTTAATTTAGCACCTTAAACTCCCCATTTAAAGTTAAAATGACCATTTTTCACGTGAGTTCTCCAAGTAAATAGAAAAGTTTTCCACAGAAATCCGTAACGTTTTCCAGGAACTCCGTAACAGTTATCATAAGAACTCCAAACAAGTTATCATAAGAACTCCATCCTTCGTGTAACACTTCCCCCCCCCCCCGTGGTTTTGTACTACATAGAATACACACAAAACATGGACATGGAAAACATAGCGTCATTAAATGTAAAGAAATTCACAAGAATTATATTCCGTTGTATATTTTCATGAAAATTTCATCTTTGTGGCCTATATTAAACAGGTTTCATATATTGTTACGGATAAAAATTATGATTACATGTATTTTAAATTATAAATATCATTCCGACAAGAACTCACGTTGAATAATTATGTAACTGGTAATGAATTGATTATTTATTTTCTTTAAGAGGCGCTAGTCGGAATTAACAGAAACAGATTTACTGTCCATCCTGCAGCAGAGATTCGAAAACAAATTAAATATAGCCATTTATTGGCAGCAGGGAACAAAAGTGAGATATTTTCATTAAGTAAACTAATAATTTATATTATAAAGTGTGTTGTTTACTTTTCAATTCAAGAATGCTTTTGTCTTAACCATATTAAGATATAATAGGGCAATTCAGAATTTGTTATAATTAGTACAAAAAAAATCAAATAAATTAATTCTAATACGTAATTATAACTGTAATTTTTAAAATTTCTAACACAATATTTATGTTTGTTGCATTTTATTTAACATATTGTGTCAAAGTTTTCTTTTGTTTCTTTTATATAGACATTCAAGACAAGTTTCAAGAGAATATATCCATGTGTGGTCAGTCAAAGATAACATCAAAGGCTTGTATAATTCAGTCATTCTCTATGCTTGCCAGAAAGATGAAGGAAGTAACTATCGGAGAGAAATGTCAAACATGATCACAATGCCGTTGTAAAAACTGACATTTATTGCAAAAGAGGTTATGACCCTATCTACCAAACGTGGCATTAATCTGTGAAATATACAAAACAAAACTTGCAGATGCCACGAAAAGTAACAACTGTATATTTCAAAATATATAGGGAACAGAAACAATAATTACAGCCAATTACGTTAATTTATATTATGTTTGTATAATGGAATTTCATTAAGTTTCAAATGCTTGAAACAAAATTTGAAAATCTTACATAGATCAACCGGGGCATTTAAAGAAGAACATATGTTCAAAAAAGAGTTTAAAAAAGAAAAATACTTTGAATTAGATGTAAATCGATATTTAGTGCGATTTTTAGCCCGATTTGGATTAAACCGTTTGCTAGAAAATCTGAAATTTTGTGCACAAGATTGTAGTAATGGTATATAAATCTAGAAAAAACATAGGTACAGTCAAACAACTCAGTTGTTCCCCTTTAAGTAATATGCTTGCAAATATCATTAACATGCAAACTTTATGAAAGTTCCACACAATTCTTTGTAACAATATAATAATTTAAGCAAATCATGTACGCTGTAACGCTGTTGAAATACGATGATTAACAATATGTTGTACATATTATGCAGTGTCACGTTGCCTGTTATTTATACATTTTCTTAAAATTAAAAAAATGTTTTGTTTCCTTTGAAAAAATTGTAGGCAAGTTTATTCTTAGCCTTTTTTATGTTATTTTTATTGCCTTTAAGGTGTCAATTGTTTACCGTTAGTGGCAAACATGTAGTAGCATTATTACGAGTTTCATCAATGCATAAATCAAGTGTCTGAAGTTATCCAACACAGATTTGAAACAATTAATTTGAGATGTTAAACCATGTCGAAATGCTTGGACCAACGGACAACATAATTACGAATTAAAATGTTGAGCCTGCTTTATTAGTTTATATAGTTTGTTTTGTTTAAACAAACATAAACATCAAAACGTAACAACATTTTTTTGAGGAATATAACGACAACTTTGCAAACTTGAGCGATTACTTGCTACATGACGGTTAGCATGATACATACTTGCTTCCGTGTTATAATATTGTATACACATTAATGATTTAATGTCATAATGTTTTGAGTGTGAATTGTGTTATGATTTATTTTATGAGTTTTATCAGTATATAATCTGACCGCTCAATTTACTAGTTACAGTTTACATTCTAGAAGTTACAATGTGGGTAGAAAATATATTTCATGTTTTTTTTCACACCAATGCATATGTCATTGTATATCATACGTGCATTTTCATTGATGACGCGTCATACAATAAGTTGTTATCATTATAACAGCCAGATAAATTCATTTTCAAACAAACCGATCTGTATTTATCGTTTGGAAAATCTTCTAATTTATTTTCCAATGTATCTACAACCTTTGAATAATTTTGTGTGTATGTTACGATTACTGCTTTAACAAAAAGATACATTTTGACAAGATACATGTACATATTATATGTAAAATCATGCAGTTGTATCAATTTTTTATTTACTATTTTTGCCAACAAAGATTATGGTAAGTTCGTCCCTTTTCATAATACATTTCTTTACCGCCAAATTACAAATACTCCGTTACATGAAGATAAAGTCTATTTGTATGATTTTGTAAGACATAACAAGATATGAAACTTCGACAAAGACCGTTTTCATTCGCGTTTCATCAATAGAACCTGATATATAATCAGTTTTTAACAATGGTTTATATAAAAACGTTATTTCCTGTCCAGTCAGAGGTGTGTCTCTTCTGATGTTATTACATATGGACATCATTTTCACAAAGATCATGCACTTGTCTTTCTTCACATTGATTTTCGTTAGAACTTATATTACTTTCTACATTATAAGAATAAGTGCACCTTCGGATAAATAACGATTCGAATAATACTATTGCTCCCGCTATAATATCTAATATCTATGGCCAAGGTTGCTAATTTCCGATCATTCAGCGCTGTGGGTCCGAACAATGCCATGGTCTGTGGGTACTGTTATGACATGAGAATGCACAATTAGCTTACGGTAGGTCGGTGGTTCTAACCAGGTGCATTATTTGCGCCTTCAATAATGTAGAATGGACACGTTGAGATCTAGCTATTAGGTCTTTCTTAACTATTAAATTTTTGGAAAGTAAGTCGCTACGTCGCGGTGACTTAAAACCCTAACAACACCAAATCATTTAACGTTCATTAATGACCTAATGTTGATATCTGTTAATCTCAAAATGCCCATCATTTAACCTTTTACCCCATGCGCATATTGTGAAAAAAGGCCGTTTTCATTGAAAAGCCTATTACAAGTTCAAACTGCTATGAAACTATGAAAAATGCTTTAATACTGACGAAACTGGGCACAAATGTTGACTGGACCATAGCCTCTCTAATAGCATGCTCAATCGTAAATTTCCTGTTACCATGGCAATGGGGGGACGTCTCAAAATTGCGAAAAATCACTATTTTGCATTGTTTTTTTCCCATCATAACTGATTTCAAAGTGCTGCAACTTCTCAATGAATTGAGATAGAGTATAAGGCTTTTCAGCGTCGGATACTAGTTACCCTAAGATCGACCATTTTAGCCTGTCACATGTCCAAAAATTTCTTGGCGATGAGGGGGACTACCGCCCCCTTCAAACCCCTCAAACAGAAGCAGGCACATCCCCCTTCTGGCAACCACTTAATGAACCATTTTGATGGGGGCGGCGCCGAAAAAGTGGTCACTTTTATTAACAACATTTCTCAAACGACAAACAGTGTTTGGGGCCTAAATAGGGTATTTTTTCACTGTTTGAGGCCTCAAAAAGGGAGGGGGGGGGGAAAAAGCCGTGAAAACACGTATATATGAGGGAAAAGGTTAACAAAAAATGATGAAAACCCTTGGTATTACCCAAAAACTAGTTTTTCCACGTTAACACGTGCCCTTTACCTAATTTTGGTAAAAAATGTTGTTTAGTGACATTTTTTATTTTTTAATTAACAAAAAATTATGAAAACCCTTGGTATTACCCAAAAACTAGTTTTTCCATGTTCACACGTGCCCTTACACTTATTTTTGGTAAAAAATTGTTGTTTAGTGACATTTTTTATTTTTGTAATTAACCTTTTACCCCATGAGCATATTGTGAAAAAATGGCCATTTCATTGAAACGCCTCCTGTTACAAGTTCAAACTGATATGAAACTATGAAAAATGCTTCAATACTGACGAAACTGGGCACAAATGTTGACTGGACCATAGCCTCTCTAACAGCATGATCTAACATCGTATTTTTTACCATGGCAACGGGGGGACGTCTCAAAATTGCGAAAAATCACTACTTTGCATTGTTTTTCAAATCAAAACTGATTTCAAAGTGATGCAACTTCTCAATGAATTGAGAGTAAAAGATTTTTCAGCGTCGGTTACTAGTTACCCAAAGATCGACCTGAGCCCATTTTTAGCCTGTCACATGTCCAAAATTTTCTTAGCGATGAGGGGGACTACCGCCCCTCCCTTCAAAACCCCCAAACAGAAGGGGGCACACCTCCCTTCTGGCAACCCCTTGATGAAACAATTTTGACGGGGGCGGTGCTGAAAGAGTGGTCACTTTTTTAACAACATTTCTCAACGAAAAACAGTGTTTGGAGCCTAAATAGGGTATTTTTCACTGTTTGAGGCCTCAAAAAAGGGAGGGGGGCAAAAATCCGTCAAAACACGTCTCTATGAGGGAAAAAATTATGAAAACCCTTGGAATTACCCAAAAACTAGTTTTTCCATGTTAACACATGCCCTTACACCTTATTTTGGTGAAACATTGTTGTTTAGTGACATTTTTTTTTAATTAAAGAAAGAATTATCGAACTTTCCAAAATAAATAAATGTATTTGGAATTTCAGCCAGGATGTATATCAGAGAAGTATTATATTATTTCGATATAATATTAGGTCTTTATAACATATAGAGAGCCTATAAAATAAGATTAATCGATTGAATATTTTTTATAAATTAAATTTGAAAAAAATAGGGCTAAATATTATCACATAAATTAACTTAGTGTGTACAAAATGATTTACATTTACCCATGCTCGGTTGGCAAATAAAAAGTGAAACTGCTATTACTAACGATTGAAGCCCAAATGCTTGCGCAAATTTTTCTAGGCCTACTGCATTCTTGAGTAAAGCCGATAAAAGAACAAAGTAGGAGCCAGGAAATGCAGCCAAAATCACCGTGTAGATTGAAATATAAGTAAAATCCGTCAATAAAGGAACTAAAAAAGAAGCTGTTCCTCCTATGAACATACAAACTACAAATAAATAGTTACGATTGATACATTTTAACTCTGCAAAGTAGCCAATCAGTACTCTAGCAATTACTTCAGTGCAGGACGACATTGTTACACTGAGAGACACGTAAATGTTGTCGTATCCAAGTGAATTGACATATGCTGGTACAACAAGCATATTTCCATAGTATCCAAAGGTGCAGCACACGAATGAAATTAAGTACAGAGTAAATGTGACGTTTTTAAAGAGTGATAGGTCTAATATAGTACACAGTTTTCGATTAACTGTTGTATTGCAACTTACACACCCTCTGTCCTCCTTTTTACCACTTTTATTATATACAATACAGTTCTCTTCACTTTGTTCAATAACAAAACGCCTTTTTTTCATCAATCAAGACACTAGGCTGCCTTAAAAAAACAGGCTACAACGCAATTGTTAGCAAAAATTGCCCCAAGAATCCAAAACGTCCCTATCATATCATACTGCTCAAAGAGATACCTACAAATAAATAAATGTAAATATATATATATATATCATCAACCATTCAAAATGTCACTCACGTGTTAAAACAGACTCAGAATAAAATATACCTAAATAATTCAATACACTTTCAGCGCCGAAACACCTATAAAACTTGTATATTAAAAATGATTATATGCTATTTCATATTTTTTAAAAATATTTCAAAGGTATAATTGAACAAGTGTCCTTTTACATTTTACACTTACGTGTACAGGAACGGAAGCACTATTCCACCAACACTGCTCGCGGACAATATGATACCGTTTGCAAGTGCTAGATGTTTATCGAAGTAATAGGTAATGATTGTTATACTCGGAGTAAATGTCAGACCAAAGCCAATCCCTGAATCAGTGATCTTTATCGAGTAAACACGGTAGCTTTAGTTATCGATGATTTTGAAATAAGTTCAGGTAAATTCATTAACAAAGGCGATGAGGCAAATTCTTTACTTTATAAGCCACTATTTATTAATGTTCTTAAACACGAGTTGATACTATTGTTTAAACGCTCACAAAAATCGTTATGAAAGGCAGGGAATGTCTCTAACTGAATATAAATGGATGACTATAAACGTCAGTTGTAATTTTATCCGTATTGTATATCGGACGTATTGAATATATAAGAGCGCTTTTTACAAAATGTTATATAGAAGCATTTGTGCATAAAGAAAAGTGTAAAAACCAATTATAAAAAATGTAGTGTACATGTACTCCATCCTTGTCACGAATCCCGAAAGGAAATATCCAAGCCCAATTAAAATACCACCTGTACATATCACTCGTCGAAATGAATAAAGTCTGCAAAGAGGGTTTGCTATAAAACCTGCAAATTGTGTTAAATGTACGGAGAAAAATAAACAAATATAGTGGATAAATTTTTATTTCGCATTGATTTGTTACACGTTCCCCATTTCTATGTCTCGTACAAATTGCCCCAACCAGTTGAATTTATTTTCAAAAATATGTGATCCCTTAACAGCAATGAAAACAAAAGCAAGTAGGCGTAAATTTACACAAATGACCAGTTTGACGGTTTCTATGTTCTATACAACGTTCAAATGTATACAATCGCATTGCAGAAACAAGAAACATGGCAATGCCACGAAATCAGGTTTTCTATTATCACAACTGTTTTATTGTCATACAAACAATGTACAGAATAACCCTACGTGGCTCAAAAGCAATCTCAATTGATCGAGCTTTCAAATAGTGTAGGAATAATATACAAGTTCAATTAAAATCTCATTCCTAAATTATAAAGTTAAAGACCTGAAACCAATTTTCTATTTTTAGTAACAGTGACCTTTTATTGATACTTGGAAACCCTAAAGCAATTCCAAGTAAAAGCTTCACATGAGCTTTCTATACACCAAGTGTTATTGAAATATCTCATCCCAAACTCTAGTGACTACTAACTGAAAACTGAATTTCTATTTTTAGTAACAGTGACATTGACTCTAGGGATCCAAAAGCAATCAGAAGAGAAATATCTATCTAAGCTTTCTATACACCAAGTTGCATTGGAATATCTTGTTCCAAACTCAAGTTATTGACTAGAAACTGAGTTTCTATTTTTAGTAACATTGACCTGGAACCAAAGGGGGCTAAAAACAATCCAAAGTAAGGTATTTTCATATTATTACCATACACCAAGTTTAAATGAAATATATTATTCCATTGAGAATTAAAGAAGAAGTTGCGCACAGGAATTGTTCACTATATATTCCTTATAAGTAAAAGAACAAAGGGCCAAAATTACATAAAAAAATAAATTATCAAATCATAAACCCCGATAATATGCTCCAGGGCACTTGATGATAAAGCTTCTGTGATTCCTTAAAAAATGGGGGAGGAGTAGCGTTCACTATAAATTCTATACAAGGAGAAAAAACAAAAGGCCATGATTAGGTAAAAAAATATCAAATGACAAAACCATGCACAAGAACACTTGATCACAAAGGTTCTGTGAAAGTTTTATCAAAATCCCTTGAGAAATGTAGGATGAGTTGCGCACAGAAGGAATTGTTCACTACATGTATTTATTCCATAAAAGGAAAAAAAAATAAAGGGCCATTATTAGATCAAACATTTTTTAATCTCATAACCCTGACAATATGCGCCAGGGCACTTGATGACAAAGGTTCTGTGAAAGTTTCGTCAAAATCCCTTGAAAAATGTAGGCTGAGTGGAGGACAGAAGAAATTGTTTACGCCCGTCCACCCGCCTATCCGCCCGCTGACATACCTCAATCTAATAACCAGTTTTTTCCTTTGAAAAACCTGTTTCAAAAATTAAAAAATACCGAGCCATGCTGAATTACCAGCTCCCCAACCTCTATAAACATATATATATCATTGCCAAACCTGTATGACTTCCCACATGAGTCATATACATTACAAAACGCCCTGTTTATATATAATACTGCTACTATAACACTTGATGCTGTTTGTGTCGGTGGTTTTACTAATTTGCCCGTTCGTACCTGAAGTAATGCAAGGAAGGAAACCCGAGGTCTTCCTCCACAATTTAAGCTGGAATGTCGCCATATGGGTCATGTGTCGGTGTGGCGTAAGCTCCAATCAAACAAACAAACAAACAAAAGTTGTTTATGTGAAAATTCAGAAAAACATGTCGGACAAAAAGATAGGTGAAAATCGCAGTCTTGATTTGATTGAGCCCCATTCTGATAAGTTAGAACACACTGATCAACTGGATGTTATACTAGTATCCAATGTTAAGATACTTACCAAGGCCGCACTGTAGAAAGATAGGTAAACTTCCAATCCATGCTGTATTTCCCGCTCCATGGGAAAACTTCTCTAGCATGTGTATGTATATCACTGCAAAACCTCTATGACTTCCAACCACTGTCATAAATATTACGCAACATCCTGATTTATATATTATATCGGTTTGAGAAACATAACTACCGTTTGCAATTAAACGACTGTTTAGTATTTGTCACCAGTATAGAGGCAGGACAAACTGCACTTCTGTACAGTTTGAACAGACTGTTAACTGTTGGTAGACTATATTTTCAGATTTTCTAATTGATATCCCTAAAATTGATAACGGAGAGTTCCTAAATATAGAAGCTGAACAAGCCTAAGTTTCAACACATTTGAACACCTTGCTGCGTATGTAGTATTGTACGAAAATACACTCAATATTTACGCGTATTTGTTAAAACATTTTGACTTGAAAGGAAAGAAAACAAATTGTCATTTTTTTATTTGCATATCAGAAAGGACCTGTTAATATATAGTGAATTTTGTATTTAGTATTTGACATACTTTTAAATGCAACTTATACAACAAGAGCCGGTTGAACCGGGTGATGCTCCCCGAGAAGGTTCTGGACACAGGAAAGTATCAAAAAATGTACAAAGGGCAAAAACTCTAAAATTAGGCAAGGCGGAGTTATGTTTTTTGCACTGCACTTCTATTCAATGAGATCTATCAATCTATAAAGTTTCCTGATGATATCTCTTATAGTTTTTAGAGTTATGTCCCGGGTAAAATTCAAAGTGTAAAAATGAACAACGGGCAATAACTCCAAAATAAGACCAGGCTTTGTTTAGGTTCTTTAAGCATTGCAATTCTATCCAATGATATCTAGCTACCTACAAAGTTTCATGTTGATATCTCTAATAGTTTTAAAGTTATGTCCCGGACAAAAGTCAAAAAGTAAAAATAAACAAAGGGCAATAACTTCAAAATAAGGCAAGGCAGAGTAATAAGTCTAAAGCACTGCACTTCTACCCAATGATACCTATCTATCTACAAAGTTTCATGTTGATATCTCTTATAATTTTAGAGTAATGTTCCGGACAAAGTTCAAAGTGTCAAAATGAACAAAGGGCAAAAACTCCAAAAGTAGGCAAGACAGTGTTACACTTCTTGTGCAATGCAAACCTACTTAATGAGATCTATCTACCTACAAAGTTTCATGTTGATACCTCTTATAGTTTTAGTTATGTCCTGGACAAAGTTCAAAGTGTAAAAATAAACAAAGGGGAATAATTAAAAAATTAGGCAAGGCAGAGTTACGGTTCTTGTGCACTGCAAACCTACTCAATGAGATCTATCTACCTACAAAGTTTCATGTTGATACCACTTATAGTTTTAGAGTTATTTCCCAGACAAAGTTCAAAGTGTAAAATAAACAAAGGGAAATTATTCAAAAATTAGGCAAGGCAGAGTTACGGTTCTTGTGCACTGCACACCTACTTAATGAGATCTATCAACCTACAAAGTTTCATGTTGATACATCTTATAGTTTTAGAGTTATGTCCCGGACAAAGTTCAAAGTATAAAAATAAGCAAAGGGAGATAATTAAAAAATTAGGCAAGGCAGAGTTACGGTTCTTGTGCACTGCATACCTACTCAATGAGATCTATCTACCTACAAAGTTTCAAGTTGATACCTCTTGTTGTTTCAAAGTTATGTCCTGGACAAGAAAAGCGGACGGACGGACGAAATTTTTCGGGGAGCATAAAAATATGCAAATGCAAACCTGCTAAGATAAAACAGAAAAATCTGTTTCTTTGTGATCACTTTTCATGGTTAACAAGTACGAGGCTTATTCTCCAATATGAAATAAAAAAGCATTGTATTTTATTATGATCATTATGAAAAAAGGGCACTTTTAAAAGAAATTCATAAAAGTATAACTTATTATGAGAAGAAATATTAACAATATTCCGTTACTATTAAAGTCCTATCAATTAACCAATTTTTTCAACCCTGTAAACTTTAGTGCAAGGTTTGGTATTGTTCAACAAATAAATTATTTTATTAAATATCATATAAATATCAGGTATTCTCAAACATGGAGAAAAATAAAATTTTATAACTTATGATTATTTCATTTGAAGAATACTGTTCTTACCTTATATTATCTGTAAGAGTTTGAGTAGTTTATCAGATGAGAATATATTATGACGAAAGTAGCAACGACCAGTTTTTGTGTTCTCTTTTAACAAAACGTGAACGACCGTTAAATCTTTTTTTAATACATGTCAATTCGTAATAATTTGTCCTTCTATGCTATAAAAATAGACATGCAAATCGCTTATTATATGCGGCATCATGCGACTATATTCATATATGAACGCATTTTGCAGAAAAAAAACAATGAGTAGTGACTGACAAAATATGGAACACAGTCTAATCATAATGTTAAATCAAACTTAGGTCTGTGATTAAAATTCAAAACGTAAATTGTATTTTGATTGCAAAAATGAGAGGGGAAAATTACATTTGCGCATGGTGTACTTAAATGCACCTATTTTGATTCTAATGCAAACATTTGATAAATTACAAATTACATTGCAATATGCATTCCCACAGCTTTTGAATGCCGTGAATATTCTATATTATTATATGATCTAAATATAGCTGCAATCTCATTGGTCCAAACAGTAGTCAACATAAGTTTTTATAGAATCATATTCACTGGGTATAGTATCATATTCACTGGCTGAATTAGATTTTCCCAGTCTAAAGATAGATTGAGACTCATATTCAATGACCATATATCGTAGACTGATAATTAAAAAATATTGTTTGCATTTTGTTCTTTATGGTATATTTCTCGATTAAAATATCATTACTTTACAATTATAGCTAAAAGTTACACCGCAATGATGAGTATAAACTTAAATTACTTTTGTATGCGCAGCGTTCGGTAGTTGTTGCACGCCTTTCATTGCTTTTTCCCCGCGCTTTAAGGAAACGTTATAAAAGTACATATCATAATAATACAAAGTATAAAAAGTGATATTAAGGTGTACGATGTAAAGTCCATGTCAGTCCGGCAAATATAAAGTACATATTTTATAATCCTCTATTGCTTTTTATACAATAAATACAGACGCATCTTGATTTGAAAAGGCAGCATTTGCTCAACCAGAATTTCACAATATGACAGAATTTACCTACCTAATCATGTCTTTATGCGATGATATAATAACCATCCTTACATCATTAAATATATTCGTTCATACCTACTCATTTCCTGGAGAGATAAGCTTTTGTAAGTTCTATCTTTTTGCCATTTTCTAAAAGAAACCTCCATATTTTAATATGATATTGTTAAAGGTATTATTAATTTCTGCTGTGTTTGTTAATATTTACTATCATCTTTTCAGTTATTTCTATTATTGTGTATGTTATATATAGATACTATGTTTAAAAATAAAAATGTCACTCACTAACTTGTGTTTGGTTGTTTCTTTTTAGCGGTAGTCATACATTATACCTTATTGGTGATTGGGACCATAGTACTTCAAAGGCATCACGTTTCAAAAACGGCTCTTGTTAGCACCACCCTTAGTCACGACAGGTCAACCAATCGTCTCTGGCACTGGAGATGAATTGACCTTGACCTGTCGTTTGCCTTCTGCCTCGGGAGGGATTCGGATAGCTATAGCTATGTCATGCATTCGCAGTTTTTATGATGGTCGATGAAAGAAACGATATTGCGGGATGAGCTGGCTAATAAGAATCGTTATTTGTATCAGCATCCGTCTAACAGTACTTAAACAAATCAGTTCATTGGTGTTCGGGCGATCAAAACAAAGTAAAATTCTCTTTTTAACCCGCCTCAAACCCAAACCCCACAAGTCCAATGTTGTACTAATTGGCATCCCCTTTTTTCCTTCCTTACTCCACAGTTCTGTAAAGGGGCATATATTCTAAAAGAAACATCTTTTCTTTCATTTGATCTGAATTACAATTGCATTTGTATTTCTTGAGTTAATAACTTTTTGCAATCAATTTTGTGCTTGTGTTATTGTATATGCAGCAATGCTTTCTTTCTAAAGGTCAGGCCATTTCCTTGGGTTATTTTGCGAGAGAGATATCCACATTTTAATATGATTTTAGTTTAATATTCATAATTTTGAGGAGATTTTTTTGCAAGCAATATTGAATGTCACGATTTTCTAGAAAATTGCGATTCCAGCAAGATATATGTTTAGGGGTTTAATGTCATCAATAACATTTTCATTTTGTTATATGAATGCTAAAGTCAAAAGAACCAAAAGTATAAAGTGCTTATATGAATTCATTCTGGTTACCTTACTTTATAACAATAACACATTTAGAAAACACATGAGGTGGTGAAATGTGAAAATGTCCCAACACAACATAATATAACATCTTCATGACACTTTTATCAACCTGTAATCCGTGTTCCTACTAAGGTTACATTTTCAAAGCACACTGGTCATATTTTGTGAAAACTGTCATAACAATAAAATAGTTTAGTAGAAAAAACTGAACGGGCACGACGTATGGGAGATTTCTGAAACTTTGTTACTGCCCAGGTATTAACGTACAAAGTTAATTTAATATCGCTTTGTCTTCGTGTTGACATACCGGTCTGGCATTTTTATGACTCGAATACCCTTATCGTTGAGGATTGAATACCGCTTAAGCCGCTTAAAACTAAATAAGAAAGTCTGAGAGTTTAAACTATTTATTTTTTGTTTATATTGCTTTCAAGGTAAAACACTTGTACAGAGATATATTCATTATTAGTGTGCCCTACCAGGGTCTTTCAGGTAGAATTCTATTAGGATGACCTTGGTTCTACTGGTTGTGAGATGATAAAATTTTGAATTGATAGACCAAGATGTTTTACTTTTTTCATCAAAAGTCATATGTTATATGTAAGAATAATGGTTAAAAAAAATAGATTATTAAACTCATCATTAGACTTAATGCTCCGAAATCGCCTAAAGTATGTCTGTAGTTTCCGTACGCTCCATATTATATACAACCGTTACTACTTCAAAAGAAAAAGTGAACGGAGTGACCGATGCGCTGGAGATTAAACGTATTTTCCGGAACAACCGCGTTGATAGTATATAAATAACACATGGGTTTGTGGGTAACAGTAAAAATATCATCCCGAGGAAAATACTGTTACCCAGTTTGTCTAACTGTAACAAAAATAAGCCAAGAGAAGCAATAACTAAACTGTCCTTACCTTGCAAGTTTTAAGTGCACTGTACTGTAGGCCTACTTGAGAAGATGTTTTTCTTTTATTCCTTATGCAAGTGATGATATCTACCAGTCATAAAGATAAAATAAGCTGTGTTTTGTTCAGAAAACAAAACACTAACCCATTTATAAGGTCATGACTCATGATCTGTGAAATCTGATCCTTCTGCATCCAGAATATTCTTCGCATAGTTTTTGACAAAGTGCATTTAGAAAATAACGACTGGTCCTACACGATGATTCTGCAAACTTTGTATGCTCGAAATTAACGGTAAAATTTAAATTTTAAATCCTTTTGTTCGATGCTTTAATTGGGTCTGGCATGTTTCAGATTTCGAATACCCTTATGTTGGGATTGAATTACTTACCGTTGAAAAAAACGGAGAGTTTAACTGTTGACTATTGCTTTCAAAAAATATTTTATACCAGAAATATTCTTTAGGTTGAAAACTACCATTTTTCAGAGTAGATATTATTCGGATGATTGGGTCTACGTTGGAAAATAAAATGAATTGAGAAAAAATGTTTTATTTTTTTATTTAGAAAGCAATATGTATGGAACCAGATTTAAAAAATGTTAAAAACTACTGCTTAACTTGAACGCTAAAGATTCTGTAGTCCGTGTGCACTTATTAAAAATTTTAAGAAAATGAAGAGGCCTTGGGAAATTTAAAAGCATTTCCGGAAAAAGTACCGGTTAATATATACTATGGCACTGCCTTCCTTACACATGTAATAATTACATCCAGGTATATCTTCATTCATATTTGTAAAAAGTCAATTAAAGAACTGGTTTCAAAATGACTAAAACGAAAAAAAACAAAACACTAATACCAGAACAGAAGTGCGCAAATTTTCACAAAGTTAATCAGCGAGTAACATATACTACAGTATCTAAACACGTCTACTTCCTGTTATCGCAATAAATGTTCAAGCTCTCAAGAAAGGTGTTATACGTGCTTGTAATTTCGTATATATACTGTATATCCGAGTAAACTTGTGTTTTGTTACTCCCTGTATCAGCTTGAATTATTTGTTTTAACATACGATAAGATAACAATTATCTATTTATTATTAAAGGTTAATTACCTTAAAGGAATTGCATCAACACGAATTACTCATTCAGAAGTATTTTGTTGACGAATATTGACGTTTTATTTATCATAATTACATATTTACTTGATTGTAGTTAGATTTTTCGCTTTTGACGTTTTATATAGGATTTTGTGACGTATTATATAGGATTTTGTGACGTATTATATAGGATTTTGCACTTCACGCAGATGGAAGAGTTTGTGAAAAAGGTAGGAAATCCTTTCATTTGACATTTTTTTTTCAAACTTGGAGAAAAGAATTTACCATACATTATTTAATCTATTTAATATTAGCCATTGTTATTCTATAATCTCATGCAGATTTTCATTGTAAATAGTTTATTTAATAATATCCTAGAATTTCTAAATTCAACTACATGTTGCCAAACATTATAATGTGTCTAACAATATAGTAAATATTTCATAAAAAACGGTATTTTGAAGTATTTGGATTTTCTTAATGTACAACAATCTTACATTTTAGATTTCAAATCATAATTTTATCCATATTGAAATAGATACAATTAATAAAGTTGAAATCTTATATAATCATCGCACAAGTTTATCAGATCGTTCAAGTTTAACATAAACATAAATATACTTATATGTGCATAACAAAATAGGTAATCGTAAAAACTTTACAGTTATCAAATTTAAAGTAACAACTTAAATGGTTTTCAACCAACTATTCGCGCATGTTATCGTTGGTTTTTACTAAAGATTAACTTTATAGGAGCCCCGTTGAAGGTGATAAATTTTGAAATCTCATTAAGATAAACGCAAAAAAAATGTAATAAAGAAATATACCAAAAAAATTACTTGCACATCTCTTGATATTAAGACTGATTATTTTTGTTAAAAGCGTTTATACGCTTTCATTTTTTGGTCATTTTCAACAATAAAAATGATTATTCTGGATAAACGGAGTGAGCGTATTATCATTCTGAAATATTGCACACAAACTCTCAAGGCACTTTTATAATAAGAATGGTTACTATTATGATTATTTGACCGTAGTGAACTCATCCTTAATGTCCTAATCTAGGCCACAATGATAAAATGATAAATACCTCTAATTTTGCATCATATATCGGTTGAAAATGATAACTATGAAATATACTACTATGTATTCGCTATAAACTTTATTATATTAAATATTAAGATATTATGAAAAGTATAATAACAGTTTCGGTCCGGATCTTAGCCAGCATTTAGTTACCTGTATAACGTTTAAACATGATACAAGTATATTTGTACATTGTACAAAATACATAGTAATCTACATTTTTCTGCTCTTCAGTGAGTCAGTGGCAGAGAACACAGCACATGTCTTTTGGCACAGTATATTACATATCGTTGTGGGCAGATATCATAAAAAAACTCTACTCCAATGATAATTGCAAATCGGCTCTTACTCGGCAGTAATTAGTGTAGCCCCTTTTTCATGAAGAAACCAGTGCTGATAGTGAAAATTGTGATTGGCATTTTTTAATTAGCCAGGTCAGGTGTTTCTAAAAAGGCTGATAACACTGTAGCAATGTGAGGATACATTCAAATTTATTACATAGATAATACACGTGGAGCTCAGCTCGCAGAGACAAATGAGAACACATTAACTTTTTGATATCCTTTTAACTCTAGAAAAATGTTAATTATTAATTACATTGTTTTACATGCCAAAAGTAATTGGACCATACTCTTGTTTCGACGATGATGCTTGGGAAAAATCCTGGGTATTTTTGAAAACTCTTTGTTTTACATCCCAGATTAAGAATTGGCCCCCCACACGGACGCGGGGGGAAAAATAATGTTATGCTTAATTAAAGAGGTGACACTTTCTATATTTTTATCTGATATCGAGTCGTAAGAGCCGATTTGCAGTTATATGGGTAAGAGTTCGATAAGACTCCCTACGGTCGTCTTAATACGAACTCTTACCCATACTTAATCAATGTTTGATATAAATTTCACAATCATTATCAGTATTCATACTATTTGCAAGGTTACGGCTTTCAAATAATAGATACAAAATGTAACATTATGTAATAACAATTATACTAATACCAGAGAGTCATAGAAACTTTCATAAGTTACTCTTGCAATATACATTTATTAATTTGTCTTAAACACTATCTATTACATAGCTTACAAGAAGCAAAGTATCTTTTTGTTTTAACAAGTATCTTTAGCATGATATGAGTTAGCTTGCACCATTATAGAATGCCTCCTAGCACCGGCTTGAGAGGTACTCAAATTTCAACACTTAAAAGTGGTGGAATCAATTATCCTGAAGGACCAGAAAAATATAACAACACTGAAGTAAAGTACATGTATGAATATATTTATATATATTTAAACGCATGACTTGTATCGGTTTTGCGCTTATTGCATATAAAAATGAGATCAAACAATAATGTCGCTAAATAAACTTCTTCATATGAATACCAAGAAAGCATGCAATGCAAATAAATAAAATTTCTTATATGAGAAAGGAATGACATCTACGTATCAACTGATTAAAAAGCCTTAACCTAACATGGAAAGTATTAAAATAAATTATGTTATCATGCAAACGCAATACAAGTAAAGAGGATGTTTCAAATAGAACGAATAAAAGATTGAATCAATAAAGTAAAAGTATGTAAGAGGAAATTAATATCCCATAAATTGTCGAGGGCATGCACATCTTCTTAATATGAAACTATTTAAAACCAAATAGATGTGTTTTGAAAAGTGCATTAAAATAAAATTACAATATTGGAATGTTGACAATTTTCAAATTTTAGAATTTGTATCATTTTTTTTAAATATTAACCATAATAATTTTAAAAACATTCTACATAATTATGACTAAAACGTGCATTGAAATTGATGTCTGCGAAATGAAGATAAAAAACAACAAAATAATAATAATAATAATAATAATAATGATAATAATAATAATAATAATACTAGTAATAATAATAAAGCAACAACGACGAAGACAAAAAGCAACTATGCTTAATTATTATTTGGTATTCCATTTCGGAACGATATTGCAGAGTGCAATAATACATAATAAAATACTTTCATATACAATTCATGTAAGCACTGATGCTAAGTAAAATCATCTTTAAAATAAAATTCGATAATTGTAGATTCTATACAAATACTTGTTATAACAATTGTTATGATAAAAATGATTATAAAGAGGAGTGTGATAATAATAATAATAATAATAATAATAATAATAATAATAATAATAATAATAATAATAATAATATAATAATAATAATAAAATGATTATAATTAATAAATGAGAATAATAAAAATGATAATAGATGAACAGAATTTATTCAAGGTATTCACTTTACAACGTTGTCATTGCATTAGTCATTCAATTTACAAGGTGCAATCTTAATTTATGTGCATAAATATGAGATGAATTCATACATTAAACATACAAAAATAATGAATACATAAAGAAGAAAACAAACTGAACTCACTCCATGCGTGAATTTTGTTTATACAAAAAGGTGTCATAAAAAGTGTTTACTGTAAAAATGTAATTTGTTGGATCATTAGCCGCGTTATTAATGCTACAAAAATATAGCGGGAATATGGGGAAGAATTTATTGAGTGTGTTTTTTAATTTATTACTTTAATGTGTTTATATCTACTTATTTATTCATTTGAAAGCACTATCTGGTACAGGCTGTAGGCAGATATATTAAATGTCTAATCCGGTACGTGATATAATTAGATAAGAAGATGGATTTCATTCAAGATTGGTGTGTTTTTGAATTTCTTTAAAAGGCATTTATGTTACATGGACAGGATCGTACTAAATAATGTTTAACAAGCTTTTCAATAAGTACGTCTTGATGCATCCACACGATAACACGGGATCAATCATTTATATGTGTTTTGTTAATCATTAACAAGTAGAAACATTAATAATTATAAAATATACGGAGATGTCATTTTAATAATTACTAGGCTATTTGCTAAAAAGTTTCTACAATATTTGTAGTTTTCAATATTATTCAGGAGTTGATACCAGTGACAAGATGAGCGATTTAACAGTAGATGGTGCCAGGAGAAAATCCCGGAAATATACTCATGATGTGGATTCTGGATATGCTTGGATAATATTAGCAGGTTTGTATTCTATAATGAAATCTTACTCTCAGTTCAAAATAACAGCTTTACTGGCATAGTTTATTAATTCTTATAATGCTGAATCTGTTTAATGGATTGGCCCTGTTTTGAATTTGAAACTGACCATTTAAATATTAGGAGATTCAAATATCAACATAAAAATAATCGAGCAACCAAACAGACTGCACGGCTGTGCAGGATGGCCTGGCTCTATATATATATTGGTCGAAAAGGATTTTTACCTTTTGGTTCCATCATATTAAGCGGTAATAGTTTTAAAGGAGCCCCCCTGCGGTTCAAAAATACCAAGAAACATAATTTGAAAATCTGAATGAGATCAAACGGGGAACTTAAAACGGGAAAAGGAAAACATGAAACATACAATTAAATAAAATATAATAAAAATTTAAAATTGAAAGATGTATAATAAAAAAGAAAAAAAAATTAATATTATAGTTTTAAAATGTTTAAAATATTTTTTTATCTTATAAAATTTTTTTGATTAATACATGTGTTTATATACTCTTTGTACGGATTTGCCTACATGAAAAGAATAACTTATAAATGTGATATGATAAAGAAAGTATTTATATATAAACGTACACCAATATTCTTTTGAAATTCGGGTTTTAAAATTTTCACTTTAAAATTATGATAAATATAATAATAATCACACTATCTTAATTTGATACAATCAAGAAAATGAAAATAGTAAAAAAGTATACCTTTTATTATACATGTATCTTTTATTCCATCATTTTTCTGATCGTATGAAATAAATATAATTTATCATAAATTATTTTGTGATTTGATAACATGCATGAACTATATTTGTGAACAGTGGTAGTTTTCAAAAACGTTTCTGTGAAACGTTAACTTTCAGTGAATGATCTGAAATATTAATTAATAAATTTATAAAAATTAATAACTTTTTCATTCATTGTTAGTTAACTGATTAATTTATTTATTTGCTTATTTAATGTTCAATTATTTACTCAATTTAATTACATCTTTAATTGTGAATAAAAACACACGATGTTGTTTAAAGAAAATGGAAGTAAAAAGCTATTTTCAATTTATTTGAAATATGAGTTGCTAATTACGTGACATTTGCAATGTCTTATACATGCCCTAAAATTACGATGTATGTCAAATAAGTATGTAAGCATATAGCATTTTTATTGTAAATTATAAAATAACGTAAATTCAGTCTGTTAATATAAAGATTATTGTCAGAAGTAGAAATAAATGTTTAAAAAAAAAACCCATACAAAACACCAAATATTACGAAATTAAAGTAAATTAAATTGAAGGATATATAGAGATGATTTTTTTTGTATTTTTATAACTATTTAGGTATTTCCAGAGGTGGATCTTTTATGAATGCAAGTAATACATAAGCAAACAAAGCTTCAAAAGCTTTTTTCATAACGTCTGCAAATAGTGTATTATGTTCTATCTTGTTTCTTATTGTATAACATCTTTACTGAAGTATTCAAGTGAAGTTTTGGATTTTAATAAAACAAGAGCTATTGTAAAACAAAAACTTTTAATTGTCAAAAGAATTCATTAAACCTTTTATAAATGACATAAAATCATTTCTGTATTAGCGTTAATCCAGATAATTATTTTAAAGAAATGTACAATGTAATTGCAACTGGATTACAGCAAAATATATCGCATTTTTGTACATAAAATTTAATATAACAATGTATATTATTTATATATGTATACATATTGCAAAAGATGCTATCTCATGATATCATTTCTGAATGTCATTATTTATTTTTTATAAAGATTTATTCATGGTATATTTTTGCATTGACTGATCAATACTTTGATGTTTGTTTTTCGTACCAGGATGTTTTGTAATGTACGTGTTTGTGGTAGGCAGTTTGAAGGCGTATGGAGTCTTGTACACCGAGATGGTAGAATATTACTCATCTGGGTCTGGAAATACAGCTTGGATCGGAAGCATAGCTTTGATACTACTCTTTGGCTTAGGTATAATTCAGTATTTTTTTCTAGCCTTCATCCTGCACGTATACTTTGGTCTTTGTTTCAGAACTTTATCACATATAAAGTGACAAGATTTATGAGGTATCATGGCCAACCATTATTCTTGTAAACAAAAAGTCACCGATGAGTAAGCTGTCAAAACGATAAGAAAAGTTGTCTGTATTCTCATCACCTGAACTTAATTTGACGCGGATAAAATGAAGTAAAGAAACAGGCTATATCTTAAACAATTGGCGCATTTGGGATCTAAGACAATTTGGTTAAAGGAACTTTGATGAACCATTTGCACAGTACATGGACCAAAGATCATCTGGTTATAGAAACTATGTCTATGCCTTAAGCCCGTCGTCATGTTACTTGCGGACAACATATGAAATAATACAGGTGTAATACTTCGCAACCTTATCTAAAATATGAAAATATGTTTATGAAAATAAACATGCAATTCCGATGTGACCCAGTGACTTTAATTATTATTCTCTAATAAGGATATTTACATATGCATTCGTGTGTCTGGAATATAAAACGTATGGCAGACGTTAATATGTGTACGAGACAGAAAAATCTAAAATGACGCAATATCACTATAATTAAAGTGTTCGTGTAACTAAAACATATTTTGTCCAATATATATGTAACATTTATAATTTCGCATTTAAGCTGATGTGCGTAGTCATGTATAAAATAAATTTCATTATATCACAATAGTGTAATAATACACCTGATAATTAAAATACGTTTCAAATGCGTACAATGTTCATGGTATAGCTGTACAGTTAAATCATGCATTTCATAACTTGTTTCTTAAAGTACATTTATAACAAGATTAATACTTTCTAAAGCCGTACATATTTAATATTTTATATATAGTTTACAACATGTCTGTAAAATACTTTGGTTTTTATACAAAGAAAATTGTATCAAAGTTAAAATGATTTTTATCGAGATTATATCTTTTATATAATCCTAACTTTCAACTATTTTAGGACCTTTATCCAACCTTTTGTGTAAAATATACTCATTTCGGCGAATTACGTTTATTGGTGGTATATTTTTGGCGCTGGGTTACTGCCTGTCGGGATTTGTTACAAGGATGGAGATGATGTATTTAACGTTCCTTAGCACGGGTTTGTATATTTAACATACAAACTATTTTATATAATTTAAATAAACTGATCTGGGTATGCACTGATAGCATGGATAAATTCAGTTTTTGCATACTGTAGGCATCGTCCGGGGGAAAATTAATAATCAATTCATTGATGATTGTAATCTTGTTACTAACAATGAATTAAAATTAAAGCTTTAACACTCTTTACTCTCAGATAATTTACTTTTTTCTACCCATCTTTGTTATTCACTTAACTCTGTCAGTCGATTTTCCTAAATGATATAACATATTTCTTTAGGTAAGGGGATAAATTGATTACTAGATTTTTAAAAAAAATTACAATTTATGCATGGTTTTAATTATATTTAAAGTTTATCAGATGTTAAATGGTATGAGTTTATTGATAATTAAGTAAATTGTAAAGAGAAAATTCAAATAGATTAATTTCAGGCATAGGATATGGACTCGTTTTTGCGCCATCTTCCACAATCATAAGTTTCTATTTTGAAAAGCGGCGAGCACTTGCCAACGGGATAACAGTTTCCGGTAGTGGCTTGGGAGCAGTAGCACTTCCGTTTCTTTACAAGTATGTCGTTTCCTGGATAATTAGACCTTTCATTTTTTATAAAGTATAAAATAAAGTATGGATAATATGCTTAGAAAACGTTCATTTAAGATATCATCTTTATTAAGAATCAATCCTGTCATCGGACAAACTCTTTAAGATACCGATGATTTTACGCAAGTATCGTATTATACAGTCAACTTTTATATACTTATTTGTCGACTATTTGTTAATCAACACATCGAAATCGATTTAGAATATTATGTATTTATCATTTTGTTGCCATTCTCCTTAATTCTTCAAATGACAGTACGACATTGGCATTAAAAACACAGAGATTTAAGTGTTTTTCCACAATATTTCAGGTTTCTTATTGAGCAATATGGTATACAGGGTATGTTCTGGATAAGTGGAGCTATTTTTGCAAATATATGTGTAGCAGCTTGCATATTTCGCCAACCAAGTGAATTTAGTATAGAAACAAGTGAAAGACCACACCCGTTAAGAACTAGTAACACGCGAAATGACTGTGATAGTGAAGAAAACCAAATGTCCATCGATAGTGATGTAAACAGAACAGCTAAAAAACTGGAGAAAATACGTTGTAAAGATTTAGATCTAAAATTCTCCCTTTTTAGACGTCCATTGTTTACTCTATATGTATTATCTTTTATGTGTTGTGCATTTGGATTTGCTGCTAGTATCGTGCTCATTCCAGCAAATGTAAAAGCACTAGGATATGATGACACCCACGTGGCTTTAAGTGTAACTATTCTCGGAAGTGTGGAAGTGGTAGCTAGAATACTGATGGGGTGGGTTGCAGATTTAAATATCATTCAGCGGAAATATATGTACGCGGGTAGTATGTTTATTGGAGGGATCGCCTCGGTTCTAGCTCCTTGTTTCGGACACTTTAATTTTATGGCTGTGTACGCAGCAATTGTGGCAACATTTCCAGGTTCATATATGAGTTTAGTTTCGGTGCTTCTTATAGAGGTTGTAGGATTAGAAAACTTTTCGCCAGCTTTTGGACTACTGTCGTTGTCATTAGCAGTTGCAAATATTCCTAGTCATCCTGCAGTCGGTAAATATTAGCCTTCAAATTAATAAAATATTTCACATTTAGTTTGAATTATAATGGTTGCAACTACGAACGGAATGTTAAATGGATATTTTCCATTAATCAAAACTTTATTATTTTCTTAAGCTTACTATTTTGATAGTTATACATTATTATATTATTTTAGCATTTAGTTACTAAACTACAATTACAAAGTACTAGATCTATTCCATATAATAATTATATGATTAAATATATTTCTGTCGATGTAATAATCATTGCCATGACAATTGATTCTTAATATAACGGTTGCAAGGAATATGTTACAGTCACAATGAACAATGTTTTACCTAATAGTGCATTCATGATATAAGTTAAGTGTTATCCATATTGTTTCTAACCCAACACATTGCTGTACATGATCACATTTAACACTATTTGTACAGTTATTTAATTATTAAGCCAATTTAAACGTTAATTGATTGTCTCCATTTGAGTAACACCATGCTTATGCACAAATGACATGTGTCTAGGTCTAATACTTTTAGACATTTTTTTCTGAAATAACGCTTTTAAAGAACTTTGTTACGACCAAATATCCCCAATTAATTATGAATGATTCATTTACAGTTACTTGCATACATACATATATTTGAATACGATATTTATTTTCTTTTGTTACAGGTTGGTTGTATGATATTTACGGTAACTGGGGTCCTTCATTCCTGCTCACAGGATGCGTGTACATTTCAGCTGGCGTTATCATAATGTTAGAACCGATTGTGGTTCGTGTTTTCAATATAAAAACTGACAATAAAAACTCAAATCTGCAGGATAATCAACAGATGAACCAAGATCAATATATGTGACTGTTAACATTTACAGAAATAGTGCAATTTTACTACAATCATTCGGGATACAAAACGTTTGTTAAATTGTTTTAATTTTGCTGTTATTATTTTATGTATAACGTATTTTAATTCTTGTTGACAGTAACTAATGAAAAGATAAATAAAATGTTACATAAAGAAAAGAAATGAAGTTTTATAAATTTAACCTGTAAAATTCATCAGTTTCCGATATTTCTATTACTGTCAATGATAATAAGGCATATGTTGTGTTTGATAAAACAACAGCAAAGGTTAATTTATAAGAAAAAAACAATTAAGGAAACATTGAATATTAAAAAAAGTTCACAACGCAATTCTTGTAAAGAAAATTACATTTGACACGTGTTTGACATGGTTTGAGAGAGAGAGAGAGAGAGAGAGAGAGAGAGAGAGAGAGAGAGACGGAAACAACTGCTAAAGAAACTTTGTAGGCGCCAATGAACATTAACTTTCAGTCAAATATATGTGATATAATCATATATTTTTTAAATACTGTTAATCTCACTTTATTAAGACAAATATCGTAACCGTAGTTACTACATGTACAGTTATTTATTTATGTAATTTTGTTTAAAAATGGTGGTTTACAGAATTATTATTTGTTTAAAGCAGCATACTTTCAGATTCATGCTTATTTAAATGAAAATTTTGAAAATGTATGAAAAAGTAAAATATTTTCATATGAACAAAGAAAGTAATTTTGGATACAATTTTACATGATTATGTCAACTATATACATGTAATGTGATATTTAAGATAACATTAAAAACTATAAACTGTGTGACTTGATTTAAACATATTTTATTGCTCTTTTTACACATTTATAACATTATATTATCATAGTATAAATACAAAAGTAGCAAAAGGGTTGAACCACGAGTTCTTACAACATCAGCAAACGGTTCTTCCCTGATATATTGAATTATCTAATAATAATAAGACAGTTACAAACCAAAATGTATGATAGTAGAGCAATTAGGGAAAAATGCACAAGGAGAAAGAAGAAGAAAAACATTATATAAAAAGAAAAGAAAAAAAGGGGATAGAGTTCAGTAAGTAGGGATATCAATTGAACGTGGCAAGTAGTACAGATAATATAAAAAAATTAAGATTCAAATCTACACGATAATTTAATAAATAATTGTACCTTATCAAAAATAAATAAGTTATTCTCATCAGAAAGAGATTCTTTTCCAAACAAAAGGGTCTTTACGCTCAAAGGATGGAAACTGCGAGTTGAGCGGAATAACTGCACTCTTATTTCGTTATATTTGGGACATTTAAAAAAGTAATGTTCGGCATCTTCAATACTGGATGTACAGTAGCTACAAAGTGAGTTATCTCGTAGATGATTTTTACAAAGATCCGCATTAAGATTACTACATTCGTTTCTAATACGTGCATGGTAAACAGATAAACTTCGATCTCCGTATACAAAATATTTAGGAACAGTATGTGGTTTATAAATTTCTTTGAGACGAGATTTAAAAATATTAATATTAAGAGAAGCCGCATGTCTAATATGATCATCCAAATTGTTCCATAACTCTATGGATGAAGGAATGAAAGATTTTGCGAATATTTGTGTTCTCCGTGCGATTGTCACATAGTTGTTATCATTTCGGAGGAAGTATGGAGTAGAATTAGCGACACTATTTGGGAAAAGATTGAGTAAGTAGCTTGGAACATTGTTTTGATGGGCTTTGTAAACTATTATTAATTTTTGCACAATTCTTCTATCCGACAAAGATACCCAGCCAATTTCTCTAAGTAATCGGTCTATAGATACCGATCTAGTTAGGCCTGTGACAACACGCGCTGCTTCATATTGCATCTTTTCAAGAGAATGTTTATCATTTTCATTACAGCCATCCCAAACAGTGGAGGCATATTCGAGGATTGGTCGCATATATAATAAATAAATTTGGTTTAATGTATTTCGTTTGAGTTTAAATTTCAATGATTGCATTGAGCTTAGAACTTTAAAAGCTGATGTCATAATATTATTAATGTGTTCGTGCCATTTTCCATCTTCACTCAATGTAAGTCCAAGATGTTTATGCGTTTTAACATAAGTAAGTTGGGTATTTTCAAAGAATAGAGAAGGGCGTTGTTCATCATTTAAGGAAAAAAACATTACTTTTGTTTTATCTGGATTAAATTTAATTAACCACTGATGAGACCATTCTTGAAGAGTATGTAGATCGGTATTTAATGTGTTTTCTATAAAATTCATATCGACAACGAACTATCATCTGCAAAGAGGCGGGTAATGCTTAATTGATTATCCGCAATATCATTAACGTAGATTAGAAATAGCAACGGACCCAGGACTGATCCCTGGGGAACGCCCGCAGTAGTTATTTTCTCACTTGAGAAAGTTGAATTTACAAAAACTTTTTGGTGCCGATTTAAAAGATAGTTGCTCAACCAATTTAATATATCGCCATCAATACCGTATTGCCGCAATTTAAATATAAGCCCTTTGTGCCATACCCTATCGAATGCTTTCGAAATGTCACAAAATATCATACATGTAGATTGTTTTTTGTCAAAGGCTTGAGTAATTTGATGATAAATATCAATAAGTTGAAAAACGGTGGAATGACCCGGTAAAAACCCAGACTGTTGGTGATATATAAGATTATTAACATGTAAATGATTATAAATGTGCTTAAAAACAATTCGCTCAAATACCTTACCTACACAACTTATTAGAGAAATGGGTCTATAATTCATAGGCATGTTTTTACTGCCCTTTTTATATATTGGCATTACAACTGCTGATTTCCATGAATTAGGGTAAATATTTTCGACTAGAGATCTGTTAAATAAAATACCTAGTGGAGCACATAAACTGTGTGACACAGAAAAATGAGATACCATATATGAGATCCATGTTTTTTTTCCCTTTCCATTGTAGTTGTACTCTAGATAATAGGTTAAACAATTTTTATCTTTGAAAAGGTTATACAGAATCGACCATAATGTTGTTGGAGAAGAAATGCACGAAGGGGCACCTGAGGTCTTCTTCCACCTTGCCCCGTGTTAACAAAGATTTCCGATCAGGATCAAGATCAGGATCAAACTTAAAAACTCAAGTATTCATGTTGTTTATCCCCATAGATTAAATATCTAATATAAATAAGGTACAACTTGATTTGCAATAGCAAGTTTATGAAATTTTAGAATAAACTTATTGTTATTTTTTTTGCAAAATACAGCCATTTTACAGTTGATCCAAATATTGATCCTGATCCTAAAATTGATCCTTATTTGGATCGAAATATTTTTGTATTTGCTTTTTTGTTGTTGTTTTGGTCCCAAAATAGGTTGGTTTCTTTGCAAATCAGCAATATTTTACATTTTTGAATATATACCAATTAGAAGGATACATCTTTTACTTTTTTGGATTTTAAGCTCTGGCGGTATTCCTTTTCAGCGGACCGGAAACATTAAATCAATTTTAGAAAAAGATAACTAAAGGATATTTTATGTAGTTTCATCAAAATCTATCAAGTGATTGATGAGATGTCATTTAAGCGTATTTTAGTTTTTAGTAAAAAACTACCTTATTATCATTTCTGTAGTTTCAACAAACTACAAAGTGGGCGAGGAGGAGAAGCCGTTAAACGATTTTTCAATTTAAAGAATTGGCAGCCATTTTGTTCAGTGCGCCGGCTGCAGTATAGCAAATTTTAGTAAAGTTTCATCACTATTGGTCAAGCACTTTAGATTTTAATAAAAATGTCAATGACGGACAACGGACACATTGAGATCATAAAAGCAGTATGTACTCCAAACTTCTCATAGTGATTTGATTGGCTACACTTAAGTCACTGACTTTACACACTTCACGTGACCATAAAAAACGGCATGTGACTTCAAAATGGAGGCGACTAAAACTACTCAAGTGAAAACTGTTTTAGTCGAAAACGTCTGGCAAAAAACAAACGTTATATTTGCTATTTTGGAAAGAAAACTAATAAAACCAAACTAATTCATGAAATGAATATAATTCCAGGCAAAAATTGCAATTACAAGCATGCTGCTTTTATTTTACTAAGATAAACAAACAAACTAGAACAACAGGACTAGATGTACCCGCATCATAATAATATATATTTTTTAATTTCCGTTTCCAATATAAGCAAACATTAGCGAAAAATGTCATTTTATGATATATACAAAAAAAATATCACAATCAAAATAATTATTCTGTATGCGTTCTAATCAAAATTTTGATAAAAAAATCTTGAAATAGCAGTGGTTTGGGTAGCGAAACAAAGGGGGTGGGCGCTACGTTGGAGATTGTTTTATGCTCCTGTGAGCTAAACATTCAGTTTGATATCTTAATAAATCATGTTCATTGTTTATTTTTAACTGATCATGCATGTCTTAGAATTCATGCAAAAAAAACCAAACAACAACAAACAAATCTAATTAAATCAAGTTTATTCACCCATACACGTTACAAACATGGATTGTATATGTAGCAATCATTTTAAAACAGCACTAAGTATCAAATTATATAGAGAACAATCGTTATACATAATAATTAGATTAACCCTCTATTATTTAAAGTAGTAATACTGATCAGCAATATGAAAAAAACATAATAATAATGTAAAATTTCAAAGCTTAACATAGGTAGAAATCATATGGCATATATCAAAAAATATTTACATATACTGCCGATGGAAACGGAATTTTGTACTTTTAGAATTGGCGAACATTCTCCGTTGCCTGTAGCAAGTTTACGGCAGGAATCATAATTTGTTAATTGCATATCGGCCGGAAAACCAAAAATAAACGGATATATGTTAAAAACAAATTGGACTAAACGGCATTGTCGATATAACATAGTGAACTTTAGTGTATTTGCCGCGGTGGTGTAATCGGGAAATTACCTTATACACGCTGAATACTATGTGCTACATTCACCTTATTTAACATTCAAACTTATAAGAAGCTAAGCTTATCCGCTTAGCTTTGCTTGGTGGGCAAGTGTAGGTCTATAGAAAACGTGTTCTTGTGTTTTGAGCATAAGTTCCTCATGACAATTTGAAATGAAATATTTTGAATAAAATAATTTGTACTACATCTCTGATTCTTATGGAGAATGGAGAAGTTTGCTCTTGCTAACCTCCGATTTATAACCGCCACTTATAACTTAAACACTATAAGAAAGCGGCGTTTAACCAACTACGCATTATTATTATCATTTATTACATATTATATATGATCTGTTCTAGTATTTTTTAGTGATGCAATTATAACAATGTCATCAATATTGTTAAGTTTTCATTTTTTGTAGCTCTGCATATTGTTATGCAATTTCACCATAGTTCATTTTCGAAATTAATTTTTGAGCAATGTCTATCTATTTCCTTTCAACTTTTCATATTTCACTAACCAAATCTGAAATGCGCAGACGACTACGCTTTCGCTTCGTTTAGCCTGCCATTGTAGTTTCTAACATTCGAATTATATCACGTGACACTATTTCTGTATTTTTAAGTGAACTACGTTCGTAACACTCCGGAAAAATAGGAACGTTTTCATGACCATGAAATATTTTCGGGAATAACAACCGCGTCTGTATCTGTTACTTTTTCAGTCATTTAAGTATTTTTTTTGTAAATGGCGATAACTATATGTAAATAAACACAAATGATAACTATATTATGCTTTATTTTTGACCAGTATTATTACTTTAAATAGATGTTCCAATTATTCTATATTAAGATCGTTACATTAGAATTTTCAAGTTATTAGTTGTACAAATGATATTATTTCAAACATCTAAAAGTTTAAATTATAAAAACTATTTTATATTCTTGACACACGAAAAATAATAAGAGTTCAAAATCATGTTTGAAAAATATTAACTATTTAAGTTGTAAAATTGAATAAGTTATATTGAAAACCAACACTTGCACTTTGCTCAAACAGTGGCTAAAAGAATCATTCCCATGGAATAATAAGAAAAATATTCAGAAAAAGCATATTTAAAAAAAAACGGTTAATTGAAATAGATATCATTAGGGTATAAATATACCTTCAATAACAGATATACGAATACAATTCTGAACATTTGTACCCACAATACATGGTGTTTTACTGTGTAGAAGTTTTTTAGCTACCCTATTTTCACTCATAAAGTTTATATAAAACGGAAAAAATCAATAAATCTTTTTTAGATTAAAAAAACAAAAACAGAAAAAAAACACAAAAAAAAACCAAAACCAAACAAAGCAAACTACAATTTGACAATTTGAAATAAAAGGTATAAAAGATGTAAAAAGTGTTTATTTACGTTGTGTTTAAACCTGTACACACTCCATATTTTCTTCATCGGAAATGGACACTCTTCACAATGAAACTTCTGGATTATGAATCTTGTACCAATAAAAAATAACGTGTGACCTCGAGTTAAAAAGACATTTACATTGTCACACTACCGGAGATTTGGCATTGGACCGGACAAAAATAAAGTATGAAAATTAACAAAGCCATTAACTTACTCGCAAGCCTATTAAGTATGAACATTAACAAGGATAAAAAACTCTAAAATCATGAAGTGCAGAGTACTAGTTCTTGTGCACTGCACTTCTTCTCAATGAGATCTGTCATCCTATGAATTATCAAGTTAATCGTTTTTTAAAGTGTAGGAGAATTGCCCCGGACAAAGTATGAAAATTAACAAAGTCATTAACTCACTGGACAAGCCTATTAAGTTTAAAAACTAACAAAGGGAAATAATTCAAAAATCATAAAGTGCAAAGTACAAGTTCTTGTGTACTAAACTTTTTCTCAACGAGATCCATCATCTTAAGTGGTTTTAAGTTAAAAGTTTTTAAAGTGTAGGAGAATTGCCCCAGATAAAAATAAAGTATGAACATTAACAAAGTCATTAATTCACTCGACAAGCCTATTAAGCATGAACATTAACAAAGGGCAAAAACTCTAAAATCATGAAGTGCAGATAACTAGTTCTTGTGAACTGCACTTCTTCTCAATGAGATCTATCAAATCATCCTACGAATTTTCAGGTCCATAGCTTTATAGTTTAGGAGAAATGGCCCAGAGAGAATAAACAAATGGGCAATAGCTTAAAAAATAAGTGCAGTGTAACGATTCTATAGTGCACTGCACTTTGGGTCATTTAAGAAGCACACATACCAAGTTTGGAGTACAAAGTACATTTGTAGAAAGGGAAAATATCGGATCTGGAAATATCTGGAAAATTTCTATCACTGTATATACAAGCGTCCAAATTTGATTAGTAAGGGGTATTAGTTATCCACTTCAACTATAAATATCGTTGCAATTTATAACTCAGGCCTACGTCCTTCATTATTTTATAACTGCGCATCTAAACTCCATACCGTAAAATATACAACAATGCATCAAAAACCAAAATGTATCTCATAATAATTAAATTGGTGCATATTTCACCAAGACCTACGTGTCATAAATTAAGTGCGAGTCATCTGACGATCAATATACGTATTGTACGAACAAATTATAACTAATACTACAAAGGTATAATGCAATTTGTC
Organism: Ruditapes philippinarum; assembly: GCF_026571515.1. NCBI lineage: Eukaryota > Metazoa > Mollusca > Bivalvia > Venerida > Veneridae > Ruditapes > Ruditapes philippinarum. Next base: position 158,358 of record NW_026853707.1, on the reverse strand, counting down.
ACAAAGTGTCACCATATTGTTGTAACGAATAGTTGTTATGTTGTGTTTATAAGAAAATAGACTGTTTTTATTTGTTTGGGTCGTCAGACCAAACAAACAATGGAAGCGAAATATCAGACCCTGATACGCTTATTTGCAAATACCGAAAGTAGTCCAAACTCCTCGAAGCGGTTATTTCCATTTATAAGTACACAAACGCCGAAAAATTAAGGGGAAATCACTGCTTAAAGATTGTAAGATGACAGGTGCATTAATTCTCGGGGAAGAAAAAATAGTTCCCGATTGGTCGAAGATTTCTAATACTGTGTTATTCTTTACAGATAAACATGCTTATATTAAGCTCCATGATTATTTACATCAGTGTTAAACAACAGGTTAAAGTGAAATTAATAAGAGTTACAAATAATGAAGTTTTCTTCAAGATGTTATCTTAAAACTTCACCGTGGTCGAGAGGTTACACGCTCGGTTAGGAAGCGAGAGGTGTGGATTTCAAATCCCAGTTCAAGCAACTTTTTAGTTATAATTGTTTAAGCCAAATAAACATTGAATTGAATATCAATGTTGCAATTAGCCTTATAGCCAATTTACTACAGTTATAACACTGGAAACAGCCTTGGTGGCACTATACTAAAACAAATTGGTTTATAATCTCACAACCTTCACCTTTCTGACATTCTGAGACCCAAACAAATTCAGGGCCTCCTGTGCTTTGATTATAATGTTTGGGTGTAACAGGGAATTTGGTGTAAGGCTTACATTCTGGGTAATCAGATCCATGTGGATTTGAGTAGGTATTGATATTTATCAATTAATATTCATTTGACTAAGAATTTGATAGGTTAGGCATCAATAATTTAGCATATCAATCAAAAATTAAATGGGCGGGTACAAATTTTACTTGAAAATAATCCGTATAGTGAAGAAGTATTTAAAGGAATACTTTTGTGTCTTTTACTATAGATGATCGTTAATTCACAAAACGATATCTGCAAGCATGTTTATTTAGTGGTAATATTAACAAAAATCTTTTAAATATATCTTCGTTTTAGACTGGTAATATACATGTTTACATATATTCATTTCACTGATAATACTTCAGATAGTAATATGATATCTTTATTTAGATATAAAACAATAGTAGTTTGACGATTTGCAAGTAATTACATGTATATCGAAACGAAATGAAGACAATTAAGTAAATACATGCCTGCACAGTTTGACTGTCAAAAATAAAAAGTATACATATAAGATAATAAAAACAATAAATTTAAGGTCATTCTCACATTCTTTTTAGGTCATATCAAATTCAAACATATAGTAATTATATAAATTTGACACTGCACATAATTTTATATAAAAGGGTTTACACTGACAGATCAAATGGAGCACTCTGTAATATATTCTTGTGCACTGCACTTCAGGTCAATAAAAAAACCTTGCATACCAAATTTGGAGTCAATCAAACTTATAACGACCAAGTTATGCTCCGGACAAGCCTATTAAGTTTGAAAATTAAAAAAGGGAAATAAATCAAAAAAATCATGAAGTGCATAGTACTAGTTATTGTGTACTACACTTTTTCTCAACAAGATCCATCATCCTAAGACGTTTCCAGTTAATAGTTTTTAAAGTGTAGGAGAATTGCCCCAGACAAAAATAAAGTATGAAAATTAACAAAGGCATTAACTCACTGGACAAGCCTATTAAGTATGAAAATTAACAAAGAGCAAAAGCTCTAAAATCATGAAGTGCAGAGAACTAGTTCTTGTGCACTGCACTTTTTCTCAATGAGATCTATCAATTCATCCTATTAATTTTCAGGTCCATAGCTTTTATTGTTTAGAAGAAATGGCCCAGACAAAAGTAAAGTATAAAAATAAACAAGGGGCAATAACTCAAAAAATAAGAAGTACAGCGTACCGATTGTTGTGCATTGCATTTTGGGTCATTAAAAACATGCATACCAAGTTTGGAGTAAAAATACATATGTACAAAGGGAAAATATCTGATATTTCTATCACTGTATATACAAGCGTCCAAATTAGATTAGTAAGGGGTATTAGTTATCCACTTCAACTATAAATGTCGTTCAGATGCAATTTATAACTCAGGCCTACGTCCTTCATGATTTTATAACTGCGCATCTGAACTCCATACCGTAATATATACAACAATTCATCAAAAACCAAAATATATGTCATAATAATTAAATTGGTGCATATTTCACAAAGACACAAGTGTCATAAATTAAGTGCGAATCAACTGACGAACAATATACCTATTTGTACTAACAAATTATAACTAATACTACAAAGGTATACCGCAAATAGTCAGAAAGTGTCACCTTATTGTTGTTATGAATAGTTGTTATGAATTGTTAATAAGGAAATAGACTGTTTTTATAATTTTTGTGTGTAACAGGGAATTTGGTGTAAGACTTACATTCTGGATAATCAGATCCATGTGGATTTGAGTAGGTATTGATATTTATCAATTAATATTCATTTGACTGAGAATTTAACAGGTTAGGCAACAATAATTAACCATATCAATAAAAGAATAAATGGGTGGGTACACATTTTACTTGAAAATAATCCGTATAGTGAAGAAGTATTTGAAGGAAAACTTTTGTGTCTTTTACTATAGATGATCGTTAATCTGCAAGCATGTTTATTTAGTGATGCTATTAACAGAAATCTTTTAAATATATCTTCGTTTTAGACGGGTAACATGTTTACATATATTCATTTCACTGATAATACTTCAGATAGTAATATGATATATTTAAATATAAAAAATACTAGTTTGACATTTCGCAAGAAGTCATACCGAAACAAAATGAAAAAAAAAAGCAAATACATGACTGCACATTTAGACTGTCAAAAATAAATATAATAAAAATTATAAAATATATAATATAAAACAAACAATAAGTTTATGGTCATTCTCACATTTCATAATCATATCAAACTATAAACATATAGTAATTATATGACACTCAGAACACAATATTTTATAACATAACAATTTAATAGACACTTTATTAGACTTTAAACATAAAAAATACATTCCCAAGAGAGCCATAGCCAGCCTTGTGATACAATTAATAATCCATTTGCATATTCATTCACTTTGATTAATACACACAGAAATATAAATTGCTGAATGATTTTCTTGATTCAGCATTATGTAATTGACAACAATAAGCAACAATGCTAAATTTTGTTTCTGTGATCAGTGGTTAAACACCTAATACATATCTATATATTATTTGATGGATTATTCTTTAATGTTAGTTTTAAAAACATCCAGATTGATTCTTTCATATACATGTACATGTATATCTAAGTTGCCAAAACCCCATATTTCATATCCATACAATAAAATTGGTTCAATTGTTTAACAAAATGTATCAACTTGTAAATAAAGTTAAAACATTGCCTTTTTAGTTTACACTTATTAATATATGTGTACATTTTTGTCTAATTCTTAAAAAATCAGCCTGTAACTGTATCTCAGCATGAAAAAATATAACAATTTATGAACACAATTAAAAACCCTTTATATGGAGTAGTACTATTTCCATCATAAAATTTGCTTTTTCAGCCGATTATTATTCTGATTTTGAATTCATCTGTCAAAGGTAAACCATTATATAAATGAATGGCCTACGACAATAAAATAAGTAAAGTCAGTTAAGCAAAACAATTAGAACATGTTGACCAGAAAAAAAAAACATTGTGTCTAGATGAAAACTATTGTTTCCCATCCACAAATTTCCACTTATTTTAATGATTCAACACAACTTAAAACACATGAAATCAAAAATGAAAAAGCACTTACTACAAGCATGATTATAATTAAAACATCTATGTACAATTAGAAAATCAATTTACTGGAATATGTATAAAATAAAATAATCAAATTTTACAGGTATTTCAAATACTAGTACTGTAAATAACTTTAACTTCTACATATATTCTTTTGATTTCATAATCAAATCTTCTCCTTATTTGTTGCGAAAATAGTTTTTAGGTTCACAACATTCCTTATCATCACTTTGATTAATAAACACAGAAATATAAATTGCTGAATGATTTTCTTGATTCAGCATTATGTAATTGACACCAATAAGCAACAATGCTAAATTTTGTTTCTGTGATCAGTGGTTAAACACCTAATACATATCTATATATTATTTGATGGATTATTCTTTAATGTTAGTTTTAAAAACATCCAGATTGATTCTTTCATATACATGTACATGTATATCTAAGTTGCCAAAACCCCATACTTCATATCCATACAATAAAATTGGTTCAATTGTTTAACAAAATTTATCAACTTGTAAATAAAGTTAAAACATGGCCTTTTTAGTTTACACTTCTTAATGTATGTGTACATTTTTGTCTAATTCTTAAAAAATCAGCCTGTAACTGTATCTCAGCATGAAAAAATATAACAATTTATGAACACAATTAAAAACCCTTTATATGGAGTAGTACTATTTCCATCATAAAATTTGCTTTTTCAACCGATGATTATTCTGATTTTGAATTCATCTGTCACAGGTAAACCATTATATAAATGAATGGCCTACGATAATAAAATAAGTAAAGTCAGTTAACCAAAACAATTAGAACATGTTGACCAGAAAAAACAACAACATTTTGTCTAGATGAAAACTTTTGTTTCCCATCCACAAATTTCCACTTATTTTAATGATTCAACACAACTTAAAACACATGGAATCAAAAATGAAAAAGCACTTACTACAAGCATGATTATAAGTAAAACATCTATGTACAATTAGAAAATCAATTTACTGGAATATGTATAAAATAAAATAATCAAATTTTACAGGTATTTCAAATACTAGTACTGTAAATAACTTTAACTTCTACATATATTCTTTTGATTTCATAATCAAATCTTCTCCTTATTTGTTGCAAAAATAGTTTTTTGGTTTCACAACATTCCTTAAGATATGAAAAGTTGATGAGAATATAAAATTCGTGTAACATCTACATAATTTGAATATATTGATCTCTAATACTTCATACAGCATACTTGTAAACCCTTAACAATGTAGTTAAATATAATAAAATAACTCTCATTGCTCATGAAGTTTCTTTGCTTAAATTAATTTTTTTCCTTATAAATCCGGTAGTACATGTTGCAATATTCGATTCTCAACAATTAAATTACCCATTGGTCTTTTAAAATACTGTATCGGTTTGTCGGTAAATGAATCACAATACCACAAAACAAACAACATTTTAACAGATGATACTACTAACTTTTCTAGTGCTGTATTCAAAATACCAAAAATCAGAATTAAATGAGAATATTAAACACATCTGCAGACATATTGCTTAATCCGAAACTAATCTGACGAACTAAAATTGAACCTTACTTTATTCTCTGTATACCCTCTGTTGACAATGACTGCATAGAGATAAAAATATAAAAGTGAAAAGAAAAAAAACACCAAAAAGAAAAAAACCCTCAAAATATAATTTTATAAATATAAATTAGTACAGTTAGAAACCAAGGCTATGTTTGTGAAAATGCAATTCAGCTACATTATAGCACTTCGGAAGGAACAAGAATAGTAGCTATTTGCATGTATGACACTAAATTAGGAAAAAGAGTACTTAATCAAGGTAATTTACATACATACACATAACCTTACAGCGATAAATGTCAATGTCAAACACATATTTCAGTATGTGAGACAAAACAAAATTAATACATCAGTCTAATGTAAAAAGTCGTGCATGAATAAGTATTACACAACAAACCAAAATTAATAACGGCCCTTAATGGTTTTGGATCATATTAAAGCACATCAAATGAATAACAGTTGTTCACAAGTACATCATGGCCACAGCTAAACAAGTTAAGTTAACAAAGGCCACGTAAACAACGATATGACATTTTAGGTCTCTCAATTACCTATGTGATGTCACTTTAGCTTTCTCGTATCAGCTCCAAAAGTATGAATTCGTGACTTCCGTTGTCCTTCTCAGGAAAAGTGATTTTAAGTTCTTTTACCCCTGTTGTCTAAAAGAAAATAAACACAGCAGGGATTAGTTGAATTACGAAGGAATCAATCTTCAAGTAAGCGGATGAAACATTAAATTTCCACAATATTAGATACAAAACATAAGTTCAAAACATATTTAATTGGTCATTCGATATAAATTTCTGGTTAGTAGAACTTTATTAAAATAAAAAGCCTGAAAGTGCTTTGGTACAACTTTCTTTAAAAAGTGTTAATGTGCATTTGACAGTTACTTTAACTTGTTATAAAGTATATACAGTATTTTACATTTAAATACATCTAGGAGATTATTTCTTTCAAAAAGTGTCCATTATTTTTTCAGGAAAGGACACTTTAATTACAATAGGTCTCGATTACGATATGACGAAAGTGCGTGTTTGTGTAAACTTAAGTCACCTTGGACAAAAATGTAGTTACGTTTTTTCTATTTAATTAATCCAATCTATTTTTTATCTGATTTTAATCAAATTAAAAATAGCAGTATAACATTCAACCACCAACATAAATTAATGTATTTAGTATTATTACGGTGAATATATTAAAATGTTAAATATAAATGTTATTGAGTAGTTTTGAGTATGTTTAACAATAGAGCATAATTATTTCTGTAGGATTTATTAAAGTTTTCACTATAAATTTTAACATTTTTTGTAGAACTACATAAATGATATATCTAAGCTTTATGCTGTGCAATTTGAGAGGAGAAGGTTTATAAAGATTTCATTTTTAAAAGACTATTTGTATCCCTTCTGACCCAGATGTTCAATGTATCAAAACCATGTGAACAATTTCAGTAGAGCTTCATGCTAGAAATATCCCAGGAAAATGTAATAAAATTTGACCGAGTGGTTTCTAAGGTGAAGCTGTTTGTAAAAATAGTTGACGACGGATGCACGGACGCACTTACTGACGATGGAAGCCAGACAAAATGCACCAAATTCAATCCCCTCCCGTGGCCAACATATTTCAAATATAGGAATAAGTGTCTTACGTCCTCTTATAATAATTATGAGTACCATTCTGAAAATAAATCAAGCAAGCAGAATTTATTAGCCAGATACAAACATAAACTGCATTTCAGGAAATATATGAAATCCACTCAAGTTGTGTCCACTGCTGCGATCTTAACCTTTCACCTACTGATGACATACATAATCTACATAAAGTTGCCATGTGTACCAGTTTATTTTTGAACTAGATTTTTGCAACCGGACAAGAACTTAAACCGCACGAAAGTTGTTTAAAACAAATTGGCTTAGCTCCGACCTCTGCCTTGACATTGACATACGGACTTGGGTTTGCATGTGGTACATTATGTATATAAAGAATTAAATGTGTAACAATTGATTTTAAAATATCATCATTCATGTATAAGATATGGACCAGATGCAAAGTTTATACTTTATCAAACAATCATGCAGACGTACTCTCAAGAACGCGCGTCACATTCACACGTGCGCGCACACACGCGCGCGGACAATGGCTCAACTAATTGTATAACCAGAGCATAAAACAGTTTAAAAAGGGACTTAAATAGACTTTCCAGAAAATATATACATTGCCTGAATACATGGTCAATTTCAATAAACAATTTCTGAAACCTAAATGTGGTTTTAATAAATAAGCTAATGACACTTTCTCTGCAAATAATATTGCCGTAGATATATCTTAATTACTTCTAGTATTCCAAAGTATTTTGTGTTGTCCTGTAAATGATATTAATTATTCTTTTATTAGTTCAAGAAAAAAATCAAAGAGGAAAACATTACTAACTTTAACATTGTCCCATTTTTTATACACTTCGTTTAGATCAGAGCTCATCGTTTTGAGAACGTCGTCATACTTGATATTAGTACTAATTGTACCAAGCTGATTTTTTGACAGTGTAACAGTTGCAGGAGCGTCCCTCGGTGATTCTGTCTGTGATTCAATATATATGAACTATTCATCAAAATCATTTAAGTCGATAATTATTCAGAGTGAATTTTGATTGGTTTATATAGAATTTATATTAGTTCGATTGTGAAGGAAGCCTATAGACACACTTTTGAATTTTGATTATGTTGATGTTTACAGATTGATTCTAAAAGTTATGACATTCAAATAACATAAAGCAATTTCTACATTTTTATTGAAAGAAAAAACACCTCCACAAGATTAATTTACAGAAATTCATCAAAATACGAATAATCTTTTTAAAAAACCAACAACGACTTATTATCGACAATTTATCTTATCATTTGTATAATTTACTTTTAATAATAAATGGATTATTACATCACCTTTTTATGTTTTGAATTTTAGAATAACAGCGTGATATGTTGCTAAAAACGGAGTATAAAAATACCCGAAGCATATCTAATAAACCTTTAAACTTTTTAATGTGTTTCAATGATATCCGATTTTGCTCTGATATCAGCATTAGCTAAAGATTCAAATATTTGTTTCTCAAGTAAAGAGAATTGCCAAATACATTATAGCCATCATCTAGCAGCTCTAGCAACATCTAAACCAACTTTTAAAGTAAATCTGATAGAAAACCCATTAAGATATAAATAATCAAAGTTGACTTTCAAATAGATCCAACCATTTGGTTTATGAAAAACCATCAAAAATTATTTTTAAAGACAAAATAGTCCCAAAAAGGCGGGCTAAGTCCTATTTAGCAAACCTTATAGAGAATTGTTTAAAGTATACAAAGTATAGGTCTGATTTTGGGATACCGTTGTTTTCTGTTTGTATGCTCACCACCACCTTTTGAATCCAGTGAGTTGTAATAAAATTATTTTACAGACAAATAATCAAATAGTTACCGACTCTGTTAACAACTTGTTTTCCTTCAGATACTCAATAAATTCTGTTTGTGGAGGGAACAACACAACTCTTCCCTTCAATATTCTTGAAACTGGCCTTACTGAGACAACAACACATTGCTGATTATCCATCGCAGCCGAAACTTGTACCATATATTGCAATTCTTCTCCATGTTGCTGTCCATTGTAGATTTGTAATGATAATGTGTCCAGAAACTTACTTGAAGGGAACATAAGTGTTTCGTCATTCTTCTCTGCAAAATAAAACCAAAAGTTCATGAGGGCAATATTGAAGTTAAAAATTTTACAAGAACTTGGTATGCAATGATAATATCAAATTCAAAGTTAAACACCCTATCAACTGCTTTTTCAAATTCAAACAAACCAATGTGAAAAGTTTCAAAGTGGCCGTTTTTTAAAGAAATAAAAGCCCTTTCAAATCCAAACCTATATATGCGATATATATTTGATAGCAATAGTGTCTTTTTTCCGGAGATCATTAAATTTTGTCTTTACTTCTAATTACTTGACCAGTCTATGGTATGAAGCAGATATTATATCAAAGCTTATACATTTTGTAACCAAAATATAATAAGATTTTGAAGAAGTCTATTAGAAAATAACACATTCCATATATAACTAATCTCCCTGTTAAGTTGCATCTCTCTGTCCACCCAAGTAATCTTATTTTTAACCCTTATATAGGGCATAATATATTTTGAGGAATTTTAAATCGTCTACTTTTCTGCGCATAATGATATAAGGTGAGAATATTGCTATAATGATCCAATCCAAATCAAGGAAACAAAAGTAACCTATGACAAAGTAGGAACTTATCAAACCACTGTAGAAGTCCTCTGATTCATTAAAGCTACATAGTATTATAACTTAAGAAAAGGAGATATAATTTAGTGTTTCTGAATTTTTTTATATAAATTAGGTGACCTCAGACCCGGGCCAGTTATGACCACAAGGAATTGATATATACTTTTGTAAAACTACAAAATAGTTCTTGTCATAGCTATGGAGTTTTTTTTAAATATGACGCAATAAATGTTAGGCTTATATAACGATGCGGGCGTGGCAAAATTTGAATTCAGGTTTATACACGTTTAAGTTTCTCATTGCAAGACAATGCCACGTGGTGAAAATATTATATAAAGACTCATTTTAGGGAGAAAGATACCTAAGTCATCACGGCTTCAATAATGCAATGTGGTTAATATCTGAGCTCTATACACTGTAGACTAGAAAGTTCAAATGTACAAAAAGAGCTTTAGAAATAAAATAAGACTTCTTAGATGTAGCTTCTTATGAGTCCAGGGCAGGCATTAGTTGTGTAACATAATTATAATTTTAAGAAATGAACTGCAACATACAATTATAATATAATCTGGGTATGAAATATTTTACCGCATAATGCATGATGAATACATGATTTCAACTTGTCAATGTCGCAATATATTCCTTTCGTAATCTCAATTTTTACATTTTCCTCGAAATTTTTGTTCTGAAATTTGAACTCGAATTCAGCAGCTAACTCGATGTTATATCCGAAACAGGTCTCGTCAGTGGTGCTATCTATCGGCAAACTAATTGCTGGTTTTCTGCCTTTATTTTCGCTTGTGATGTGATCGGAGATATAGTCAAAGATTTTCGTTATAGAAATGAACTCTCCTGACATTACACAATACTTGCATTCATCTGAATAAATAATACAATCTATATTGAAAATCTTCCTTGTCAAGGCTTGAACGAATAACATTCGAAAAAGACTGCCATCTTTATTCTGGTAGGCTACTTCGTTCTGTCTACAGACATTGAGTTGACAAATTTGTACCTGCTTGCTTTTTGGTAGACTAATTTCAATAACCGGTGGTTCACAGCAATCGAGAAATGCTATAATTCTTTTAGTTTCCTTCCTTTTTTCACAAAATCGCTCGAAGTGGGCTTGCAAATCCGTCAGATTTAAAACGCTATTGTTGCCATCTAGCAGAAATCCAGTTTCAGAGGAGGAAAAGTGTCCGGTATAATAAAAGAGTAGCGTTCTAATGTCCTTGCTATCGTGTAGAGACTTAAAAGCGGCTGCAATTTTAGGTAGAAGATCTCTTTGTCCAGGACTCTCAGGAGTGACCACTTTAATCCTTTCTTCGCTAAAATAAATAAAAGAATATTAAGATAAATGCATTGTATGCATATATAATTATTTGAAATTTTGAAAAATAAGATACAACGCATCGTTGCATCGAAATTTGCTTAACAGACAAATTTTCACATAATGCTATGGAAAATAGTGGGTATTAAAAGATATGTATAGAAGACAAATAAACATTCACAGGGGATGTAGCTAGCGATAGACAACGACGGAATTCGGTCCTCCATAAACGGTTAGATTTTAACACTTTGAGTATGACTGAGCTAAGGACGAGACATACTCCAGTGACATGATCCTGGAACATGGTTTTTATGTATGGTCGACATATTTTAATGATTTGATTAAACCCCTAGCTTCACTGGTTATGCAATTCACTAACAATAAACCGCTTATAAATGTCGTAAGTTTCGTTAAAATCTACAAAGTTGATTCAATGTTGACTACCGACAATGGATGGAAACCAGGCGAGCAAAAGGACTACTTTGACAAGTTTTGCTTAGAAGACCTCAATGTTCTTCGTCCTTGAAACGACTCAGTAATCAAAAATTGAATAGAAAATGAGATCTCCGAAACAGTAATAAAATATTTAATCAGTTATAGAGAAAACAGTTTAAACCGTTCAAACCCAGAAGTTGTAAAATGTTTAAATAAAAACTGGCATCATTTTTTTCAAAATAAACAAAAATACAAATAGAGCCTATGGAACCGGTGTTATTTGTTTTCGGAAGAATTCGTACTTTGCTTATCTGAATGGTGGCCGATGCTTAGGTAAACATCGAAATGTGAGACACACAAACAGTTCGATTTGGTGGCTGTGGTGGTTTTGGTAGTAACCCCACCGTAAAACGGCAGTAAGGCATTTTGAATTCACCAGAGGAAGTAGAACCACTATATCGTTCCAGGGCAGGCTATAAGTATATGAGTACTTGCTGAAATTACTTTCAAAAGGAACTGTAAATTTCTGTACATATCAGAGAAGCAGAGGTACAGGTCAAATGACAGTAGAGAGGATTATATAATCAATCAAAAGGTAAGTGACCGTCCATTGTCTCCCGATTCATAGTCATAGCTAACCGGACGATTTACAGTCCGATTTAACAAGAGCTGTCAGTAGGACAGCATGCTCGACTATTCTAAGTGCTTGATAGTAAAAGAGCCTTAATAATGTAAAATTTTCTAAGTTCACAAAAGGGCTAATTTTTTTTTATAAATTCATGTTATAGGCCTTAGAGAGAGTCTAATTATACAGTATTGCCTTGACTATTTAGAAGGTAATGTCACAAGGGTGTTTTATTGAGTATAATAATACTAATTACCTATGAATACATAAAATTGACAGAAAAGGTATAAAGGCTTGTTATTAAGATGTTTTATCAAGTAAATCACTGCTTTATTATTATGAATGCATAAAATTGTCCCAAAAAAGGCACAAACCCTTCAGTCGTTATGGAGATAACAGCTTACAAGCAAAACTTAACATGAATTTCTAAGTTGAAAAAGGGGAAGAAAAATCAGCCTAAATGCAAGATAGAATTATATGGATCTTTGTCAGTGACCTACAATTCTGACCCTAAATGCATAAGTGAAGTTTTAAATAAATATCTTTAATAGTTATTGAGATATGTAAAACTTGCATGTAAACATTAACCAGGAGACTAAGTAGAAAAGGGGATATGAATCAGCCTTAATGCAAGATAGAGTTATGGAACTTGGTCAGTGACATACAATTATGACCCTCAAATTATGACCCTAAGTACATGTGTAAAGGTTCAAGTAAATATGTTTGAAGACCTTTAACCTTTAACCAAAAATTGCTAAGATTCAAAGGGGCAAATAATTCTGCAAATATTGCAGACAGAGTTATGCAATTTTTCAAAATGATGTACATTGTTACTATAAAAAAGAATTGTAAATTTCAATTGAATTTCTCTAGCATTAATTACGATATTTGACCTTAGAAAAAAACTTTAACCAAAATTTCTAAGTTTCAAAGGGGCATAATTCTGTCAATATTGTAGGCAGAGTTATCCAACTTGTCAATCTTATGTACCTTGTTACTATAAATAAGTACTGTAAGTTTCAATTGAATATCTCAAGCAATAATTCAGATATTTGACTTTACAAAAAACTTTAACCAAAATTTCTAAGTTAAAAAGGGGCATAATTCTGTCAATATTGTAGGTAGAGTTATCCAACTTGTCAATCTGATGTACCTTGTTACTATAAATAAGTATTGTAAGTTTCAATTGAATATCTCAAGCAATAATTGAGATATTTGACTTTACAAAAAACTTTAACCAACGCAGACGCCGACGCGGACGCTGACGCCGACGCCGACGCCGGGGCGACTACAATAGCTCTCATATTCTTCGAATAGTCGAGCTAAAAATCAAAGTGCATAGCAATATGAGCTAGCTATCACAAGCGCATTCAGTAAAGTGAATTTATCTTTTGTCAACCAAATTCACAGTTTGCTCTGCTTTATTTTGAAAGGTAGTGTGGGGAAATATTGTGTACTTAGCATGAATTCAATCATAATAACGACCGTGACTTGATCCTTATTGTTCATTTCTTTGGGTTTTGGGTTTATTCAATAACACGACTGGCACAAATTCCGGTGGTTGTATATAAAATGTTATAAATAAGTAAGATAATATTAGTATCTAGACTGAACATTACCAATGTTGTTCAACAACTTATGTGGAAAGAACATGTTGTGCCTTTGGTTTAACGGTGCACCAACACAGTAAAGGTCATAAGGCAGGGTAACAAGAACGATTATTTGGGCTAACCTCTTGCGTTAGCAACAAGGGTCAAAACCACCTCACCTGCTGTAGCAAAGAGATGTATAGACTCAAATAAGTCGATCCCATTTAGTCGCCTCTTACGATAACGCAGGCTTAAAAGGTGGGCATCGACCCCAATCGCAACTACTCGGCCCTTTCCGTCAGTCTTCGGATAAGGACCTCGAACACAATAGTATGAATACACAGAACGGATGAGGTATTTCGGTCTAACCTACGCTAAGAAACTTATCATGTTAACAAATAGTAATTTAATGCTGGAAGTTGTTGACAAGTTTATTTCAAATATTTGTTGTAAAAGTCAACCTAAAATAAGTGAATTCATAGCTACAAAAGCAAAAAATACATTATTTCTATATTTATTATTATGGTTGTGGAAACCGGAAGTGCAAAACACCAACCTGTTGACATTTAGTCGGATTTGTTTAAAAGTGTTCATCAATGGGCATATGTAAATTACTAATTGTTGTCAGGTATATTTTCAATCATATGTGTACCGAAACAGACTTTTGGATGTCAAATTTATACATTCGTTTTACATTATCTCTGTTTCTGTTTACATATGACACCACGTGGTAGAACTACTTTCAATCCGTATTGTTTCCGAGGTTATTATAGATAATAGCCGAGGCAGTTCCGAATGGCATCAACCCCAAAAGCAACCTCTAAAAGCCATAAGGGGCAGTACATGACTTATGTTACTCCAAAAAAGTTAACAAGTTAGGACTAATCCGAAAGTAAGAGAAAGCAAAGTAGATATCAGATGTTACAGAAATAAATTGCAATAACAATTTTGTGTTTGCCAGGTTGGTGACATCGAGATATTACCGAATTGTACTAGTAACTTAATTCATACTGGCGCTTAGAATTCATACATTACGCTTTCAAATAAACACTGTATGAAATAATCTGTACTACACCTCTGATTCATATGGAAAAGTCGGCAATTATTTCTTGTCCGCTGCTATATAACTGACATAATATTGATAAGCGCAGTTAAAGCCAAAAGAAAGAAATATAAAACCCTGACACATAAATTACATATTTCATCATTCTCTTGTATTTTTATGTGCTGCCAATAATAATAATAATAATACAATTATTAATAATAATAATAATAATAATAATAATTATAATAATAATAAAAATTAGATAAATAAATAAATTAATAAAATAAAAATAAAACACAAGCTAAGCTTGACATCTGCTTGCACACAAGGAGAGATAAAAGCAAAAGGCTACAAATGCATCGCATTATAATGAATTTAGTTTGAAATCCATTTGTTGGAAATTAACACCGAAATGTTAGGTAAACTCCTTGACCAAAATGCGCATTTCTACTTATTAAAAAACTGAAAGTTTGTGTATTCAATTATAATTACATCACGCGGCACTGTCTATTTACTTTAACGGAACTCAATGAACTACGAACGTAATAGGAGAACTCTGGGGAAATTGAAACGATTTTATTTAAGACCCTTCGACCATGAGATATTTTTGGGAACTATACTTGTCGGTACCTGATATGTTTAAGTGCTAAAACTTCTTAATATTAATAAATTTTTATAGGGTTCACTTTGACTGTGCTGTTTTGACAAAGAAGCATGCTTAACAATTATAAGGACAAGAAATCGGACACAAATATGATTCGCGAAGAATAATACATTCCTTCCACATGCAAAACATGCTGTATGCTTTATGAAAACTTGAAAAGCAATGACAGCCACAGCCCAAAGAATAAGTAAACAACCCAACGTTCGTTAGGCAGCCTTTCAACAATTTCCAAGTTTTCTAATTTCCTAGCCGCTTTTAAAATGTTTACACTTCTGTCAACACTTATTTATTGTCTGTTACAATCCTCAAATAAGTTTCCATCTTTTAAAAAGGTGTACGACTAACAAATCCAAATGATATCCCTCTGAATTTTCCTCACGTGAAATACACAACTTAAAAAATGGCGGCCGCTTACATTTAACAAAGCCAGGTCTAATATAAATTCGCAGTAAGTAACAGAAATATGGATGGATTGTTGGACTTTTTCTCCTACTAGAATTGTTTGTTTTTATTATTAAAACAAGCGATCATTCATATGTTTTTAATAAAATGAATAATATTACCGCCATTTAACGTTGATTGTCGAACTTATTTTTCAGCCCAAGACTTCTTTTATTTAATGAAAAATTCGACTACATGAGGCTCTCAATGGGGAAAACATATTTTAATATTAACATTAATATTAAGGAAATTTCGTTTTAACTTGTTTTTGTGTATAAAATAAATAGAAAATTTGTTTGTTGTGTAAGAAGTAGTTTTATTTCATCTCTATACTGTTCTTTAAAGCCCACTCAATGAAAAAATCACCATCTTACACACAAACAAACAAATATCCTCTATATAAATTTTGTTATAATTAAATCAAAACAATATAAAACTAGAGGATGCTTTTGTAAAAAAGCGCATGTCTCCCCCACTGCTGAGAATAACTGTGAATGGAAACAGGAATGGAAATGGAGATAAGATAATGTAAATACCCGGTAGTCACTTCAATGAAGGCTGTCTATGGAGAAAATGACCAATGGTCACTGTGACCTTAACCTTTGACCTACTGACCCCATAAACAAGAGGGATCATCTGCTCAATAAGACCAATCATCCTATGAAGTTTGAGGGTTGTAGGTCTAAAGGAACTCTAGTTATCATCCGGAAAGGAGAAATTAACCAACGGTCGATGTGACCTTGACCTTTGACCTACTGACCATTAAAACAATAGGGATCATTTGATTAATAAGACCAATCATCCTATGAAGTTTGAGGGTTGTAGGTCAAAAGGAACTCTAGTTATCATCCGGAAATGAGAAATTGACCAACGGTCACTGTGACCTTGACCTTTGACCTACTGACCCCAAAAACAATAGGGATCATCTGCTCTATAAGACCAATCATCCTATGAAGTTTGAGGGCTGATAGGTCAAAAGGAACTCTAGTTATCATCCGGAAACGAGAAATTGACCAACGGTCACTGTGACCTTGACCTTTGAACTACTGACCCCAAAAACAATAGGGATCATCTGCTCAATAAGACCAATCATCTTATGAAGTTTGAGGTCTGTAGGTCTAAAGGAACTCTAGTTATCATCCGGAAACGAGAAATTGACCAACGGTCAGTGTGACCTTGACCTTTGACCTACTGACCCCAAAAACAATAGGGATCATCAGCTCTATTAGACCAATCATCCTATGAAGTTTGAGGGCTGTAGGTCAAAAGGAACTCTAGTTATCATCCGGAAACAAGAAATTGACCAACGGTCACTGTGACCTTGACCTTTGAACTACTGACCCCAAAAACAATAGGGATCATCTGCTCAATAAGACCAATCATCCTATGAAGTTTGAGAGCTGTAGGTCAAAAGGAACTCTAGTTATCGTCCGGAAACGAAGAATGGACGGACGGACGGACTGACGGACGGACTGACTGACGGACGGACGGACTGACGGACGGACGGACGGACAGGGCAAAAACAATATGTCTCCCCCCGAGGTGGGGGAGACATAATTAATGATATCGTTTTGATTTTACACGGTGCATATCCATATCGGTACCCCCTTTGCGAAATCTACTAAAACGGTACCCTCTTTGCACATGCACAGGCCATTCTCTGCTCAAAACAAACCATAAATAAAACATTCTAGTGTTCCGTGGTATACTACTTTACCACATGACATACGTCCTTTCTTCGTTACAATGAAATTTCTTTGGATTGGTATCCATCGGCAGAGAATGGACTGTGCATGTGCAAAGAGGGTACCTTTGAGTAGATATGGCAAAGAGGTATGCACCGTAATTTATCAAATACACCAGATGATATCAATAGAAGGTTATAATTATTGTATGATTATTGTAAAAATAGGACTGACCTGTAAATAATGATAAAACATTTTTTAGAATACGTAGAGGTAAAAAATACACTGAATTTTTCTCATAATGAAGGCAAGCATTTAAAAACTGTCGACCATTTCATTATTTACGAACTAAAATTTAACCGCAAAACTTATATAGCTCTAAATTTACAATTGATCAATTGTAACATATATTACATATATACGTTAAAATCTAAAGTGTTACCTGGTTCTATCATTGAATTTAATTCATTACTGAAATCTGAAATGAAGGGTATTACTAAATCAAAAGAAATGAAAGAATGAATTTTGCAAAAAGGTATGACATGCAAAAAATAATTCATGTAATGTTGCTGTGTATGGTGAACTTGCACGTTATCCTTTATATATTTCAGTATGTCAAGATTATGAGGTTTTTGGTTTCAATGTTGAGGGTAAGCATAATTTGGGTTTACATTGCCTTTGAAGACTGAGACGGAAATAAAGGTAAGAATAATTGGTTATAAAATCTTAAATGGTTGGTTTTGTTTTAATGATGGCTTGGATTTTCCAGATTCTGCAGTAATATAATATTTGTTCTGATATTTTTAACAAAGGATTATCAACTGTTTTTGTGGTAAAGAGAACACCTCTATTATGTATCTGTATAATAATGTCTAAATTCTTTTATATATGAAAATTATCTCGGTATGACATACACCTTACTTTAAGAAAATATCTTACAAAATTTGAATATTTTCATATTCATTTGGTAGATACCATATGCATGGAACTGTTAAAAATTAAAGATATTGTTTAAATTGTTATCAACATGTTGTATCCGGCTTAGTATGTTTAAACTCAATAATACGCTGAAATCTGACATTAAAAGTACACTTTTAAATTAATCCTTATATATAAAACAAGAGCACCGTTAGGCGGAGCATTATATGCCCGAAAAGTGTTTTTTTAGTAAGGATGACGGAAAGACGCCAAGGGTTTAACAAAATATAAGCATTTTTTTTTCCGGGAATATAATTAAGGTACTCGATATAAGTGATCATCCTATGAAGTTTGACATTAGTAAAACTGTTAACAATATTAAGGTCATTTGATATTTACCTTTGACCTTGTGACTCCAATATAGATATGGATTTTTTATTCAATATAGGCAATCATCCCATGACGTTTGAACACTGTAAGCCAAATAGAACTTGTGTTATGTTGAAGAAACTTTTCAGAGTAAAAGTCATTGTGACCCTAACCTTTGACCTTATGGCCCTAAAATCAAAAGGGTTCATGTATTGGACATGGCTGTGCATCCTATAAAATTTTACAGGTGTAGGTTGATTAATACTGAAGTTAATAAGTGAAAACCATTTTCAGTTTTAAGCTAAAAGTGACCTTGACCTTTGACCTTGTGACGCAAACATCAATTGGGTCTACTCACAATATTGACAATCATCCTATGAAGTTTGAACTCTGTGGGCCAAATGGAACTTAAGTTATGCTCTGGAAACCACAATTTTCACTTTAAAGATCATTGTGACCCTGAACTCTGACCTTATGACCCTAAAATCAACAGGAGTCATGTATTGGACATGGCTGTTCATCCTTTAAAATTCTTAAGCTGTAGGGTGATTAATACTTAAGTTATTGAGCGGAAACTGTTTTCAGTTTTAAGGTAAGACTGACCTTGACCTTTGATCTTGTGACACCTAAATCAATAGGGGTCTTCTACTCAATATAGACAATCATCCTATAAAGTTTAAATAATGTGGGCCAAAAGGAACTTAAGTTATGCTCTGGATATCAAATTGCTAAACGGGACGGACGGACGAGCATACCAGCATTTTGATTTGTTAAAGAAGGCAAATAAGCCATTAATTACACTGGACCATTAAGTCCATAGGCTCATAAAAACAAAAACAAAAATAGCTCACAATATGAATTTTATGAGTAGTTGCCGGTGTCTTTACTAGAGCCGAGAGAAGTGGCTCTAAATGTGGCAGAGGCGAAAAGAAGTGTGCTAGGGTGTGTGAGCCCCAAGCACACGACTTGAAAGGCAAGCCCTTTGCTGGCATAGCAATGCTTTTCAAGGCAACTTCCTTTTCATATTGTCTCAGGTAACTGTTCATTTAGGTTCTCATTGGCCGCCGTATTGTGATCTTCATTGGCTCAAAAAAATTCATATCTTTGGCTTATACGACAGTGAAATCTGCTATTTATGATAAACCCTCATTAAAAGAAGATACATACATTCATTCTCTATATTGATTTTAAAGATCCGATCTTGTGATTTATGATTATATGTTTTGTAAAATTGTTTATATGTGTAAGAAAATGTGTATATTTGCACAAGTCAAAAATAAAGTAATTGATCGATGCTGTTTTGTTAAGCCCGACTGAAAAAGCTTTCATCCAATAAAATCTATTCGTATTTCTAGTTTTACACTGCTTTAAACCTTACTGCAGTAACGGGATAACTCCTATTTAATTATATATATATATATAAAACCTATTATTGCACCAAGGTGACGACTTGTGATCATATTTCTAAGATAGTTTCACCTAACAGACTTTCATGATTTGACCAATTTTACTGAAAGTTACGTTCTATGATTTCTGATCGGCGATGAGAGACAAATAACTATAAGACTAGATGTCCCGAGATCAATTGCCACTGAAAATATTTGCCTCAAATGAGGATCGAACCAGCGACCCATAGCTATGATGGTCTCCCCTTTGAACTAAGCGGGCGCTTATATATTTTTTAAAACTACAACATCAAAAACAAACAACATCAATTATATTTAACAACATCAATTATATTTACCTAATCCTACTAGATGTCCCTTTATCATTCATTTGCATTTTTGATATTCAGAATAAATATTAATATATAAATATAACTTTTAACTAAAAACATAAAATTAAATGTATTCAATCAGGCGTTTAATTTTGAGTAAGTTTCCTGAACATAAAATAACATGATCGGTCATGGCGGCCCTTATACCGCTCGCCTGATTATGAAGGCTTAGTTCCAAATTGCAGGATATTTGGACTGGAACAGTTTCCCCTAGAGTGTTGGGGCTGTGTGACCTAGTATTTGACCCTAGGTAACCCATATTTGAACTTGACCTTGAAATCATCAAAACAATGTTTTCGACCACTTTTCAAGAAATTTGGTCTGAAACTGTAGCCCCAAGTGTTTACAACGTTCTCTATACTTAGGCTGTGTGATCTAGTTTTTGACCACAGATGACCCATATACAAACTTGACCAAGGGATCATCAAAACATTTTTTTGGACAATTTCCAGGATATTTGGCTCAAAACTGTAGCCTCTAAAGTGTTAAAAAGGATATTTCATAATTAGGCTGTGTGACCTTACTTTTAACCCCAGGTGATCATATTCAAACTTGACCTTGAAATCATCATTACAATCTTTCTGACTAATTTCCAGGATATTTGACTCAAAACAGAAGCCACTACAGTGTTAAAAAGGTGTTTCCATATAAAGGCTATGCTACCTAGTTTTGAACCCAAGTGACCCATATTTGAACTTGACCTAGAAATCTTTCTCATCTATTTCCAGGATATTTGGACTGAAAACAAGACCCTTTGAATGTTAACAAGGTATTCAATATTTGGGCTGTGTGATCTATTTTTTGACCAAAGGTCACCCATATTCAAACTTACCATGAAATCCTCATGACCAATGTCCAGGATATTTGGACTGAAACAATAGCCCCTAGTATGTAAACAAGGTTTCTCCTTATTTTGGCTGAGTGACCTAGTTTTTCTTTACCGACCCATATTTCCAGTACACACCAGCTAGTGTAAGACTGGACCCTTCAGATGATATTTGGACCGAAACTGTAGCCTCTAAAGTGTTTACAAGGTTATTCCATAATTAGGCTATGTGACATTATTTTCGACCCCAGGTGACCCATAATCAAACTTGACATTGAAATCATCATTACTGTCTTTCTGAACAATTTCCAGGATATCTGAATCAAAACATTACCCACTAGAATGTTAAATAGGTCCTTCCATTTAAAGGCTGTGTGACCTAGTTTTGACCCCAAGTGACCCATATTTGAACTTGACCTAGAAATCAACAAAACAACCTTTCTCTCCCATTTCCAGGATATTTGGACTGAAAACAATCCCTTAGAATGTTAACAAGGTATTTGGGCTGTGTTACCTAGTTTTTTATCCATATTCAAACTTTACCATGAAATCATCATGACAATCTTTCTGACCAATTTCCAGAATATTTGGACTGAAACAATAATCCCAAGTGTGTTAACAAGGTTTCTCCATATTTTGGGTGAGTGATCTAGTTTTTCTTTACCCCAGGTGACCCATATTCGGATTTGATCTAGAAATTATCAAAGCAACCTTTCTGACAAATTTCCAAAATATTTGGACCAAAACAGTAGCTTCAAGAGAGTTAAAAATGAGAGTCAATGCGATCTAGTTTTTGGCTCACGGTGACCCATATTCAAACTTAACCTAGAAATCATCAAAGTTCTTACCAATTTCTAGGATATTCGGATGAAAACAGTAGACTCTGGAGTGTTAACAAGGTTTTTCCATATTGGGATGTGTGTCCTAGTTTTTAACCCTAGGTAACCCATATTTGAACTTGACCTAGACATCATCAAAAAAATATTCTTTCTTACCAATTTTCAAGGTATTTTGATCAAACAGTAGCCTCTTATTTGTAAACAAGGTTTTTCCATATTTGGGCTGTGTGGCCTATTTTTTGACCCAAAGTCACAGTATATTATTATATTATATTATTAATACTATTGATAGATTGAACAAAAATGCATTTGTGAAAAATGCTTTGCAACCGCATTATTAAGAAGTAGATTGTTTTTGTTACTTTACAATTGAACTTTGCCATAATGCAGTAATGTGTAGTGAATTTGGGGGTAAAAGTCATGTTTTAGCATGTCAAATCATGACGCACATGTGCAGGAGTGTCTCATGTTAAGATACAAAGGCCATATTAAAAAATAAAATATTTTTTATCGACAACAAATAGGTATTAACTGTATAACGTAGCTCTATTTAACTTTGAAATGCAGGTACATTGAACTCTTTTTTTTAAACCATCTTTTCATTTGAGCATTACCAATTTCTAAAGACATAATCATTATTATAAACATGGTGTGAATCACAATGACCTTATACTATGCTAAACATGGTGTGAATCACAATGACCTTATACTATGCTCAAATTGTTTTATTTAATATCTCTACAAAGTTCACAACTGTCGTGCTAGAGTTCATGACCTGAATCATGTCATAAATATCTCTGAAAAAAACCACGACCTATAGACTTACTCCAAGCTATTGAATGTTTTACATAAAATTGTATTAGACATTCCAATGTAAATTGTTTCCTTTCACACAAAAAGATTTTTTAAATTTTTATGTACATAATGAAAATCAATGACCCCGGGACGGGGCCAATTAATTTGAACAGCGCTATAACTTGAACAATCTTGGTAGAGGTCCACTACACAATGTTTCATGACAAATAACTAACTTCTAGCCTTTATCAATTCCGAGAAGAAAATTGTAAAGTTTTTATAACATACACATAAGGAAAACCTATGACTACCCGGGCCGGTCCAATTTTGATACTAGGGGCAGAATTTGGATAACTTTGGTAGAATACCTATGGATGATATTATATACAAAATATCAAAGCTCTTAGCCTTGTACCTTCAGACAAGAAGATTTTCAGGTTTTTAATTTTTGTACATAATTAAAATCAATGCCCCCGGGAAGGGCCAATTTTTACCCAAGTGCTTTAATTTGAACTATCTTGTTAGAGGTCTACTACACAATGTTTCATGCCAATTTGCCAAATATCTAACCTCTAGCTTTTGTCAATTCAGAGAAGAAGGGTTTTTTTTTAAAGAGTTTTCTATATACATAATAATATGGAAAACCTAAGACCCCCCAGGGCGGGGCCAATTTTGACACTAGAAGCAAAAATTTGAGGACCTATATAAAATTATGGTATCATATACCAAATATCAAAGCTCAAAGCCTTGTACCTTAAGACAAGAAGATTTTTAGCTTTTGCGATGACCCATTGTCGTCCATCATCCGTGCGTGCGTGTGTGTGTCGACAATTTCTTCAAACAACTTCTCCTCCTAAACCACTTGGCCAAATTTGTTGAAACTTTGCAGGGATGTTCCTTGTTTAAGTTTTTAAAAAACGTACAAAGTGAAAATCAATTACCCCCAGGGCGGGGCCAATTTGGACCCCAGGGCTATAATTTGAACAACCTTGGTAGAGGTCTACCAGACAATGACTTATGAAAAATATCTAAGCCCTAGGCCGTGTGGGTCTTTACAAGAATTTTTTTATATTTATTCTTTTTCCTTTTGGTTGCCACGGCAACCAGATTTCTGCATGAAATCAATTCCATTCACCCAAGAAACAATCCTGCTAAGTTTGGTAAAAATTGGACTAGCGGTTTTTCACAAGAAGATTTTTTATGTTCACTATATAATCTATATAACACTTACACACGCACACACACACGCACGCACACACGCGCGCACACACACACACACACACAGGTGAATCGCAGATGCTGCGGTGGCATAAAAATCATTGTACAATTTCCAGGATATTTAGACCAGAAAAATAGCCCCTAGAGTGTTAACAATGTTTTCCAATAAGACTGTGTTACTAAGTTTTTGACCTCATGTGACCTATATTCAAACTTGAACTTAAAGTCAACAAGGAACATTGTAACAAATTTGAAGGATATTTGGATAAAAAAAATAGCCTCTAGTTTGTTTACAAGGTGTTTACATAGTTGTTCTGTTTGACCTAGTTTTTTTACCTCAGGTGATCCATATTCGATTTTGACATTGAAATCATCAAAACAACCTTTCTGACAAATTTCCAGGATATTTGTATCAAAACAGTAGCCACTAGAGTATAACAAGACTTTTCTATTTTTAGCTCATGTGACGCACATTTTGACCCGAAATGACTCGTATTCGAACTCGACCTGTACTTCATTGAGACAAACATTCTGACAAAGTACGGTTATGATATCACCAAACTTCGTGTGAGCTAAAAACAACTCAATTTCAACTATATCAAATGAATAAATAGTATACATTTATTTTACAAAACACAATTATTCATGTTCAACAACACTGACTATATATTTATCAGTAATAATTAGTATCAGTATAAATACTTTTCAAAGAACATCAACTGTTAAAATTAATAAAAGAATCGAGTACACTTATGGAATGGTATGACTAGTATTTGAATTTAATAATAGATTTTAATATATTTTTGATAATAGAATTTATTAAAACTTTGCATAGTCCTAGATATCAGAAAATATCTAAGTTAAAAAACAAAGTTGGCCCAATAAACTCTCTTGCCTGGACAAAGTTTTGTTGCAATTTTTTTTCCAAGGAAGATTATACAAATTTGCCAATTTCAGAAAAATTTTCATTTGTTAATGTCAAGAAGAAAAAAAATAAACAAACTAGGCTTCGCCAATTCTTGAAATTTTTCAGACTCACCAAATAGAAAAGTCTAGTACATATAAAAATAAAAATAAAGCGTTGCTGTTGCTTACCTTGATTGTGAATAATCTGCCCTTGAAATAAGCAAAAATCTTCAATTTCAAGGACAGTATCTCGAAAAACAAGTTCAGTGACCCCCACTCTATTTTAAGCTTAAATATATTTTGTTCTGTATTCTTAGATAATAAAAAATTGAAATCTGGTAAATAACACATTTTTTTGTTCTTCAAATAAATTCGAAGCATACGCCTTTAATAAATTTCATAAATCTTTACCTTATACCGATAACGCACGGGTATTTTGAAGCAAGTACTGTTTTTATTTCTTTGACATCGTCAATTAATGATTGCGTACATTCTTGATATATGTCAGAACCAGCTATGAGTACTGCAGCAAAGGTATGCCCTGCAGAAAGATAAGAATGAATTTTAGCATATGTTAAAGATCCTGTATGTTTTGTGATTGATATTGTTACTGTGTGTATACCACACTTGCAAAAAATTATAAATGTATATAATTATGCAAATAAAACAATGTTCAAACATAAAAAATATGTAAAATGTGTACAACAAAGATTTGTGCACATTATATTTAATCAATAAATTACATGCATTCATTTCTTATTAGAAAATTTGACTAAGAATTTATAGAAAATAAATTTCTAATAACCTCCCTTTATTTACATAAAATGTTATATTGGGTAATATCTTTATAAATAATGCTTATTTAAACTTACAATATTGACAAATATCTTAATTTGAGCATCATATTTATGAAATAAAACAATGAAAAATATGTGTTACAGGATCTTTTATGATAAGTGATGTTTTAACAAGGAATATTACACGTGTTTAGCGGCTGTCAGTAGAACAGTTGGTTTCGGGTAGAGCAAAAGGATTTTAAAATTGACATAAAAGAACATATCTTGTGAATCCGGTTTAAAACTGGCATTCATGGAGCGTAATGTGTTGAAAAAATTATATGAAATGTACTATCAATGCGATATTATATAATTATGAACTAGTGATCCATTGAATATGGTGTGATTATTCACCGGCAGATGACATATTGACCAAAGCGATAGCTATTCGAATACGATCGGGTCGAAAAAAAGTTGCGGTATTGAACAGCTGAGAAAAGAACCATTTGACAGCTTGAATTGATGTTAGCTTGATTAATTCTTGAAACAAGTGTACGAGTATTTAACACACTTGTCGTAAAACTTAAGTTTTGTTCTGATTATACGGTTATAAATAAATAAATAATTTTTCAACCCTTATCTTAAAATTTTACTACGCTACATTCATTTATATATATGTATATTGTACCGTTGGAATGCTCGCAAAAGGTTTAAAAAAGCTTTATATTATTAAAGATTGTTGACAGTTATATACGTGTATAACGTGTCAACAATCTTTATAACGAATTTATAAATCAGCAAGCATCATTCTTAAGAGAAAAAAGTAAGATTTCTTCATGAATTGACAACAGTCGTGTATATAAAACTATATAAACGCAACGATTATCCAATGAAAAGCGACGTTACAAACGTGCAGTATTATAAAAGTTAAAGTAACAAAAGCATTCAGTTATGACATGTCTCGTCTCATGATAACCAGGGGCATGTTGCCGCTACATTGGAGCATGAAATACGAAAAACAGGGCAAAATGCGTTTTTTATTCATGACAATAACTCAGGCAAAAATTATTCAACAGGCAAATTCATTTAATATGCACAGGAACGTGAGGTACAGACTAATGCTGTGAAGTTCCATCATTGAAATTGCATAATTGGTATTAGAAGAGTAGTCCAGACAAAGTTTAAAAATAAAAATTATTTAAGGACCATAACCATAAAAAGTCAATAGACTGGAAAATGCCGATGATATGCACAACTAGATTTGGTATTCATCATTCCTGTTAACTTAAGACGGAATTGCACCAATTGTTTCTAAGCAGTAATCCGGACAAAATTCTGTGTCGCTGGCAACAAACAAGATTGCATTTGAGAAAAATGCTCTGCCACCGCATTAATACAACACTAAATAGTAGTGTAGGAACAGATTTTTTTGTTTCTATACAATTGAAGATTGTCATAATGCATATTCCCTGACCTATCTAATTCTTATTATCAGATTAGTTGTTAAATATATTGTTAATCCAATAAAAGATCAGAGTAGGAACATATCAATGCACTTGAGTCTAGTGAATTTGGTGGTGAAGGTCATATTTCACACTGCCTAAATTTCATGACTACATGAAAGGACAACACAGTAAGACACTTTGTCAAAATCTAGGTCAGCTGATATCAAAGTTCAGTTTACATCTCAATCTGTGCATATGGTTCAAATTTCATAGCTGTACATGAAAGGACAAGAAAGTAGGTCACATCATCAAAATCTAGGTCACCTGATATCAAAGTTCAATTTTACAACTAAAACTGTGCACATGGTCAAAATTTCATTGCTGTTCATCAAAGGTCAAGAAAGGTCACTGTCTCCTTGGGCAAGGCAAAATTTTGACCCAATGGTTTAATTCAAAACAATCTTGATACAGGTCCACCAAACAACATTTTAAGTTGTAGCTTTCTCCCATTCAGAAAACAATTGTTTATTTTCTGTTTTTACTATGTGTACATAATGAGAATCACTGCCCCCGGGCAGGGCCAATTTTGACACCAGGGGAAAAATTTTGAACAACTTTGGTAGAGGATCTATAGATGATATTATATAGCAAAGCTCTATGCCTTGTGTCTTCAGACAAAAACATTTTTATTTGTTTACTATATGTACATATGAAAATCTATGACCCCCGGGGCGGAACCAATTTTGACCTCAGAGCTATAATTTGTACAATCTTGGTAAAGGTTCACTTCGCAAAGTCTCATGAAGAGGTAAGAAACAACTTTAGTAGAGGACCCATAGATGATTTTATATACCAAATATCAAAGCTCTAAGCCTTGTACCTTCAGACAAGAAGATTTTTTAATTTTTTACTATATGTCTATAGTGAAAATCAATGACCCCTGGGGGTGGGGCCAATTTTGACCCCAGGGCTATAATTTGTACAACCTTGCTAGAGGTTCACTACACAATGTTTCATGCAAAATATCTTAACTCTAGCCTTTGTAAATTTAGAGAAGTTGATTTTTTAAGTTTTTACTATAAACACATAAGGAAAACCTATGGCCCCCGGGGCGGGGCTAATTTTGACACTAGAGGCAACATTTGAACAACTTTTGTAGAGTACCTATAGATTATATCATTTAACAAATATCAAAGCTCTAAACATTGTACCTTCAGACAAAAAGATTTTTTGATTTTTTACTATATGTATATATTGAAAATCAATGACCCCCAAGGCAGGGGCAATTTTGACCCCATGCTATAATGTGAACAATCTTGCTAGAGATTCACTTCACAATGTTTCATGCAAAATATCTAACCTCTAGCACTTGTCAATTGCTAGAAGATTTTTTTTTAAAGATTTTACTCTAAATTTTTACTATATACATATAAGGAAAAGAAATTACCCCCGGGGCGGGGCCGATTTTGACCCCAGGGCTATTTTTTGTTATTTGAACAATCTGGGTAGGGGTCTACAAGATAATGCCTTATGCATAATATCTAAGCTCTAGGCCTTTTGGGTCTTTACAAGAAGGTATTTTAAGTTTTTACTATATGTACATATAGTGAAAATCAATGACCCCCGGGGCGGGGCCGATTTTGACCCCAGGGCTATTATTTGTTATTTGAACAATCTGGGTAGGGGTCTACCAGATATTGCCTTATGCATAATATCTAAGCTCTAGGCCTTTTGGGTCTTTACAAGAAGGTATTTTAAGTTTTTACTATATGTACATATAGTGAAAATCAATGACCCCCGGGGCGGGGCCGATTTTGACCCTAGGGCCATAATTTGAACAATCTTGGTAGTGGTCTGCCAGACAATGCCTTATGCAATATCTAGGCTCTAGGCCATTTGGGTCTTTACAAGAAGATTTTTTAAATTTATTCTTATAATTCCTTTTGGTTGCCAGGGTAGCCAGATTTCTGCATAGAATGAAATTCTTTGAATAACTTTGGATGCCCTTCACCCAAGGATCAATCCTGCCAAGTTTGATTGAAAGTGGACTTGTGGTTTTTCACATGAAGATTTTTTAAGTTCACTATATAATCTATAACACACACACACACACACATTCACGCACACGCACCAACGCACACACGCACGCACGCACACACACACACACACACACACACACACAAACAAACACACATGCACACAGGTGAATCGCTATATGCCATCGCATCGCAGATGCTGCGGTGGCATAAAAACAGCCTTTTAATTGCAGGGTCATAGCTAAAAATCATTCAACAGGCAAAATCCATTTAATATGCGCAAGTGCTTGAGATACAGATCAATCTTGTGATAGTTTCATCATTGAAATCGCATTAGTGGTATAAGAGGAGTAGTACGAACTTGATAAAAATCATTGAACCGAAAAATGAAGAGAATATGCATAACTAGACTTGTCACTGATCATTCCTGTATGGATGATTAGTTTGGATGAAACTGCACAAGTAGTTTCTGAGGAGTAGTCCGGACAAGTTTTATGACGGACGGACAAACATACGGACGAACGATCAGACAGACAGACAAACGACGGAGATGTGATCCCTATATGTCGCCACTACTTTGTAGAGGCGACAGAAAAAGAGCCTTCCGGGGTTGAGCCAATTTGATCCCGGTGGTAGTTATTTAAAATATTTTGAAATGATATCGTGAAAAATAACCTTTCCATTAAGTGACTTTCAAGTGGAGCTTACGTTTGGCTTCAGTTTGGTGATTTATTTAACTTTTTTAGTCTAGTAGTCAATACTGCAGCTTTAGACTTTTATAGAGTCTGATGAGATATTTTTATTCTGTTTTTTTTTTTTTTTGGGGGGGGGGGGTATGGGCAAGGCCGGTTTCGACCCTAGATATATGGTGTATAAAACATCTTAAAGGCACTTTTATTTTTAAATGCAAAAATATATTACCTCATCTTTTGCTTTTTCAATAAGAAAAAGATCTTAAACAAACTTAAACATATATAGACATTTCCTTTGCAAGCAAATTTGAAGTCAGCTCCATGTCTCGTATGACTTTTAAAGGCTAAATAGACGACTCTACATCATAATTGTCTAAGCTCTTCGACATTTTGTTGTTAGAAAATGTATTTTAATATGGTTTAACATGCATATTTGGATTTGGATATTTGGATCAATAGTGTTAAGTCTGACTAATATATCATGTAGTTTAAGAAATGATTTTCTTCAATTTAACTGCGAAAAAGACTAACGGTTACGGACATAGGGAGATCACAAAAACTTGGATATATCAACATTGAGTTTTATGTTTTGCCTAAAAGGCACATACTCAAACAATTCACAACATATTTTGATCTTTGACAAAAAGATTAAACATTTCTTTAGCGCCGTTTTCACGTTTTGCCAATACGGTTGCGTATAATTAACTAAGTCCAATTACGAAATACATGTATTAACATAAAATAATACTTACCTATTTCTGGAACAATTTTTTCACCGCATGTTGGACATACGAGTGGATTCAAATGAGAGTTTCTCATGCATGGCAAACACACATTAATCGCAATATAGCATTGATCACCACAACATTTGTGAGTTGACAAACCTTTGTTATTTTCGACTGGAAAAGGATAAATTTGCGTGAATAAATTGGAAAGTAACATTTAAATTTAGTCTTTTGAAGCTTGAAATAATCAAAACTCGCGTTCTATATATAATAATATATTTAAAATAATAATCTAACAAGCAATAGCATTTCAAAAAAAAAAAATTAAGTCGACTGTTGCCACATAAAATATATTTATTATTAACCTGGTGATGGTGTTAGTAGTGGTGATGATTTCGTTCAGGGTTGATTCACAAAATTAAGTTGTATTATGTGCTCGATCCCGATTGACACAGAGAAAGCGGTGTTAAAAAAAAAGAAAACAGTCGTCGGCGATTAACATTCTGGTCAATAAAGTAAACACAAATCAAATATGCGAATAAAGATCAACAAGAGAAAGCAACATTTACGGACGCAGCTCCCACAATGAGGAACCAAAAGGGCATGACAAACTAATGGGGCGCAGTAGGGTCAATCAACAACCAAACGAAACCCAAGTAAAATAAAAATAATAATAATAATAACCATTGTTCAAACATGGAAATCTAAAATAATTTGTACGGTATATTGCAAAAAGAATCCAGGGGAGTTAATGGGCCCATCATTCTCCTAAATACGAGACAATGATGACTTTACAATTGTCAGTGCAACAAAGGGTGTGATTAATGAACATATTAATAATAATAAATGCACATAAAAAGAAACCTAATGACTATAATATAAGAACTTAATGTCGGACAGAAAATCGTCACATGGTCCTTTTAAAGCTAGCTGGTAATATCTCGGCGGTACCAGTAATTACCAATTTCTCTGAATGTTACATACTTCTAATCTCACTTGATTATTAGATCAGCGGTGAGAGAAAAATGACCATAAATCCAAGTGTTAGACATTTACCTCGCCCGGGAATCGAAGCAGCGACTCCTTTATAACAAATTTAGTACTATCCCTACTGAGCTAAGGGGAAGAAATATTTTTTGTAATGTATAGATATCACGGTATATCATGTCAAAGATTCGGATTTTTCTAGTTTGCTTTGTTTAGTTCTTGAATGCATGTTATTTTGCTTCTAGATTGTGGTACATATGTCTATTCCGGAGCCATATCTACAATGCTCAAGTGAGCGCTAGCCGTAACGTGTGTTCACGAATTTTCATACATGGCTAGTTGCACATTTTTTTGAAAATGGGATTAACAAAGACTTTAGGGTTAAGTGCTAGATGATAATGTGTTTTGAAAAAATACCGGCAATTTCTTTACTCAGCAGTATTAGGGCCACTGTTTCATATAATCTGGGTCAGCTGCTTCTTTGGTATTGAGGTAATTTAGAAGTTTCAGGAGGTTATTCAGACGTCCCATGATCTTCTATTTCGAACCTATGACACCGGTATTCGGAGATAATGTAAATATGCTTAGTATAGAAAACTAATACATGTACGGAGTACAACTACACTCATCAAAATATCTGTGAACATTATAGATGACGTAAATCATTAATATAACAATCATCATTTCATTTTCTTAAACTATATGCAATTGGTCCAGTTCTATACAATGCCTGACCTCGGAAGTTCCCAAAAACTTATTTCATACCATCATAAACAACGAATAATCGAATTTTAGTAAAGTCAAGGGGCACTGTGACCGTCTTATGAAAAAAATATTCGCCCGTGTTTTGTGCAGGTCACTTGGGTTCGATGTAAATTTGTATTTTTGTTATGAATATGCATATTGAAATGCATATGACACTCCAGGTTTTTGAAATCAAGACACATTTCAAAATAACATAAAAACCATTTATATGGATTCATTTCATAGAGGATTTAATATCAGGACCAAATTATTATTTCATTCAGTTTATTCTACATTTAGATCAAAAGCGAACTTGGACTTATATTGTCGTTATATCAGCAGATAGTTAGTTTATAAATATATACATATTGCGCATACCCATTACACAAATTCATCTATTCGTCTATTTATGAGTGTATATTCGCAACTTTTAGTTAAAAACTGTCAAAAATAGTTAGTCCTAGGCGGGACCTGCTTAAAATGACATATAATTTATATGGGACTGTGTCAAAAAAGATGGGATATTTAAGAAGGTTAAGCAAGGTACCGGCTTTAGCTTATTACGACCCTAAGAAACCAGTCAAGCTCTAGGTCGATTTAAGTAGTAGAAGTCTAGAGGTTACCTATCTCAGAAGTGATTGCATCAAAGACATTGACTCAGACATACATTGGTTATGCCCAAAAAGAGAAAGAAATGTCAGCAATTCTGTTTGGTTTAAAAAGATTCAGGCAATCATGCTATGCAGACATACAGTTGTTGAATGCGACCACAAACCGATTGTTTTTGATATGAAGACATTGTATGACATTGAAGTCATTCTTGTAAGCGGCAAAAAAACAATTCCATAAGGCGATACATTGTCACGCAATTTTGTCAGTGACACGTTCCTAAACTTGGGTTTACACATATGTGCTGTCATAAGTGACATGAAAATTAAGCAAATCCGTTCAGCCACTTATCAAACGCTGACACGGACTATACTTGATGGATAGCCCGACATTAGATAGATTGGTAGACTGTTCACAAACTGTGTTATAGTTATGGGAGTCTTTAAAACTCGTAGTCGTGCTAAGGATATAATGTTTTGCCTTTTTATGGGAAAACAAATAACTGACCGTGTGTTATCTAACCGATTATATTTTACACATAGGCATTCTAATGCAACAGATCCACCTAAATCTAATGACAAGCAAAACGACCATGGCAAAATATTGCCTTGACAATAATGATTATCTCATAAAGGCCGACATGTACAGTAAACATTTTGAAGTAGACAGGTTAGAAGGCAAGAAAAGTATAAAAGTCATACAAACATTAAAAGATCACTTTTCTCGCTTTGCTCAAATTGACTGTTAAAAAGTGACAGTGGCCAATTGTTCACTTTCTGCTTAATTTTCTAAGTTTGCAACAGACTGAACTTTTATAAGACGTGGCATCCTCCCCAGGAAGTAGCCAGTCAAATGGTTTTTTTTAAAAACTGATCTCTGTATCTAAAACATAATGAAGAAATGTTAAGCTAGTAAAATCGACCAATATTTGCCATTCATAGATTATAGAAACACACGCTCGATTATGGCTATTCACCTGCCAAGTTATTTATGGGAAGAAAACAAAGTGCTCAGTATTGCCTGAAATTTCAAAAAAAGTTATCCAAAAGTCATAATACGATAAAAGGTCAAAATCTATCCCCTAAGTAAATATATAGGTGATTTGTGCAGAAATCAAAACGGTTAACAATGGGACCAACCGTGATCATTGCAATTCAATTTGAAGGTCATGCAGTGAAAAAACTAAGGATAATTTAAATTACAGACGAAATAGGCGTTTTCTCCACAAAACCCACAAAAACTGCGCAGACTTCAAGAGAATGTGTGCCAGATGTAAAAAAATATGAGCAAAGTCCTTCATTATAATTAATTACATAAGATAATGCAACTTTCTCTTTCAGAGCCTAAATTTCAACAAGTACTTAATTCAGCCAATCCCACTATCCCCCAGAAAAAAATATGAACAAAAAATAACATTATCGCATACGCAGTCACCTAACAGGTTGTTCTGTGACAAACAATTGTTAAAAACAATTAAAAATGATGCATAAAAAGTATTAATGAATATATTAGATTCTCGACTTTTTTGCAGAAAATAAGAGATTGCTTTAAAAATAAATTTACTTATGAATTGTTTAGTTTTTATATGACGTGACATCCTCCCACGGAAGTAGCCAGTCAAATGGCTTTTAAAAAAACTGATCTCTGTATCTAAAACATATTGAAGAAATGTTAAGCTAGTAAAATCGACCAATATTTGCCATAGATTATAGAAACACACGCTCGATTATGGCTATTCACCAAGTTATTTATGGGAAGAAAACAAAGTGCTCAGTATTGCCTGAAATTTCAAAAAAGTTATCCAAAAGTCATAATACGATAAAAGGTCAAAATCTATCCCCTAAGTAAATATATAGGTGATTTGTGACGAAATAGGCGTTTTCTCTACAAAACCCACAAAAACTGCGCAGACTTCAAGAGAATGTGTGCCAGATGTCAAAAGGTATAAGCAAAGTCCTTCATTATAATTAATTACATAAGATAATGCAACTTTCTCTTTCAGAGCCTAAATTTCAACAAGAACTTAATTCAGCCAATCCCACTATCCCCCAGAAAAAATGTGATCAAAAAATAACCTTATCGCATACGCTGTCACCTAACAGGTTGTTCTGTGACAAACAATTGTTAAAAATAATTAAAAATGATGCATAAAAAGTATTAATAAATATATATGATGCTCGACTATTTTGCAGAAAATAAGAGATTGCTTTAAAAATAAATTTATTCATGAATTATTTAGTATTTATATGACGATGATATATTAAAAGAAGTGAGATGTAGTCATATCAGCTGTTAGCTATACAATTTGCGACTACTCAGCAACATTTCTAACCATTAGATATTTTAGGAGAATAAATTCACATCTTATTGTGTATATACGTGTTTGTGTCATATCGCTATCTTGTAGTCTATTTCCAAAAATCAAAACATTATTAAATGATATGAGGTAATAATTTGAAGGCACTATACCGATGTTTTTGAATTTGACAGGAAAAGATTTTTTTCTGAGATTTGTGTACTATTTGATCAAGGTCTGAAACAATAACCTGTGTGCAAATTTTCAAATTATTCCCCACCAAGCTTTTCCACAATTATCATTTTTTATATTGCAAAAAGACGCAACAATGAAAAGCGTTGCACTCAAATCGAGCTAACAATTGCATTAATTAACGAATATCAATTTAAATCGGAGTATTATTATTCTTTGTAATATTTAAAGTGCTTGATCTGATCAATGTTAAGATATCAAATTTAATGTTTTTATCATTTTTGACCTAAGTATAGCTCCTTCAAGTAAACAAATCTTGATTTCTTTAAAAGATATTTACCACAAGGATTAATCATGCATATATCGCATTTTTTTCTGAGGTCTCTTATAAAGTCTTCCTTCACCTGCAAGATATACATTATAACAAAATAACTGGAAATATAATTATAAAGCATGATTTATGAAATAAGTTATAAGTTAGCAAAATAAAAGTGAAAAACAGTATTTATCATAATATATGAGGCCATAGAAAACTCTATTTGATTTTTTCTGACATCGCTGTGCTTTCGTGTTGATGAAAATAATGTTATCCAACTGTCCTATGGTATGCTAGTGTCAAAAATATACTTGTATCTTCCTGAGGCCCCCTATAATTTAGCTGAGAAGACGTTGTTTATTATTTAGCGTGGCTTGACTTTAAGTTAACAGCAATGATAAGAAAATTACTTGAATATGTTATCATTTGTGTTGTTAATTAGTTAAAATCTTACTTTAACAAAAGAAAACACCGAATTAATAAGTCATAAACCGTGGTTGAGTACGCTGTGTTTCATGTTTTTTTAATCAAACATGATTCCGTTCGACACAGTTGAACATTGTTTTCTACTATCTATAGATTTGATAGTCTAAACATCTTATACCTAGGGATAATTTATATTGGTTTCATCGTTTCATAATAAGAAGATATTAAAACGTTTATTTAGGTCCATTTTAGGACTTACCATATATTGTTCAGCAAACTTTATCTCAACAAAAAAGTGATGGAGGAAAGTTGTTTATTGATCCGCGCCCATAGGCGCGGAACTATTTGTGTTTACTATTTTTGTGTCCAAGGACCCGATTTTTATCAATTAATCCCTTCGATTTACAGCTAAAAATAAATTCGGAATCAATAATTCCTTCCGATTTCTATTAAGAAAAGTCATATACTTGTTTCCCCTTCGGTGATTCGCAGCATGTCTTATTAATGAATGAGAATGGGAACAAGTTTCACGCCTTCACCACTGCGAAGGCAGTGTAAAATACAAAACAAAAAATAAACTCAAAGTTGGTAATTTATTTCTTACATTTGTATCTTCTACAGGAAATTATTAATTATTTTGTAGTACATAGTGGGTAATTTGTATTTTAATGCTGTACATGAAGTCGAAAGCTATAAATAGATAGATGACATTAACATTTTGAAAATCCGAATATATTATTTATATTATAGAAGTAGTTTTAGTTTAACGAAACGGTCATTCGTGTCGCGCTATGGTAATAAGTAACGAACTGTTGATTTTTGCAGGAAATGAAATGCAAACATATTCAAACAATAAATTGCACTTTTTATAGATTTATAGAAAAGAAAATATAGGGTTTTTACGAATTGTCATATCATAGTATTATCATTTTGAAATTGTCTTTTCCGTAGGTTCTTTCCGGTTTTCTTTTTTACACCCCTGATTGCACTTTTTAGACATTATTTTACCCTGAATATTTAAACCGACCTTGTTCTGGCTTCCATAACCTTTTATGTCGCTTTTATTTTGTAGTTGTGCGACAGTTAACAGGTCTAGCAGTAGTATGCTATAAAACCTATTCTCTGTTCAAGTCTCTTTAGCTAAAATCGACCATGATTTCCCGAATTTTTGCTGTTCTATATTTTGTTTGAAGGCAATTGGTTTTATGATAGCTTGAGTTGAATGTTGATGTGCTTGCGGATGTTTTAAAATTCAAAATCTTACCATTTCATGTTTAAATGTTGAATTCTGATAAAACCGGTGCTAGGGTCGTAGACGGTAGTTTGCACTTGACAGTACCGTCCATGAACAGGCTCAATCAAACCAAGCCTGCAATATTTTCAATTTTGCCGTTTTGGGCTTCATTTAGGGATTCTTATTTTCTCTATTTTGCCGAATATTGTGACATTTTGACAACAGAAACTTAAACTTTCGTCTGCAGTTTTAACATGAGTTGTTACTAGTTTATTGAAAGGAATGTACACACGCTGGTGAGACAGGGATTTTTTTAGCAAATCAACAAAATTGTAAATTGACCTCAAAGTAAATCAATAACCAGACTTTGTTCATGTTGAGTACTGTTTTGTATGTTCCAAACAAAATACATTAAATATTCTTATCTCTATCATTCCTACCAAAGTTCATGAAGAACAATGTCTTTCGTCCGCCCATTCAAAATTGATATAAAAACTGGTAAAATCCAATTAACCATTGAAAACTTTATTAGAATATCTGCTCACCAGATGTCTACTAGTTCATCTTCACTTGCTGGATTTCTTGCTTAGATACTCTTTGATGCTTTGCATCAATGCTTTTCTTGTTGTATCATGTCATTTGCCGCGAAACATGTAACGTACATTTTGAAAAATAAAGTCAATGAACATTTTTGTTATGGCTTATTTACATATAGATATTTCTTACCACGATTAGTTGTTGTTATTTGTAGAAAATGAGTAGCATTATAGGTGAAAAGAAAAATGTACATGCTTTGATATTTTTATCATCTAATATAACTCTCTACAGGTGTGACACAAACAGAACAGTGTAGCACTACTGTCATGTCACATTACAAGTCTTGTAAGTTTTGTTTGTATTGGAATTACTTTCCTTACCAGGTACAATCTAGGCATCAGTGAAAGCATATTTTTTTTTTAAATTTAATATATGGCCACTCTCTCATGGACAGTGCATACGATAAATAATTATGCAAATTTAAATGATTTACAAAACATCCGGAATAATGTACAATAGTACATAATCTAAATGGAAAATGACCTTTGTGTAGGAATGATTTGGTAAGGTATAAGGTATATGTAATGAGATCATTTTTTTTTGCACGGAGCTTCTCATTTGCTGCATTGTTGCAACATTTGTACTTGTATACTAGATTGTTTCAGTGCATCTGACAGAGTACGACCAGTTAAAACAATACAGATTTTAGTGATGATTTTAATTGGTTTGTGTGAAGAGAAAACGTATTTTCTTCGTAAGATTCTGATACCATGAAATGTTGCAGAAATCTTTATTTTTGCAAACGTAATAAGTTATTATGTAGGTTGATACATTTATATAAGTTCATTATAGTTTGGGGTAACGAGAATAACATCAATACCGACATGTTATTATAATAACGCTTGATAATATGTAATTCGACTTTTTATTCTTACTGCCCGCTATGAAAAGTATAAAAGAGCGATGTACTTCATGTGGAATTTTAAGTAATTGGCTAATCCGTATTCAGCAATTTACAAATTAATCGGAAAAAATAACTGAAATAGAGAATTCTTTCCACAAAATGAAAATAAAAATCTTGTAAAGCATCACACATGCCAAATATATGCCAATAACGTCGTTTAGCTGTAAAACATGTTATGTAGGTTCTGTAAAACATGTTTATGTCATATCCGCTCTCTTCGTTTTCAAAGTTATTTAAGTAAATATTTGCCGATATCTCATAAATTCATTAAAATAAATATAACTAAAATGGTCATGACCTATATCTTTTGTTAAAGAAACAATATATCTATAAAATAAGCTACTGCGCAGGAGTGTGATAAATACGGAATATTATGTTGTAGTAGCTTTCTGAGGCTCTGTATTTTGCTACGAGCAGCGGTGGAAAATTAATATCTCGCGAGACCGAAGGTCGAGCGAGATATCAATTTTCCAACGTTGCGAGTAGAAAAATACATAGTCTCAGAAAGCTACTACAACATAATTTTCCTTTTATTATATACCTTTTCGTTTTATTCAGAAAATGAAATGTAGTTGTCAAGAAATAAATTCATGACTGACGGATGAATACGTAATTCTTGCAAATAGGCCACGCCTTTAATAATTTTGGTTCCCGTTTCCAAATGCAACGTTATACAAAGCTAAGATCGGAACCAACGTCAAAAATAGTCCGGCACTTCCATATATGGTACCGTATTTGTCACTAACATAATACGGAAATTTCTATCCGTTGAAGCGTATTTGCGCTTCAATATTTGCGTGTATTTTAGGGAGAAAATTTATAGGTATATAATAATTAAATGTATCATATCACCTTAAATAGCTGCAATCCCATTGGTCAAACAGTAATCAACAGACAAAATTATAAATTATAAAATGTATCACATTATTCACCATTTAAACAGAAAGGACTGTCGGGTGTATTATAACACGATAATATTATATGCATGTTACAAACAATGAAAGCTTACATGCCGTTTGACAAATTAACCAAACAAGAGGGCCATGATGGCCCTGGATCGCTCACCTGACACAACCGCATCCAAGCAATGTCTTAAACAAGCATCATGACCAAGTTTGATGCGACTGAGTCAAACATGTGACCTCTAGTGTGTTATAAAGATTTTTCCATATTTAGGCAATGTGACCTAATTTTTGACTGGACACAACCCATATTCAAACTTGACCTAGAAATCATCAAAACAACCTTCCTGACCAATTTCCAGGAAATTTGGATAAAAACTGCAGCCACTAGAGTGTTAAAAAGATTTTTCTATTTTTAGCTCCTGTGACCTAGTTTTTGACCGGACATGACCAATCTTAGCACTTGACCCAGAAAACATCAAAACAACATTCTTGACAAATTTCCAGAATATTTGAATAAAAACTGCAGCCACTAGAGTGTTAACAAGCTTTTTCTATTTTTAACTCCTGTGACCTAGTTTTTGACCTGAGATGACCCATCTTCGAACTTGACCTAGAATCATCAAAACAACCTTCCTGACAAATTTCCAGAATATTTGAATCAATACTGCAGCCACTAGAGTGTTAACAAGCTTTTTCTATGTTTAGCTCCTGTGACCTAGTTTTTGACCGGAGGTAACCCATCTTTGAACTTGACCTAGACATCATCAAAACAACCTTCCTGACAAATTTCAAGAATATTTGGATGAAAACTGCAGCCCCTAATGTGTTAACAAGCTTTTCTATTTTTAGCTCCTGTGACCTAGTTTTTGACCGGAGATGACCCATCTTCCAACTTGACTTAGATATCATCAAAACAACCTTCTTGACAAATTTCCAGAATATTTAGATGAAAACTGCAGCCACTAGAGTGTTAACAAGCTTTTTCTATTTTTAGCTCCTGTGACCTAGTTTTGACCTGAGATGACCCATCTTCGAACTTGACCTAGAAATCATCAAAACAACCTTTCTGACAAATTTCCAGAATGTTTGGATGAAAACTGCAACCATTAGAGTGTTAACAAGCTTTTTCTATTTTTAGCTCCTGTGACCTAGTTTTTGACCAGACATGACCCATCTTCGAACTTGACCTAGAAATCATTAAAACAACCTTCCTGACAAATTTCCAGAATATTTTAATCAAAACTGCAGCCACTAGAGTGTTAACAAGCTATTTCTATTTTAAGCTCCTGTGGCCTAGTTTTTGACCGGTGATAACCCATCTTCAAACTTGACCTGAAAATCATCAAAACAACCTTCCTGACAAATTTCCAAAATATTTGGATGAAAACTGCAGCCACTAGCGTGTTAACAAGCTTTTTCTATTTTTAGCTCCTGTGACCTAGTTTTTGACCGGAGATGACCCATCTTCGAACTTGACCTAGATATTATCAAAGCAACCTTCCTGACAAATTTCAAGAATATTTGGATGAAAACTGCAGCCACTAGAGTGTTAACAAGCTTTTCTATTTTTAGCTCCTGTGACCTAGTTTTTGACCAGACATGATCCATCTTCGAACTTGACCTAGATATCATCTAAACAACCTTTCTGACAAATTTCCAGAATATTTGGATAAAAACTGCAGCCTATAGAGTGTTAACAAGCTTTTTCTATTTTAAGCTCCTGTGACCTAGTTTTTGACCGGAGATGACCCATCTTTGAACTTGACCTAGAAACCATCAAAACAACTTTCCTGACAAATTTCCAGAATATGTGGATGAAAACTGCTGCCACTAGAGTGTTAACAAGCTTTTTCTATTTTTAGCTCCTGTGACCTAGTTTTTGACCGGAGATGACCCATCTTCAAACTTAACCTAGATATCATCAAAACAACCTTCCTGACCAATTTTTCAAAATATTTGGATGAAAACTGCAGCCACTAGAGTGTTAACAAGCTTTTTCTATTTTTAGCTCCTGTGACCTAGTTTTGGACCGGAGATAACCCATCTTCGAACTTGACCTAGATATCATTAAAACAACCTTCCTAACAAATTTCCAGAATATTTGGATGAAAACTGCAGCCTCTAGAGTGTTAACAAGCTTTTTTCTATTTTCAGCTCCTGTGACCTAGTTTTTGACCGGAGATAACCCATCTTCGAACTCGATCTGTATTTCATTGAGACAAACATACTGACAAAGTTTGATGATGATCCAATCAAAACTGTGACTGCTAGACTGTTAACAACCCAATTATTAGAGTGTTAACAAGCTTTTTCTATTTTTAGCTCGTGACCTAGTTTTTGACCAGAGATGACCCATCTTCGAACTTGACCTAGATATCATCAAAACAACCTTCCTAACAAATTTCCAGAATATTTGGATGAAAACTGCAGCCTCTAGAGTGTTAACAAGCTTTTTCTATTTTTAGCTCCTGTGACCTAGTTTTTGACCCTAGATAACCCATCTTCGAACTCGATCTGTATTTCATCCAGACAAACATTCTGACAAAGTTTGATGATGATCCAATCAAAACTGTGACTGCTAGA
The DNA here is from genome assembly GCF_026571515.1 of Ruditapes philippinarum. Classification (NCBI taxonomy): domain Eukaryota; kingdom Metazoa; phylum Mollusca; class Bivalvia; order Venerida; family Veneridae; genus Ruditapes; species Ruditapes philippinarum. The sequence goes on along the minus strand of NW_026853707.1, from coordinate 115,723 downwards.
CTGTTAACAACCCAATTATTAGAGTGTTAACAAGCTTTTTCTATTTTTAGCTCCTGTGACCTAGTTTTTGACCGGAGATGACCCATCTTCGAACTTGACCTAGATATCATCAAAACAACCTTCCTGACAAATTTCCAGAATATTTGGATGAAAACTGCAGCCTCTAGACTGTTAACAAGCTTTTTCTATTTTTAGCTCCTGTGACCTAGTTTTTGACCCGAGATAACCCATCTTCGAACTCGATCTGTATTTCATTGAGACAAACATTCTGACAAAGTTTGATGATGATCCAATCAAAACTGTGACTGCTAGACTGTTAACAACCCAATTGTTGACGACGAACGACGCACAACGCACGACGCACGACGCACGACGCACAACGCACGACGACGGACGCCGGACATAGCCCCATCACTATACCTCACCATGACCACTTCGTGGTCAGGTGAGCTAAAAAAGTAAGGAATATTTAATTGTATACTCCACAGGTTATCGCGTGGGCCCCAGAGTACCACTCCCAAGACCCGCTATACTACCCAAATAGTTTTTGATATCATATGATCTAAATATAGCTGCAATCTCATTGGTACAAACAGTATTTTACAGAACAAATGATAAAATCATATTCACTGCGTGTAGTATCATATTCATTGGCTAAATTTGTTTTTCCAAATCTAAGAATAGATTGAGACTCATATCAATCTACCATACGTCGTAGACTAACTGTTAATTACGAGTGCATAATGATTGATGCCTTTTGTTCTATCTTTAGAAATATCATTAAGTTACTAAAATAGTTAATCAAAGCACTGAAAGTACTGAAGTATACATTGCTTGATAATATAATCCATTTTTGACATCAAAGCCATGTTGATTTTAACCTACTGACCTCGAAAACAATAGGGATCATCTTCTGACCAAGATCAATGTGCCTAACAAGTGATTCACATGCACCAAGGCTTTTTTCTTCAAAAGTTATTTATGAGTCAAGGAAGATGTAATGTTCCATCTGTGTATTGCTAGGACAAGCTGATAGATGAGCAATAAAGAAATCATTTTTTGAAACACCCGTTAAATGGACTGCAGTATAGAATATTGAAACAGTCATATTGAGTTTCCAGTGATGCTATCTGATAAAATACATGATCTGGTTTGAACTCTATACAAAGTCAATTAATTGAATCATCCTACAAGACTTAATTACCAAATTACAGTACATCTATGTACTGTACTTTGATGCATTAATAAATATATTCTGGTGTGTTGTATTAATCTCTACACATTAATTTTCAAATGCATTACTTTATCGTTAATTAATAAAAATGAAATCTATAATCACAACAATTCAAATGTACTGTAATATTTTCATTATTCAATAATTGTTACATATAGTCTTCATGAACAACCTTTCCAAGAAATCCATTTATATTGGACAGCAAGTTAACAAGGGTTTTTCCATAATCAGGTTGTGTTACCAACTTATAAACTTTAGATGAACCATTGAGCTAAAACATATTTTTTCTATTTTTTGGCTACTGTGACATACTTCTGATTTTCAACCAAGGTGATCCATGTTCAAACTCGAGCAACACCTGTCACACACATTCTTACGATGTTGTTTGACATTTGGGACAAAGGGATTGTTAACAACTGTAATGTCAGCATCGGATACACGTGGTTGATACCTTACTGATAAATGTAAATGGTTCGGCCGTGGGTATCCGACGATGCTAAATGTGGACAGACCAGAGTTGACATAAGATGGATGGCCGACATTCAACAATCTAAAACCTCACCTAGCCTGGGATTCAGGCGTTGATAGCTTTTGCTTATTCATAACATGTTTTTGTTCATAACATATGCGCTTAATATTCCGTATTCGTTCGTCGTTTTGATAGTGTCGATTTTCCCAAACAGAAACATAACAAAAAATCGACAGACTGGAACCCAGGCTAACCTCACCCTGAGCTAGCCAACCTATAAGTTTCACCACTGACTTTTTCATACTGTACTTATTACAAAAAATAACTGACATTTTACAAAGGTAATACATTCTATGTCATAGTTATTCATTTAAACGATTGAAAATATATTTAGCAGATTTTTTTTAAAAATATATCTAGTATTTTATTGCAAGTAAAATGTGTTGTTTGTTTATTTATTTTTTCTATGTATTTGACGCTAGGCAGTATCATAGCCAATAAACAATTTCATACAATGTTTATTACAAAAATATTACTGATATTTTACATTTCTTACACATAAATTATAATGTTATAATCATTCATTTAGACGGTTAAAATTTTATTTAATAGTTCTATTTTTGAAATGCCCATTTCATCACAAGTAAAATGTGTTGTTTTTTTTATTTTGGGCTTTTCCAATTTTTTTGACGCTAGACCGATACGTAGCCGAAAAACACTTTCATGCTGTATTTATAAAAATATAAACATCACTGACATTTTACATTGGTAACAAAAGAAAGTAATAGTTATTCATTTAAAAGGTTGGAAAAAAATAGCGGCTCTTGTTTTAACTACGACTATTTTAATGCCCGTAAAAATGTGTTTTCCGGTTTTTCCATGTTTTTTTGACGCTAGACTGTTACTTTGCCGAAAAACACTTTCATATCGCATTTAATACAGAATAGAACCATTCTCTAATTTAAACTGGTTGCAAAAAGAAAGTAAATTTTAATCATTTAAAGGGTAGAAAAAAGTAGATAAAACTTATTTTGTTGGAATTATACCAATTGAATATATCATCGATTTAAAACTGATATTATTGAACCCATTTCATCAAATAACCGACAAAAACCAATTTCATCAAATAACCATCAAAAATGGTTTATATTGCTGAATCAATATTTCTTTGTAATTTAAGTGTTTTTCGGTATTTTTTTGGTGTTTTTCGGCAATTAATATAAGCAGATAAAAATAAAATAATGTATTTATTTCTTAATGCTTACACTGATTTACAGTTTCAAATGATTATTTCTTCTCGTCGAATCTTGCCACATATGCCTATATTTAGCTCCATACGTCAATATCCCAAGTTCGACGAATTGTAATGGGTCGAACGGTCGAGCGGCCGAATCTTTATTTTAACCCGTACTGAATCAGGCAATCTTCGCTGAATTTCGAAACATATTTCTTTTCAAAAATCTAAGGCATACAAAAGTGAAAGGAAAATCATGTGTAAAAAAGGTATTCAAAAGAATAGCTTACGTAATTTTTATTTTTCGAAGCCACGGTAATTGCCAGTTTTTAAAAAAAAAAAAAAAAACATTTTCCGGTATACGCTGGTAAATTTTGTGACGGTGCTCCATACTTATTTAGTAAAACATTTTAGGGCAATTTTATTGCATAAATGTAAATCGGGAATTTTATTTGATTTAATCTCTATCTGAGATGTTTCGTCCCATTTATATAATACACCGATATACACTTTTAGAACTAGCAGACGACAGGCTATTCTTATCATTGCGTATCTCACTGTATAAATCGCATGTAAAATGGTCTGACATATGGTGGGTTTAACAGTTAATTTAAATACTTTGGAGTCAAAAGATGTATTGAAGTTTATATTGTGATGAAGCTAAGATCCAAAGCTTTCTATTGGTGTAATACATTTTAAAATCGGACATTTAATCACAACACACTAGCGGTTTAAAAAAAGCTTATTTTGTATTGTTTTAGCATAAGCGCTGACGACTTTACTATATTTACGATGCATTCATTCATGCTAGCAAGCGCATGCGTATATGCGAAGTTTAAGCGTAGGTATAAACTACGATTTTATCAATGAACTGTTATTTTTTGTTTTCTTTAAAGGAATGTAGAGTCTATTATTTCATGAAAATGAACGATTTGGAAATTTCAAAGCATTTAAACAACTTTGCAAAACACTATTATAATGATGTGTAGTCGGAATGTAACGCTACTGCAGAATGAAGAACTAGTTTCTTTAGCGGTTTTTATCCGGGAGTGGATGTTGTTCGGTAATGCATTAAACCTGTATCTTTTCTGAGATATAGCTTATAACTCTGTATACATTGCAAGCAATGTATACAAAAACTACACCGCAACGCTGAGTGTATAAACTTGAATACTTTGTTTGGGCAGCGTTTGCTAGTTGTTGAACGCCTGGTGTCGTCTTGTTATCGTGTGTCGTTTTCCCGCGTTTCAATGAAACTTGGAAAAGTTGTATATTGCTGTACTTTTTGTGCTTTTTAGATATCCATCATTTTCAATACGGTCTTCTGTTTTAGTATGGTGTGTTTAGACTGAGACGTGTTCTTACTTATCATTTCTTGGGATATCTTAATGAAAAAGTAATTGTTACTTTTTCAGATTTTTTTTATTGTACATGCATTGTATTTTTGTTTTTTTATATTTATTATAGATCTACTACGGATAGAAGTATTAGTAAACATGATTTAAAAAAACAAAACAAAAAAAAAACCATATATGTGGCGATTTAAAATACATGCTCATCAAAAATAATGATATTATCCCCCAAACAAAGGCCACTTTGAAAAAAGGGCTACTTTTTCACTTTGTTCACAAGCTTGTCTGTAATAACACAATTATAGACGAGGAAGCCGTTAAATATAATTCAATATCCATATCATATTCAATGGCTCGCTAGACACTATAATTGTATAATATTCAATGGCTCACTAATCAATAAATGTGTATTAATAAAAGCGATATTACACTATTGTATATAACTCTTTGACGTGACGTCATTTGTACAAAAACATAATGTTACCGTTACACTTTAGCGCGCTTCAATGAATAATGATTTTTTAAGATGATATTTATGGACCCAACAGATAAGACGCTATTAGCAAGGCTTATCAGTACAAGGCTTAAGCTTGAGCTTATCATCGTTTATTCATAGACGGAACGCTCAAAGTTAGAATTAAGGCAAATAAATATATCTTTAAATATATATACACGGACCTAAATTGCAAGGTAACCGTCACCTTTTTTATTCAGTTTACCTCCAAAAAGATCTGAGTTATAACTCTCGAGATATGAACCTCTTTGTCCGAATCATTGAAGACAAAGATCATGGCAAATACAAAAATGTATGTCCATATAAATAATTAATAATTTATTTCCCTCCATGATCTTCAAAAGCAAGTTACCTGGAAAACTCTCCATACTCTAAGAAAAACTCACAAGCTATAACTTTTTTACAAGATGACTCACGATCTAAACGATCAAATTTTCTTTCCTCTCTAGAGGCAATATTTCTAGATATAACTTACGTTATGCCGAGGACATCCAAACCGTACCACAAGAACAACGCATTATGAAAATTCTTTCTTTGCCCTCCGTAATTCGGGACTGGAAAAAACTTTCCTCCGAATTTCGAAATTTTTCATCACTGGCATCTTTCAAATGCAAATTGAAACATAATCTAAAGTGTCCAAATTATGTCTACATTGGGAATACACAGGTTCGCAAGCAGCGGATGAAGTTCACTTATTCAGGTATACAAGATGAAATTGGCAACAGACAAGAGCGGGCGCCAAGGTGGAGCAAGTACTGCGCACCAAAGGGAATAATAATGATTTGTTGCTGAGGGAAATTCGTAAACAAATGACATAATTCATATGACAGAATTCATTTCGGTCATGCAAGGTGTGAACACGTTGGCGTAAGCTGTCACCGTTATGAGGCAGGATATTAGAAGTTTACAAAAGTGAAAGGCAGTAAATAATCAAAATGAAACCCTAACAAAACAGATGATAAAGGAAAAATGAAAACGGTTGCGGTAAAAAATCAATCACCTACAAACGTGGCCTTAGTTCCAGTCACATAATATCAGATACGGACAATGAGTTAATTATTGATGACTTCTTAAGGCTGGAAAAAGAGGAAAAATAAGAAAGTGCTTCTGGGGCATTTCTGAGTTTTAAGCCGAAAAGATCGGGACAAAAAGTCAGTGATTAACTAGTCCAAATCACTAACAAAGCTCTTCTAGCTTCCGACAAAAAAGATGCTGAAAATCAAAGAGGTAAACAAGGAAAATGCAAACCTTTTAGGAAGGTAAACAACTTCAAGTTCCTGCAATAGAAGTGATCGTCAACAAAACACTAAGCATGTAGATTTTCCTCTACAGAAGGTCACTGGAAATAATGGACTAGCTCTCACCCAACTCCTTAGAGCATTGGTCTATTTTAAGACAAAGGGTTATTTGTAGGATGTCACTAATTGCCTGATGGATACTTTAAAAATCCTTTGCCTTACATTCAAAGCAGCCAATACCTCTCGATCAGTTAAAGATCCTCTGTATGTTGTAGTTGTTACCTCACTAAAGTGAAATTTTATATATGTATATAATTATGCTTAAATTAAAAATTTATATATTAAAATTTTTTAATCATATCTGAAGAATATGTAAAATATGTACTGGTAATATTTGTCCACATTATATGTAATCATCAAATGTATGCATTCAATTCTTATTGAAACAAAATTGACTGTAAAGAAAATAAATTTCTAATTACATCCCTTTATTAACATGAAACTTAAATTCGATAATATCTTTACAAATAATGCTTTTTGGAACTTACAATATTGATAAATCATCATTTAAGCAGTGTATTTATGATATAAATCCACAAAACATTGAGTTACAGGATCTTTAAAGACTAAAGGCGATAATGAGCCTTAAGCAGCTCAACTCCTCGCTAAAATCTACAAAAAGCAGTGAAAAGAACTGAAGGCAACAAGGGTTCAACTGATAAATCTGCCACACACACACTAATCAGGCATTTTTATCCAAACGGGGACTCCAAGCTAGGACAATAAAAAAGTACCATATCACCATGCCTTCCAAAACAAGAGCCACCCCTGTGCGAGGGCAACGCTCGATTTTTTTTCTTTTCCTTAAAGCAATCAAATAAACCGGTTTAAAAATTTTTAGAAAAAAGTCAACAAGAAAATAAGTTTGTCCTATTGTTTAGTTTTCCTATGTCTGTCTAGTTGCACTTGTTGTTTTGTCTAGGTATGAATCCATTCAATAAATAAATGACAAAGTTTAGAAATATAATCAAACTCCAATCAATTGACGGTCAAGGTCATTTGAAGGTCAAGGTCATTTCTAAATTATTCCACATGTCTGTTTGATAACAGGTGTTCTTTTGTCCACGTATGAGCCAGATCCGTACATAAGTTACAAAATTACGACAAACAAAAATTCAATACTTTGACAATGACCAGTCTAGATCTTTCAAAGCTCAAGGTCAATATCAGTTCAACCTTTAAGAAAAATAATACCTGTCATATGTTGCGGTTCGGATCGGAATATCCGTCTCGAGGGGACCCGCCCACTCAAATATTCCGATCTGAACCTCATACCAATGCCAGATATTATTTCTAGTATATTCTACCATATTCCATTATTATAATTTAAATTCCTAACCTTAATAAAACAATTTTCCTGGATTCTTTTGTCACTACACTTAGTACAGCGTATGAAATTACAACTTCATTCATAACGGTGAAATTACGTCATCCTTAGCAAGCCATTGTAAAAAACTCGACTCATCCGGTACCCCCCAATGCCCGATGAAATTTCCGGCATATGTAAAACCAATTGAAACGCCAGTCTGATGTGCAAAAAAGAGACAATTTCAATAATTTGACCCTCAAGGTCAAGTTCATTTATGAGTGAAGATCAATTTCTGTCTGGTTAACTTTCAGGTCTATCCTTAAAGATAATTATGTTTAAGTTTGAAGACAATCCATAAAAATACAAAAATGTATAACAAAGCTATAGATACATATAGCAAATATCAGCAAAATTTAGACATTTGACCTTTAAGGACAATGTAAATAATAAATGAAGGTCAATGTAAGTCTAGTCTACTTGAAAGTCTTGTCCCAAGGGTTGTTGTAGCCAAGTATGAAGACAATACACTAAGAACTTAAAAAGTTTTGATCAAGATACAAGTTTTCGGACGGCAACGGCAACATCAATGGCATCGCCAACATGATTTTAACAATACCTTTATTTATTTTATTTTTTTTTTTGAAGAAAAAAAGTTTGCTTTGTTTAACAATATTTTTTGCTCTTTGAATAAAATTTAAGAATATTATTTTCACATAACAACACTTATAAGGGCAAAAGGGTTGAACAACAAGTTCTAGCAACATGAGCAACTGTTAGTCCAAGAGATGGCGGGGTTTTATTGCAATTTACCGTATCACCAAAAGAAACATTGTCATTATAAAGCATATTGTTTGTAGTCTCTAAAAACTCAATTCTTAAGTTACGCAGCCCGGGCAAAAGTACAAAAATTCAAGATGGCCGCCAATATGGCCGCCATAAATTACAAAATACCATATAATGTTTGTTTCTTGATTTTTTACATACGGATTTGGTACAAAGTAGTTTCAATTGCACAATATCAGATAAAATATGGCTGATTTATGATTCAATCAAGTAAAAATAACAATTATATGGCAAACATTAAAATTATCACTATCAATTTACCAAAAAAGTTGTAAAAAATAGCATTTTTTGACAATATGATGACTTTCGTTTTTCCGTATTTACACAATATAAACGAAAATGCATTTAAAATGTGTGTACTTTATAAATTTAACATAGATATACAAGTTAAGCATAAACAAATTATTTTCTGGGCATTTATGCCGTAAGAGTAGATTTTTAAAAGTGGGTGGGTAATATTACCGAAAAAGAAATTTAAATTACAATGTTCCCATAACTTGCCTTTACTTTATAATTTCTGTTTAATGTATAGGAAATTGTGTTTTAATTGTATGTTCTTTATCATTTGAACATGTTTTGATAAGTTAAGCATAAAAATTCATTACCTGACGCATTTATAACAGAAAAGTACAGCTTCAAAAGTGGGTGGGGTAAAATAACCCTCAATAAAGCGCGTTAAAAATTAATAAGCTCCTAAAACTTGCCCTTATTTTACAATTTAAGTGCAATAATCATATATTAATTGAATTTTGTGGTAAGATATATAAATATGTATTATATTTAAGAAGAAAAGAAACATCATGTCATAGCAACCTTTAAGATTATCACAATTAACCAAAAATTTAATAGGTAAAAAAAACAGTTTTTGCATTTTGTTGCCTTTTAGTATATCTTCTTGACACAAAGTAGAAGAATTGTGCTACAGTTGTTTTAGTTGATTATAGCTGTAATAGATTGGCATGAAAATCATTACAAGAGAATGTATCACAGAGGGGAAAAAATGGGTCCGACATAACACTTTAAAAATTAAAGAGCTAACAGAACATGCTTTTACTTTTTAATGTTTAATAGTCATGTTGTGCCATTTTCTGACAATTAATATCAATAAATTATGTTAACGATGTTCCTAGCATAGTAATATTTTGGTAAAACACTTATATTGCAGATATTTTTGTGAAATCTACGAAATTCTTACTGAACATTTTTGAATAAAAAAGTTTGGAAAGATGCACTCCCTATTGTTGGTCAAGTTAATATGGTCCTTACTAAAAAGCGCCAGTTATAATGACGTTATATATTTACACTGTGTTTATCTATAGTGTATGGAGTGAAAACTTATCAAATCTTGTATGTGTGTACTCAAAAAGATGTTTTTTATGGTAAAAAAGAGGCTGTATAGCAAATACAATTATTTTCAAATTCCAGTAGATAAATTCTGTAATCAATTAAGAAAAAAACATCATTTAAATGTTTTATTTATCATAATTAATTCACACAAAAATGTATAAAAACAACATACTAGTATTTTGGTAACATTTGTTTCATCTTTGTAACATAAAATAGATGTAACTGTGTTTTAATTGAAATTGTCGCGAGGCATGAGTCTCAGAAAAGAAGCACTAAAAAGTGTGTGGGATAAAATTGAACTTAGACCTGAAGACATCACGATGCTTTTACAACATACTCTTATGGACAGAAACAGTTTTTATTACGTTCTTTCTACAAAAAAATGTAATTTCATTAATTTTGATACATATTTATAACACCTGTAATTGATTATGTTTTCCTTAAAGGCCTATTATGCCTCAGAAAAGCTTCCTTTCTCTAAAGCTTTTTTAATTTTGGTATAGTTTTATGTTATCGGCATATCTTTACTCACTGGCCAATCACTTGAACTATTTTATCTGTTACGTTTTGGCAATACGTATAGTTTTTGTGAATAAATAGTTTGTATGGAAGGAAGTTAAAGTACTACTTTTCTTACATTTTGCTGCATTTACTACAAAGTATTTTAGATTTATTGCTATTTTATTCAGGTAACAAGCATATTACATTCTCTTTAACCGTTATTTAATTTATTTGTTTTTTTAGGCATAATGTGCCTTTGATAAAGGTAAGAAATTTTGCATCATAATTAAAATTAAATACATCAACATTCTGGAAACAAAGTGATCCCTCGGAAGCATTAATCACAACAAATTAACATAAGAATTGCAGACTCGGTTTGATTGAGTCTGTACATGAGGGATAATGAATAAGTGCAACATCCCTCACGCCCCCTAGCACCGGCTTGAGCGGTACTCAATTCTCAACACTTTATAGTGTTGGCATCAATGATCCCGAAGGACCAGAAAATATAACAACACTGAAGTGAAGTACGGGGCAACTTTTTACGGCTGCCACACGGCACATAACACCTGCTGTTGTGAAGTACAAAATTCTGGAAACAAAGTGATCCCTTGGAAGCATTAATCACAACAAAATAACATAAGAATTGCAGACTCGGTTTGATTGAGCCTGTACATGAGGGATAATGAATAAGTGCAACATCAAAAGACACATTTGTATATTAATCAAGAACATGATGTCTGTGAAATGCATTTTGTGAGAGTGTAGTTGTGAAATATGATATAAACACATCATCATTTTTTAATTTGACAAAGGTAAGAAGAATTGTCATTTATAAAATTAGCAATCATATATGAATAAGTTTAGCAAAAGTTGTGAATGTTACTGCACACAAAACATCCAAATAGTTAAAACATGTTTAAGCTATCAATACTTGTCACAGAAATACATACATCTTGAAATTATGCACTAATACATTCTGTACAAAAGTCGATTTAAAAGCAACAATTTTCGCACAAAGCAACCGACCATCATTTAGTTTTAATTTACATTTATAAGTACATAGTCGCTGTTTCCTTCAGATCCATTAGCTATGTTATGTGTTGTCTCACTATTTAGCAGAAATAAGATTTTAAATGTCAGTATTTTGTGAGTGCTTCAAAATCACACTGAGCACTGACGGTGTAGATGGCAAAAATGATGCATCCGCTCCTGACAGTTTGGCCAATCTAGGATGTTATATTTTTGATCCTAGAAAATCTTTCAGCACAATAACATTGCTGTGATGCATAGTTTTAGTTTTTTTTCTTTTTGACTTTTTCCCCGTTGGGTGGTTCTAGTATTCCTTCGTGAATACTGAATATCACCCTTAAGGATGTGTTGCCTGACTTAAGATTTCTCCTTTGGTGGCTTTTATCTGATATTAAGACTTCATAACCCTATTTTAAAAAATTCAATTATCTAGTTCAACATAATTTTCATATTTAGGCTACACGCATTATTTTTTACTTGGGTCCATATACTGTTTTTGATGGAGTGGCGCAATTGTTACATTGAAGATCCCTTGATTACCGTCTTATGAACTTGTCTACGGATGTTTAAAATTTTAAGTTTCACTTTTTATAATTTCACTACATTTTGTTTAAATACTGAATTTTGCTTGGAGGACGTTGTTAGAAGCTTGCATATATCACTGCTGTCCAAAAAATAGGCATAAAAGAAACGAGCGTAAGTGTGCCATATTGTGTATTCTTAAAGCTTTCCGTTTTTCATTCTATTTGCTTAAACGATTTCGAGTATATTTATTCTAAACAATGCTAGTCTGGCATAAGTTACAGGTGTGAATAGGGAAAAAATACAATCCCTAAAGAACTTCCAATAAACAGTAAAATTGAAAATGTTGCAGACTTGGTTTATTGAGCCTGTTCATGGATGGTACTGAATAGTGCAAACTACCGTCCACAACCCCAAGCACCTCCTCAAGGATAATTCAACCTTTAGCATGAAATAGTAAAATTTGAATTTTGAAACATTCGCATATGTGTTAATACGGAGGTCATCATGGAAAGCTCAAAATGACTTTTTTCAGCCAGTACATTAAAAGTGGCGTATGGTCCCCTAATTATCAGGATGTGTTAATGAGAAAACAATGGGCGAAACATAAATTTGGTGTTCTATAACAAATGTTTTGGTCTTATTTCGGCTTTCGATCCACCTAACCGGATTTCCTTGATAATTAAGTAGAAAATTTCTGAGCAAGTGACCCCTGTTTACCTCACATGATATTTGAATAAGCGATGAGAGATTTATTTTCAAAAAGAAATTTATTTGTCGGAGGATGAAGCAAGTGACTTCTTCATTTCTTATTGCTCTCTCATTGAGCTAGGCAGGCATACTACAGATGGACATAGCGACTGACTTAATTATATGGCATTTATTAACCTTCTTTTGTTGTTGTTATCATGCCCTAAATCTATCTATGAAAACTATGCTTGCATATTACCTGCATAGCAAGAAACCTAAGCTCTCAGACTATATTGTATACATTTGGAAACATTGTCATAATTATAGTAAAGTTTACATCTTAAGGTCGATTATCCATTTAATAAGCAGCATTTTTACGCATAATATTTCCAAAATCTATCAAAGATTTACAAATTTATGTACAAATTATGACAATTGACAATTATGACCTTAACCTTTGAGCCAGAGACTTGATTATTTCCTTTTTGACTTTGAGCAACACATCTTGTTTTGGCGTGATACACATCAGATCAATGTAAAACAAATTATGCATAATGGTAAAAAATCATCCATGAATGACAATGTCGTTGGAAAGACAACGCCATCTATTAATTATATTATGAATATGGAAGTACAAGTGTGACTTGATTTTTGAATGTCACACATTAATATAATGTCAAAAAACATTTTTATTAATTTATTTCAAAAATCAATCCAGGAATGACATAATTATTGACTTGACATGACCATCAGTGCACAATTTATGTATGCAAAATATGCAAAGGTATGGACCACACTCAAAGTAAGGAATATGGAAGAAGGGATGGCACTGTACAATTAATAATTCCTCTCAATTTTTTGTAGGAGAGGGGCATAAAATGCTGCTTTTATTTTAAGTATTGAAATTGACTGTTTTCTTTTGTGCAGAAATTGTGTTTTAAATTTAATTGATATGTCCATTAAGGCTTAAAAACCTTTTGCTATCCACTATTGCAATTTTCTATGACTGTGATTTTATTTAGTATGATATTTGCACAACATTCATTAATAAATGCTCCTTTTACCAATGACAATAACCATTTCTCTTTTCTTTCATGTTTAAGATAATAAAGTAGTCAAAATTAAAATGATACTGATGACGTGTCAACCAAAACTATTTTACAAATTTTGCTGAAAGAACATTATAAAAAAATCTTTTCAAAAAAGTATTTATCTATACAATATTTTTGTTTTCAAAACATATAAAATGCCATCACATAATTGTTGGACATATATTATAATAGAACAAAAGAAGCAAGTTCATTATATTTAATGGTTGAGGTGTTATTTTTCCCCACCGAGTTTTAAAATTCTAAGATATATGATAAGTTAACTACTTTTAATGACTTGTCAAACTATAAACAACTGATAAAAGACAGACAACTATGACATAATTTCATTCTACGATATATCTTAAGGCAACAAAATCTCAAAATGTGTGTTTCGGTACCATTTTTTGTGATAATTTTAAATTGCGATGTCATGATGTTTCTTTCTTCTTTAATGTAATACAATTTTTATATTTCTTATCACAAAATTCAATTACATGATAAAAACACTAAAATTGTAAAGTACAGACAAGTTTTAAAAGCTTAATTATTGTGAACTTTTTTTCTTCTTTTTTTTCCTCTTTCTTTCTCGGTTATTTTACCCCACCCACTTTTGAAGCTGTACTCATCTGTGATAAATGATCAGGTAATGAAGTTTTATGCTTAACTTATCAAGAAATGTTCAAATGACAAATAACATACAATTTAAAACACAATATCCTATACATTAAACTGAAATTATAATGTAAATGCATGTTTTGGGAACATTGTAATTTTGAATATTTTTTCGGTAATTTTACCCCACCACTTTTGAAGCTCTACTCTTACATCATAAATACTCCAGATAATGATTTTTTATGCTTAACTTGTCTAGCTATGTTAAATTGATAAAGTACACACAATTTCAATGCAATTCCATTTATATTGTTTCAATACGGAAAAACGAAAGTCATCATATTGTCAAAAATGCTTTTTTTTACCACTTTTTAGGTAAATTGATAGTGATAATTTTAAAGTTTGCCATATAATTGTCATTTTTGCTTGATTGAATCATAAAGTAGGCATATTTTACCTGATATTGTGCAATTAAAACTACATTGTACAAAATCCGTATGTAAAAAATCAAGAAACAAAAATTATGTGGTATTTTGTAATTTTTGGCGGCCATATTGGCGGCCATCTTGAATTTTCATATTTTTGCCCGGGCTGCGTAACTTAAGAAATGGGTTTTTAGAAACTACAAACAATATACTTTATTATGGCAATGTTTCTTTTGGTGATACGGTAAATTGCAATAAAACCCCGCCATCTCTTGGACTATGTCTTTCCCTTAAGCATAATAAGATGAAGAAACGAAAACATGTTTTAAGACTATACGCATGAGCAATAACAAATATTAAAACGGAAACAAGTATCAAGTTGCAAGAATAAATGGACGTAACCTTGAAAAAAAGGGAATTGAACATTTGCTATCATATTTTTTATATTAAAAATCATTTTCCTGAACTGAATAATTGATGGGTTGAAGGGATGTTCAAAATTTGTTATATATGAGAGGAATTAAAAAGAATTAAAATCTGATTAACGATCATTGTTAAATTTACAGCTACAAGTATATATTAATTATTATTTAAATATATGTGTATTTTTGAATCTCATAAAATGAACAAGAGGGCCATGATGGCCCTTAGTCGCTCACCAGAAACAACTGTTTTTTAGTGTTATAAAGCTCAACTTTAACTTGCCCATGTAGCTATATACTTTACAGCAATGACTGTTTTTTCCCTTCATAATAAACCATATGGCCAAGATGACCCTAGATCCTTCATATGGCCCACCATTCATTGTCCACTTATTGTCAATATTTTGGAAAAGCTTTATTTAAAATATTTATGTTGCAAGTGTATTCCTATGAGACTATGTAGAATAAATGCAGAATAATTGACCAATAAAGCAGGGGTAATTTTGATAGGACTTTTTTTCATAACTTTTATGAATGAATATACAAAATGTCACATGCAAAATATGTAAGGTGAAGATGTTTGAAGTACATTCTATAATTTTTTTATGTTAATATAACTGTACCTAAAAATGACAATAGGTAAAACAATGTAAACAAGAAATATCTTTAAAAAAAGATAATCGGCGTAAATTCAGTGCAAAATGTCTCATAGCTTTAGAATATTTTCAAAATTAATGATATTTATACTTTATAACAATATAAATGTCTAAATTGAAATAAATTTGGTGGTTTCTAGTATAATTTATGACAGTTGTCTAAACTTAGCTGAAACATGTATGCTCCTATAATGTCAACAAATTAGTCATGTTATTATAGATGCTAAAAGCTTTTTTGTCACCGTGACTTTTGACTACTGGTTTCAAAGTCAATACCAGATAATAACCAACCACACTACCAAATTTAGAGACTGCAAAGGCCACAATCAGCTGACAACTTGAATTTTATTGTTAAATAATATTAACTTATATGTATCTGACCTTCATTTTGTAAAAGCACTTCTGTGCATAAAATGCTGCAATTATTAGGTCATGATAATAACACCAAAATCTTTTGTTGTTTATATCTTTTATTTATGAAAGAATACAAACTGTAATAAACAATCAATGGAACATATCAACTCTGAACTATACTATTTATAATGCCTTCTTATCTATCTGGCAATGAAAATGAATAATTGAAGACTTAAATCAAAAGTTAAACATAACCTTACTAGTAAAAGTTATAATTATGTATTTTATAAAAAAAAAAGGATTTCTATTAAAAATTGCACAGCTTGACTAGTATTTGTATATACTAGGGGTATGAGGTGTAGGTACTATTTAAGCCTACTGGCATGGCTACGTGTCGTACACCTACACAGGTTATATTTTACAATGTACTTTAAATGTGGAATGTAAAAAATAAATGTTGTTCCATATATACAGAAATATATCTATTTATTTTTATAATAAGTACTAAACTCAATTTTGTATAACCCATCAATTACACTGATTATCAAGTGAGACAGTTTCAGATTGAGGTAGTCAATTGGGGTGTATTTCGGTAAATTTACCTACCGGTGTAAACAAACGCCGAATAACTATGAATAAATTAATTTGTTATTATTACGCACAAAAAATAATACTTAAAGTTTTGCGATTCTTTATGATAATGTTGCATTTTAAATATATTATTTTTCGCAATTCATATCAGCTCTGGAGAATCTTTTTGTTGATCAAAAATATCGTTCATTTTCATAGAAAACAGAAAAGCTACGGCAAATAAAGTACGAGTGAGTAGTAATCGAATGTTTAAGTAAAGGCTGAAAAACAAAAAGTTGGGTTTGTCGTTAATATAATCAACAAAATAAATTGTACATGAAATCATATGTACTGTATATATTTGTTTTTGATATATCTTTGTTTTTGTCATAACGTTGTGATATTTAGTTTACGATTGTATTAATATTTTTAAAACAACTTTATTCTTAGAGACAAGTAAACTAAAGATTACGAATTTGTCCTTAAATTCATAACAGCCAGTCTTTCCACCAATGAAAAACACCCTCTTTTAGCTGAAGATTTTGTAACTAACAATTTCATTTGTTACAAATCTAGGTCAAAATCCATTTTAATACAGCTACGCCGAAAAATATCAAAAGAAGGTCAGCTGATATCAAAATTCAATTCAGCATCACAAATTACACCCCTTATCCAAATTACAAGTCTGTATGTCAATAAACAAGAAAGTAGGTCAAATGATATCAAAGAAATCAAAGCAGGTCAGCTGATATGAAAATTCAATTTCCCCAAACACCCCTTGTCCAAACATAAAGTCTATACATAAAACAAGAGCTGTCAGTAGGACAGCATGCTCGACTATTCTAAGTGCTTGATAGTAAAAGAGCCTTGATAATGTTAAATTTTTTATGTTCACCAAAGGGCTAATCTTTTTTTTATAAATTCATGTTATAGGCCTTAGAGAGAGTCTAATTATACAGTATTGGCTTGACTATTTGGAAGGTAATGTCACAAGGGTGTTTTATTGAGTATAATAATACTAATTACCTATGAATACATAAATTTGACAGAAAAGGTACAAAGGCTTGTTTTTAAGATGTTTTATCAAGTAAATCACTGCTTTATTATTATGAATGCATAAAATTGTCCCAAAAAAGGCACAAACCCTTCAGTAGTTATGGAGATAACAGCTTACAAGCAAAACTTTATCATGAATTTCTAAGTTGAAAAGGGGAAGAAAAATCAGCCTAAATGCAAGATAGAATTATGGATCTTTGTCAGTGACCTACAATTCTGACCCTAAATGCATATGTGAAGTTTTAAATAAATATCTTTAATAGTTATTGAGATATGTAAAACTTGCATGTAAACATTAACCAAGAGACTAAGTAGAAAAAGGGATATGAATCAGCCTTAATGCAAGATAGAGTTATGGAACTTGGTCAGTGACATACAATTATGACCCTCAAATTATGACCCTAAGTACATGTGTAAAGTTTCAAGTAAATATCTTTGAAGACCTTTAACCTTTAACCAAAATTTCTTAAGTTTCAAAGGGGCAAATAATTCTGCAAATATTGCAGACAGAGTTATGCAATTTTGCAAAATGATGAACATTGTTACTATAAAAAAGTGTTGTAAATTTCAATTGAATATCTCAAGCAATAATTGAGATATTTGACTTTACAAAAAATATTTAACCAAAATTTCTAAGTTTCAAAGGGGCATAATTCTGTCAATATTGTAGGCAGAGTTATCCAACTTGTCAATCTGATGTACCTTGTTACTATAAATAAGTATTGTAAGTTTCAATTGAATATCTCAAGCAATAATTGAGATATTTGACTTAACAAAAAACTTTAACCAAAATTTCTAAGTTAAAAAGGGGCATAATTCCGTCAATATTGTAGGCAGAGTTATCCAACTTGTCAATCTGATGTACCTTATTACTATAAATAAGTATTGTAAGTTTCAATTGAATATCTCAAGCAATAATTGAGATATTTGACTTAACAAAAAACTTTAACCAAAATTTCTAAGTTAAAAAGGGGCATAATTCCGTCAATATTGTAGGCAGAGTTATCCAACTTGTCAATCTGATGTACCTTATTACTATAAATAAGTATTGTAAGTTTCAATTGAATATCTCAAACAATAATTGAGATATTTGACTTTACAAAAAACTTAAACCAAAATTTCTAAGTTAAAAAGGGGCATAATTCTGTCAATATTGTAGGTAGAGTTATCCAACTTGTCAATATGATGTACCTTGTTACTATAAATAAGTATTGTAAGTTTCAATTGTTATCTCCAGCAATAATTGAGATATTTGACTTTACAAAAAACTTTAACCAACGCAGACGCCGACGCGGACGCTGACGCGGACGCCGACGCCGACGCCGGGGCGACTACAATAGCTCTCATATTCTTCGAATAGTCGAGCTAAAAATCACATAAGTGAAACTGATATGGACATGAAACAAGGTTCAACAATGTCTTCCAAAATTGATTGAAATGTGCTTTCTCCAAGTTTGAATCCAATTCAATAAAGATTGAAAAAAATAAAACAATTTTTAACAGAATTTAATATAAAAAATGAGCATACAAACTCATCTTTGTTATAAAAGTGCAGAAAACAAAATCTTACTTTTGGCCTAATTTTATTTCCTGGAGAAAAATTCTGTTCACTGACCTACCAATGACCCTATAGACAGTTTCTGATGTAATCAGTGTATCCAAATTCTATGGCAGATTTTATGCTTAACAAGATTGCATTTGTAAAAAATCAGAACTTAATTTTTTCTATACCACTGAACTTTGCCATAGTGCATGTCTAGTGAGTTTTGGGATCAGGGTTTTATTTAAGCATGTAAAATGAAAAAACTATGTGCAGATATGTTAACAGTTCAGATACAAAGCATAATAATTGATTCAATGTGAAAGTATTCAAACTTGAAAAAAAGCATTTACTGTATAACATAGCTGTATACTACCTTTTCGATTAAGTATTACCTATTTCTGAAAACATTTATGATAAATCATCACTATAAAGTTTGTTGTTAATCATCATGTTCAAGTGGTTTTGTAAATATCAAATTTTCTCTCCCAATTGGTCATGACCTCAAATAATTTCATAAGCAAACAGGTCATTACTCCCAGCTTAGAATAATTGCATAACAGATCACATTTATGAAAGACATAGGTTGTTTCCCTTTCATCAAATTTGATCATACTTATAATTGCTATACAGTCTCTTTGTAAATACAAAACAAACATGTTTCAACTTCACACAAAGCTGTGTTTTAAATTCTACAAATTAAAGGAGGTTACAATATAAATATAAAGTGTCATTAAAAAAACAGGTACTTATTTTTTTAAGAAAAGACCAATTTTACAAGACCCGTAATAAGGCACACAGCTTATACATTCTTTAAATATTTTTATATTTTTATCTTTAGTGGCCCCTAAAAGGGGCCAATCAAATTAATATGAGCAAACTTTATAAAAACACTACTCAAGAATGCTACAGACAAAGTTTGGTGATCATCCATCCATTAGTTCTGTAGAAAGGGACGTTTAATGGTATTTCTAGTTTTAGCTTTAGTGGCCCCTGAAAGGGGCCAATCAAATTAATATGAGCAAACTTGAGAAAAGACTACCCAAGAATGCTACAGACAAAGTTTGGTGATCATCCACCCATTAGTTCTGTAGAAAGAGACGTCTAAAGGTATTTCTATTTTTAGCTTTAGCAGCCCCTAAAAGGGGCCAATCAAATTAATATGAGCAAACTTGATAAAAGACTACCCAAGAATGCTACAGATAAAATTTGGTGATCATCCATCCATTAGTTCTGTAGAAGAAGATGTTTAAAGGTTTTTCTATTTTTAGCTCTGCTGATCCCCTAAAACGGGCTAATTGAAATGACATGAGCAAACTTGATAAAAGACTACCCAAGAATGCTACAGACAAAGTTTGGTGATCATCCATCCATTAGTTCTGTAGAAAGAGACGTTTAATGGTATTTCTATTTTTAGCTTTAGTGGCCCCTAAAAAGGGCCAATCAAATTAATATGAACAAACTTGATAAAAGACTACCCAAGAATGCTACAGACAAAGTTTGGTGATCATCCATCCGTTGGTTCTGTAGAAGAAGATGTTTAAAGGTGTTTCTATTTTTAGCCCTAGAGACCCCTAAAAGGGGCCAATCAAATTTATATGAGCAAACTTGATAAAACACTACTAAAGAATGCTATAGAAAAGTTTGGTGATCATCCATCCATTAGTTCTGTAGAAGAAGATGTTTAAGAGGTTTTTCTATTTTTAGCTCTGCTGACCCCTAAAAGGGGCGAATTAAAATGACATGAGCAAATTCAAGTGTGACTGTCACAAGGATGATACAGACCAAATTTGAAGTAAATCTGCCCAGCAGTTTCAGAGAAGAAGACGATTGTTGACGCATGACGACGGACGACGGACGCCGGAGTATCCCCCTTTGATACTAATAGCTCACCCTGAGCCTTCGGCTCTGGTGAGCTAAAAAGAGTTTTCTTCTTCTGATTTTTTTTCCATAAAGAAGAGAACTTGTACTTAATGGGTGAAATGGGCGAGTAGAAGTGAAAAGTTGGTGTCTTTGAACGCCAAAAAGTTTACATTTAAAAAAGAAAAAAGTCGAGGTAACAAACGAGGGGACATACACAAAAAGAATCATTCGGGTAGCAAAAGAGCTGGAAATAAGAAATGTAGAATCTTTGAAAGTAAAAATAAAATCCAAATAGTTTTGTAGCAGGGAAGAACAAAAACCATAGCAAAAACTGGTATAAAATCAATTATGACAAATGGATATTGGACACTATTAATGAGTATAACATACAACTTGCAAATGGTCTTAGACAAAATTGTATTCAAGTTCTCTGACTTTAACGTTTTCTTTAGGAGATCAATTCAAGCTGAACATTGTAATTGATAGATCCTTCAAATGTAACATTATATAACCTGTAGCTCAGTCAGAAGAATATGAATACATATCAATCTACACATTAATCTATAATCTAAAAGCATTAAATGAAAACCACATGACAAGCACTAATTACAAAATGGAAATATTACAAACTGCCATAAATAAGATACGCATTGCTTCGTTTGGCCGGTTGACATTTCTGAGACATTTAATGAAATTCCAATTCACAAGGCAGACAACAAATATTTTCGCTTCTGGCACAATAACTATCGATATCAAATTAAAGTCTTGTTCATGGGTCTAAACTCATCTCGAAAAAAATCCCACAAATAATGAGGTGAGATAGTTTCCGCACATTTGCGAGCATTATGTCATATAAATACTGCCTATATTGATGACTCATGCTTACAAGGCAGTTCATATCAATCATCACTGGATAATATCAAAGATACTGTCAAATTCATGGATTTCCTTGGGCTCACAGTACACCTCTTACAATCGGTATTGACACCATGTCACCCAAGGGCAACATTGACGCAAAATACGCCCGTCTCAAAAGCTTTTCACAAAGAGATATGCATATAGGAGATATGCTCTTGACAATATCCGGACAATATCTGGATATTTTATCATCTCTAGTGACATTGACCTTGCAAATATCAACCTAAGTAACATGTGCCACACTTGTAGTCATGACAGTTATCATTTGTATTACAATCCATCAATAAATGGTGACTCAATGGCCCCTGTAAACAAACTTTGACCCCTCTATGTGACATTGACACTGGTTGCAGGTACCTTGATTATGTGCGCAATAGTTAGCCTCACAATGGTGAACATTTGTGCCAAGTTATATGAAATCACTCTATGCATGTAGAAGTTTTGCTCCAGACAAGCGTTATTCAATGACCTCTAAGTGTGACCTTGACCTTAAACCTAGGGACCTGGTTCATGCACATGACACTGCTTCTCATAGTTGTCAACATTTTTATGAAGTTTCATTAGAATCCCTTCATATGTGTAGGAGATATGCTCATGACAAAATCTCTATATTTTATCATCTTTATTGAAATTGACCTTGCATATATTAATCTAAATTATTTGTATCATCAGTAGTCATGATAATGACAATTTGTGTTTAGATGATTTCCCTAATAGTCCGAAAACACATTTTCATATTTTTATCTGAACTATGACCAAAATATGTAACCTTGACCTTGTCGACAGGCACCTGAATTTTGCACGCGACACTCTGCTTTACGATAGTGAACATTTGTGCCAAGTTTTATTGAAATCCCTGTATGCATGTAGAGGTTTTGCTCCGGACAAGCGTTTTTCTATTACCTTTAAGTGTGACCTTGACTTTTGACCTAGAGGCCTGGTTCATGCGCATGACACTGCTTCTCAAACTTGTCAACATTTCTAAGAATCCTGACTAAATGATCCGAATACACATTCTCATATTTTATCTGAACTTTGACACATATGTGTGACCTTGACCTTGGCCACATGGACTTTTTTGTACGCGACACTCCGCTTTCCAATGGTGAACATTTGTGCCAAGATATATTGAAATCCTTTTTTGCTCCAGAAAAAACGTTTTTTTATTACCTCTTAGTATGACCTTGACCTTTGACATAGAAACCTGGTTCGTGCGTATGACACTGCGTCTCATAGTTGTCAAGATTTCTATGAAATTTCATTAGAAACCCACTATATGGGTATGAGATATGCTTTGGGCAAAATCTAGATTTTATCATCTTTCGTGACCTTGACCTTGCATATATCAACCTACACCGGTAGTCATGATAATGACCATTTATGTTTCAACTCCTCAATAAATGATGACTAAATGGTCTGAATTACAAATTAACATGTTATAAACTTAATTTTGACCAATATGTGTGACCTCAACCTTGGCCGCAGGGGCCTAAATTTTGAATGCGACCCTCCGCCTTACAATGGTGAACATTTGTTTGAAGACATAATGAAATCCCTGTATGCATGTAGAAGTTTTTCTTCGAAGAACGACCTCTTAGTTTGACCTTGACCTTTGACCAAGTGAGCTGGTTCATGTGCGCGACACAGCTTCTCATAGTGGTGAACATTTCTGTGAAGTTTCATTTAAATTCCTCAATGTGTGTAGGATATATTTTCCAGACAAAATTGGAGTTGTGGATATCAAACGTACCGTTCACAGATCTCCTAAATGACCCCTTCTTGCAGATGTTTCTTGAAAAAGGGGCATATATTCAGAATGATAGCCAAAAAAGCGGGGAGGTTTTGGTCTCCTAAGAACAACTTTACATTTAAATTCTAGAACTCAAAATTTGTTAAAACACTTAATAGTCTTTCTGCTACTCCGCTAAAATGGTCAATATTTAAAGATATTTATGGATTACACAAACAGTTGAAAAGTCATTGGTTGCTACAGAAGTCAATAGTTGTTATGAGTTATCGGTTAATTAATATGGAAAGTCAGTGGCTTCTTAAAAAGTCATCGGTTGCTGAGGAAGTCTATGGTTGCTACGGAAAGCAAGTGGTTTCTGTGGAAGTCAACAGTTGCTTTGAAAAGTCAATATTTTCAATAAAGGTCACTGGCTGCTATGGAAAGCCTTTGGTTATTATAGAAAGTCACTGCTTGCTAAAGAAATCACTGGTTGCTATAGAAAGTAAATGATCGCTATGTAAGTCACTTCTTGCTATTGGAAATCACTGATTTCTATTTAACTATATATTTGCCTCGGAAAGTCACTGGTTGCTATAGATGTCACTGGTTGCTTAGAAAGTCACTTGTTGCTATTGTAAGTCTATGATTGTTATGGAAAGTCAGTGGTTGCTATGGAAGTCAATATTTTCTATGGAAAGTTAATGGTTTCGATTGAGGTCACTGCTTGCTATGGACAGCCAACGGTTGCAATGTAAAGTCACTGGTTGCTTCAGAAAAATTACTACTTGATATAAAAATTTACTGGCTGGGCCAAATTTGATCGAAGGACTTAAATTTTAACAATTATATTGACGTCGACCAAACAATGTTTCATGCAAAATATCTAAGATTTTACCCTTGCAGTTTTCAAGAAGAAGACTTTTAAGAATTTATTATGTAAGGAAGCCATGACCCCATACTGTGGGTTCAGTTTTGACCCAAGGGCTATAATTTGAATACAAACTTAGAGGAGTTCTACAAGAAAGATAATGCTTCATGTCAAACAACTAAGCTTTAGCTCTTGTAGTTTTTGAGAAGGATTTTTTTAAATTCTTTCTTCGCGTATATATATAAGGAAAATCTATGTTCTCCCGGGCCGGGGCAATTTCCCCCAATTGCCGAGTGGTGTCTGAGGAGAGGACTTTGTAAAACAAGAGGGCCATGATGGCCCTGAGGTCGCTCACCTGTATATAGGCCTCCGCCCCCCAGGGCAAATTTTAACCCAAGGGCTTTTATTTGAACAAACTTGGTAGACACCAATAAGATGTTTCATGCTAAACATCTAAGATCTAGCTCATTGGGTTTTTTTCAAAGAAGATTTTTTAAGTTTTTACTATATGCATATAGTTAAAAACAATGACACCCCTGGGGCGGGGCCAGTTACGACCCAAGGGCTTTTATTTGAACAAACTTTGTAGACACTCACTAGAAGATGTTTCATGCTTAACATCTAAACTCTAGCTATTTGGGTTTTTTCAAAAAGATTTTTTAAGTTTTTTCTATACACATATAAGGAAAATCAATGACCCCCGGGCGAGTCCAATTTTGACCCCAGGGCTTTTATTTGAACGAACTTTGTAGACACTCACTAGAAGATGTTTCATGCTTAATATCTAAACTCTAGCTATTTAGGTTTTTTCAAATAAGATTTTTTAAGTTTTTGCTATACACATATAAAGAAAATCAATGACCCCCAGGGGCGGGGCCAATTTTGACCCCAGGGCTTTTATTTGAACAAACTTGGTAGACACCCATTAGAACATGTTTCATGCTAAATATCTAAGCTCTAGCTCTTTGAGTTCTTTAAAAGAAGATTTTTTAAGTTTTTACTATATATATAGGGTCAAAATCAATGACCCCCTGGGGCGGGGCCAATTTTAACCCCAGGGCTTTTATTTGAACAAACTTGGTAGACACTCATTAGAAGATGTTTCATGCTAAATATCTTAGCTCTAGCTCTTTGGGTTCTTTAAAAGAAGATTTTCAAAGTTTTTACTATATGCATATAGGGAAAATCAATGACCCCCTGGGGCGGGGCCTATTTTGACCCCAGGGCTTTTATTTGAACAAACTTGATAGACACTCACTAGAAAATGTTTCATGCCAAATATCTAAGCTCTAGCTCTTAGGATTTTTTAAAAGAAGATATTTAAAGTTTTTTCTTTTGGTTGCCATGGCAAACAGAGTTCTGCATGGAATTAAATTCTTTGAACAATTTTTAAAGGTGACCACCAAAGGAACATTCCTGTGAAGTTTGGATGAAATTGGCTTAGTGGTTTATGAGGAGATGTCATTTAAAGTAAAAGTTTACGGACGGACGACGGACGGACGACGGACGGACGCCGGACGAAAAGCGATCACAAAAGCTCACCCTGTCACTTTGTGACAGGTGAGCTAAAAAGGTAAGGCACGGACGCACGAACGCTTATCCAGTAAACTCTTATAACGCTTATAACGAACTCATTGGGACATCAAAGACCTGTTCCGTATATCCGGAGTTCCTTGTAAGCTTATAGCAAATTTGTTCCTTGTATGAGTTTTTATAGCGAACAGATTTACATATAACAAACTGATTGTTTACTATTGTCCTCCATTTTGAAAAGCATTTGATTAAGAAAAATAATTCATTTGGGTTCGTCATTAAGAATAAACAAGATTTCTATATTTCCTTCCTTTTATATTGAATATCTTCTATTATATATTAAGGTTGACCTTAACTTATGAAAAACATATATTCTTTTCATTTCAATCAAGCATACTTTGTACTTTTAAATCGATTTTACTCATGAAATAGCATGTTAATTATCACAATTATTTTCCTTGAGCAAAACTTTAAAAGAAAAGAAATAATGGAATAAAATGAATAGTCGTTTATCGACTCATGCTAAAAATATCCTAAATAGAAAGCTATTACAAAATGCTATACAAATTCATTTTTATAGCTGTATTGAAGTACATACAACAATAAACGGTACGTTTGACCAAGTTTTAATCCATGCCGATGAAAACAAAAGAAGAAAAGAAGGGATCTATTTACGGATAGCCAATATTTTGGAGTTCGTTATAAAACTGTAATTTTCTGTACTTGTTACTTAATTGGGACTAGAAAATGAGTTCCTTATAAACGATAATTCCTTATAACTGTGTTCGCTATAACCATATTTTTATATTTAATAAAGAAGGGCAAAATTTAGGCCCAAAATGTAATTGTTCCTTATAATCGGAAGTTCGCTATAACTGTGTTATCGATATGTGAAGTTTACTGTTTAGCACAGTATATGATTTAATCTTAATTTGATACCTCTTAACTATCTATACATATATATCATAACATAACATAACATAATAGACAGACAACAGACAGACAGACACACGCACGCACGCACGCACACACACACACACACACACACACACGCGCGCTTTTAAAAATCAGATATCATTTAACAGAACATAAGAAACATCAAGAATATGTCAGTTAATTTTATGCCACTTACTCTTATTTCTTTTAAATCTTTAAGAATAACGGCCGAGGTAACGCTGTCTTTTTTTTTGTTTCTTTCCAAACATCGTGCAGAAAGGCTTACCAACTTATCAACCTTTTCCTGGATTCCGTCTACATCAGTATGCCAGACATTTGTCTATAAACAGAAAATAGACTTAACCTTGTCCATGATTTTCAATGTGTAATAAAAGAAATATTATAGATCCTGTAACACAATTTTTCATGGTTTTATTTCATAAATAAGATGCTCAAATTAAGATTTGGCAATATTGTAAGTTCCAAAAAGCATTATTTATAAAGATATTACCGAATTTAACATTTCATGTAAATAAAGAGAGATAATTAAAAATTTATTTTCTATAAATTCTAAGTCAAATTTTCCAATAACAAATGAATGCATAAAATTTATTGATTAAATATAATGTGCACAAATATTTGCAGTACACATTTTGATTAAATATAATGTGCATCAATCTTTACAGTACACATTTTACATATTCTTTGATGTTTGAAAATTGCTTTATTTGCATAATTATATACATAAATAATTTTTTTCAAGTGTGGTATACACGCAGTAACAATATCAATCACAAAACATACAGGATCTTTAATGTGTGTCTCCTTCACGAACATGAAAATTATCTTTCTTTTAGTACTTAAGTTTAAGAGCAAGTTATAGTAATAGTCCTTCAAGATTGCATTTTACTTTGTTTTAAGTGTTCAATATCAATCCCTAGTAAAGTGTTTAGCAATTACGCATACATACTCAGTAATAAATCAAACACACCAAACGGCCACAAGGTGACTCCTTAATAGTATATCTTTCGACCTTTGCCCGGTGGATTAAACTATTCTCTTTACATACAGTTAATTCATAAACAAGGGCATCGCATGCGATGTTTAAGCTAGTCTGTTTAGGGCAAGGACAACCAATATCAATAACAATGTTTTAGAAAATGTAATAAGTTAAAAAGGGGCATAATTCTCAAAATTCAGCTTCAGACTTACACTTCTTGTCTTGCAACTGTGCCGTGCCATGAGAAACAAGTATTCCTAGATTCATGTTTATATCTTTTATACTGTTACACCTCTCTTATCTAATAATTATTTGTGGTAGCGTGGAGCAGACAGGAACAATGCCACTGACAGAATTTACAGTCTGGGTTCAAAAATGGGAAAATTTTAATTTAATTTGCAGTCAAACTCAAGTCTAGTTAACGTTTCAGCCACTTTTCTTTTTTGGTAACAGTGCCAAAAAAAATCAAGCGGAAAATAAAGATACCATGCACAACTACGCATGGTGACAAACAATCCTGAGAAGTTTCACTGAAATCCCCCAGCGGTTTTGGAGATGAAGCACGGACAAACTATTTTACTCAAAAATTTATCATTAAAGGGCCATAACTGTGCAAAAAAAGAAACGGAAACTAGAAATGTGTCCATAGGACACGGGTGCCCCCACCGCGCCACTGTTCTGTCAATCTTATGACTCTAGGTCAAATATTTTTTGAAAACTAAAAATCTTTTACTAAGTAAAAGGCAAAACTTAATATGCTGAGCAACCTTCCCGTAAGGTTTAATGACTCTATGTCAAATCCTTTTTGAGTTACATGCGACACAAGTTGAAAATTGCAAAATTTTTCTAAGTCAAGGGCAATAACTCTAAAAATACTAAATAAATCCAGACGAAAATACCCAGGTGCACAACTACACATGCTGATCAATATTCCTGTAAAGTTTCATGACTCTATGTCAAATCCTTTTTGAGTTACATGCGACACAAGTTGAAAATTGCAAAATTTTACTAAGTCAAGGGCAATAACTCTAAAAATACTATATAAATCCACACGAAAATACCCAGGTGCACAACTACACATGCTGACCAACATTCCTGTAAAGTTTCATGTCTCTAGGTCAAATACTTTTTGAGTTATATGCGACACAAGTTGAAAATTGCAAAATTTTACTAAGTCAAGGGCAATAACTCTAAAAATACTAAATAAATCCAGACGAAAATACCCAGGTGCACAACTACATATGCTGATCAACATTCCTGTAAAGTTTCATGACTCTAGGTCAAATACTTCTTGAGTTACATGCGACACAAGTTGAAAATTGCAAATTTTACTAAGTCAAGGGCAATTACTCTAAAAATACTAAAAGTATCCAGACGAAAATACCCAGGTGCACAACTACACATGCAGTCCAACATTCCTGTAAAGTTTCAAGACTCTAGGTCAAATACTTTATGAGTAACGTGCGATACAAAAGAGAACGGACGGACGGAAGGACGGACGGAAGGACGGATGGACGGACGGACAAGGGTAAATCTAAATGCCCGCCACTAAATTAGGGGGCACAAAAAATATTATGCACAACTAAGCTTAGTGACGAACAATCATGTGAAATTTATAGAAATCCCTAACCGGTTTAGAAATGACCATTAAGGGGCCATAACTGTGCCAAAAAATGCAAGCGGAATATCAAGATACTATGCACAACTAGGCATGTGACGAATAAGCCTGTGAAGTTTCACTGAAATCGCCCAGCAGTTTTGAGATGAAGCGCGGACAAGCTTATTTTACTCAACAAGGGCAACATTGTCGCAATATACGCCCGTCAAAGAAGCTTTTGACGAGATATGGGCATTATTGATATGCATATAGGAGATATGCTTTGTGCAATATCTGGAAAATATCTGGATATATTATCATCTGTAGTGATTTTTTAATCTGAATTTTCACCCCTATGTGTGACCTTGACCTTAGCTGCAGGGACCTAAATTTTGCATGCGAAACTCTGCCTCTCAATAGTGAACATTTGTGTCAAGTTATATTGAAATCCCTCTATGCATGTAGAAGTTTTGTTCCGGACAAGCTTTTTTCAATGACCTCTCAGTGTGACCTTGACCTTTTACTTAGAGACCCCGTTCCTGCACGGGACACTGCTTCTCATTGTGATGAACATTTCTATGAAATTTCATTACAATATCTCCGTATGTGTAGGAGATATGCTCTGGACAATATCTCTATATTTTATCATCTTTAGTGACCTTGACAATCATCTTTAGTGACCTTGTCAACCTAAATTACATGTTCACACCGTAGCCATGATAATGGACATTTGTGTTTCAATCCCTCAATAAATGATGACTAAATGGTCCCAATACACATGTTCATATTTTTATCTGAACGTTGATTCCTATGTGTGACCTTGACCTTGGCCGCAGGGACCTAAATTTTGCATATGACATTCCGCCTCAGAATAGTTAACATTTGTGCCAAGTTTTGCTCCGGACAAGCATTTTTCTATGACCTCTAAGTGTGACCTTGACCTTTGACCTAGAGGCCTGTTCATGCGTGCTTCTCACTGTGGAAAACATTTCTATGAAGTTTCATTAAAATCCCTCGATAGATAAAGGAGATATATTCTGGACTAAATCTTGGACGCTGTCCACCCAGCCGGAAGGCTGCCCGCCCGGCCGAAATTCCACCAACCCTCTAGGGGGAAACTATAATACGACCCATTTTAAAAGGGTGTATAATAATTGACCATAAAGGGGCCATAACTGTGCCAAAAAATCAAGCGGAATAGCATGATACTATGCACAACTAGGCAGTATGACAAGCAATCCTGAGAAGCTTCACCGAGATCCGCCAGCGGTTTTGGAGATGATGCGCGGAAAAGATTATCGGACCGACGGACAGACAGTGCGATCACTATATGCCGCGGCATAATAAATAAATGAATAAATAAATAATAATAACAAATTCTGGCAACCTCTGAATTCTGGAAGTCAAAGAGGTCGTCCCCCATTTTAAGGTATAAATGGTCGAAAGCAGACAAAAGCTATTAATCTAACAATATGTATCAATGATACTTTACCAAGTCTGGTATAGAGACAATGGATCTACGCCGACAGACAGCAGGACACGAAATGGAGTGAGGAAACGCTTACAACTCAAGAAAACACACGAATCTTAAATTCCGTGATGAAATTAGGAGGACACGCAAGGGAAATTGGGAACGATGGGAACAAATATATCCGATAACAGGGCGTCAACAAACAATAATTTCATTCTTAAGGTAGTACACCCCTAATGGGCACTATAAGGATTTGTAAATTTGACAACATAGGACAGTTATATGCCTTAAATGTCACCTGTATGCAAAATTTAAACAAAATTTACCGTGTGGTTTTTGAGTTATGGACATTTTTATGAACTAAAACTTTGCCATTAGAAGGGATTTTTTCAGAAATGAGGAAACTCTAAATAATCTATAATATCATCATTATGAAAAATGTTTTCCTTTTGCTCATTGTTAAGAAATAAATAATGGCCTTTAGGTAACAAATTAAACAAGCAAAATGATTGTTTTTAAACGAAATGTTTTAAATATGTATAAAAATGTAACCTTACCCCACCCACTTTTAACACTAATTTGACCATTTCCGTATGTAAAAAGCTTTATTTAAAATATCCCTAAAATTTTCCAAAATGAGGGGCTATTGTCAAAGTTTGCCTAAATTCTCTTTAATGTATATTGGTTGGTCTTGCAAAATATAAAATACTTTTACCGTTTAGTTTTTATTTTATTAAACTTTGAAAATATCTGGTATCATATTTGCTATTAAATTTGGCATTATTTAGTAAATAAATACCTATAATAATTATATAATTAAAATAAAACACTTTTTTCTTCCATAGATTAATAAAAATAAAAAATGTGAAAAAGAAAAAAAAGAAAGAAAAAAAAATTGCCCCTTCTGGGGTTTGAACCCACGCCCTCTCAGTTTCAATACACTTTACAGTGATTTTAGCCTATTTGAATACTCTTCAAAGTGGAGACAGTGCATTAGGGGTGTACTACCTTAAAATAACTATTTGTTTGAATGTGAAATGAAGTAAAGTGGAGGAATCTTATCGCGCATTCGTGAACTACATACACAAATGATTTATGCTAACGAAACATGCGACCACGGACAGCAAATTCATAAATATTAAATGTTAAATACAAAAAATATAAATAAAACGTTTGAAATCGGTCTATTCAAAGTTAAAAAAGGGGCGTAACTCTAAAATATTGCTTTCAGGATAATGTTCCTTGTTTTAAAAATGCGCCTTGTCATTACAAAAAAGTATTCCAAAATTCATGTTGATAACTTCCATTTACTGAAATCACTCTAAAATTCTAAATTAAAACGGGCATTACTCTCAATATACTGTGAAGATATCAGAATAATGCACTTAATCTATATGTGGACTTTTAAGTTTAAAAATGTTTATGTCTTAAATAGTTTTGAAATTATTTTAAAAGGCAGATTTGACAATCTAAGTAAAATAGGGACATAACTGCAAAACATAGCTAACAACTGCCTCTTGTCATGATAAGCAAGTATTCCAAGTTTCATATTGATACCTTTACACCGTAGGTATCGCGCTTTCCAGAAACAGTATAGAATTTTGAAGATGAGGATTATTTGTGGGGAGGACAGGTAGGTGATTTTTATTCCGGTTTATTATTCACAATACAAGTAGTTTAGTTTCTTAAGAATAAAACACGTTTTAAAAAATAAACAATCTTACAGTATAGAGCGAAGTAGGTTTCGCAGAGTTCGGTATAGACCAAGCGACTTTGATCCACTTTTGTTACAGTTTATACCCAAGTTTCGGTTACATTTTAGATACTTGCCAAATTTCAGATATGATTCGTGTATCTATTATTTTATTGAAAAATCAAGAGTTCTCATTAAATATATTCTTGAAGGGGTGTATTACATTTGTTAATTAACAGAAAAATAACGTTTTGCTATTCTTAACTTAGAATACCTATGTTTAAATTGAGACTTTTGCAGAATGAGTAATGTCCTATGTACTAAGAACTGTTTCCACAGCAATAACAATAACTGTTATTAAATTGTATGGAGGGAAAGGAAGGTATTGCTTGATTCCATTACATATTATATGGCATATTAGTTATTGTTTGTAGACAAAAGTCATAAAGAAAGCAAAACAAGGCAAAATTGATAATGTTGCAAGCTGAATTTGATTGATCCTGTTCATGGACGGTAGTGGTAACTCTTTTTGCACCGGATTAAGCAGAATTCAACATTTAACATAAACATCCGCAGATGCGCTGATTTGGCGGTTATCATTGAAATTCAATGTGACATGTGATTGCCATTCCATGAAAAGCGACATATGATCCCCAAAGCAAAAACAAATGCGTGTGCTCTAAAGAAAGAAACGAAATAAAATGGAATTTTGAAAGGGGAATAGGAGGTTTGAGCTGTCAAAAGACAAAATTAAAAAGCAGGCAATATATCCTAAGGTGATTTAACTGTATTCAAGTGAGGAATACTGGAACCTTGAAACTTATTTCAGACTAGAACTCCGCGAGTCGGATTCGTCGCCTTGTGAACAGTATAACTGCCACTTATGCATTTCCTTCTTAAATATAGTTTATTTATAAACACCGATCTTACAATGTACATGCACCTTAAATTTAAGTGGCATTTGTACTGATTGTAACAATGTTACATCAGGATTTATGAAACTGGTATATTATCAAAAATAAAAATACCATGGGAAAGTTTTACACTGACAGATCAAATGGAGGACTCTGTGATGGATTCTTGAGGACTGCACATCAGGTCAATGAAAAAAGCTTAGCTATCAATTTTGGAGTCAATCAAACTTATAGTGTCCAAGTTATGCTCTGGACAAGCCTATTAAGTAATAAGAAAACTAACAAAGGGCAATAACTCAAACATCAAAAAGTGCACAGTAAAAGTTATAGTGCACTGCACTTCATCTCAATGGAATCTATCCAAGTCAATAGCTTTTTAGTGTAGGAGAATTGACCCGAACAAAATTTAAGTATTATTATAAACAAAGGGCAATAACTCTTGATTCAAAACATAGCTTTTATAGTTCAGGTAAAATGGCCGGGATAAAAAAGTAAGAAAATATACAAAAAGCAATAACTCAAAAATCATGGAGTACCGGCTTTTGTGCACTGCGCTTCATCTCATTGAGATCACTCATCCTATGAAGTTTCATATCAAAAGCTTTTAAAGTTTAGGGGAAATGGCCCGGACAAAATATAAATAAAGTATGAAAATTAACAAAGAGCAATAACTAAAAAAATAAGAAGTGCAGAGTAACGGTTCTTGTGCACTGCACTTTCTCTTTAATAAGATCTATCATTCTATGATGTTTTATTAAGTCCATAGTTTTTAAAAAAAATATGAAAAGTGGCCCGGACAAAAATAAATTACGAAAATAAACGATGGGCAATAACTCAAAAATTAAGAAGTGCAGAGTACCAGTTATTGTGCACTGCACTTCTTCTTAATGAGATCTATCATCCTATGAAGTTTCAACTCCATCGCTTTTACAGTTTCATGGTCCGTGCACAATTAAAGTATGAACATTAACAAAGGGCAATAACTCATATTAATAAAAGGCAATAACTCAAAAATTAAGAAGTGCAGAGTAACAACTATTATGCACTGCACTTCGGGTTATTGAAAGGAGCATGCAAACCAACGGAGTCAATCCGACTTATAGTGAATGAGTTATGCTCCGGATTAACCTTAGTGTTTGTTACTTTAGCTTTTGTTGTGCAGCAGAAAAACAGAGAAATTCTTCTACAAAAAAAAAGAAAAAGAAAAAAAGAGTAAATATGCATGTCATTTATTTTTGAAATTGTTATTATTATCTAAAAAGGACCATATTTTCAAAAGAATGTGTGAAATATCAAATAATTAAGTTACAAATATTGAATGTTTTAATAACAGATGTCAAATTAATAATTATGTAACCGGAAGATATTTGTTACTGAATTTTCCTAGTATCTATTTGTTAACGTCAGGATAACCTGTGCGTATTTTATATATTATTTGTGGTAATCCACTGAAAAAGTGACATTAAATTATAAAACTACATTGTGTTAGTGATTTAATCCAACATCCAGTAGGACTCCAATTAGAGCATAATACTTTTCTTGGATTTTAAGTTTCGTCGTCATTTAGGTCATGTGACAACATTCCAACTTAACTGTAGAACAAAGACCCAAGATACCCCTTAATGAATTATTTCAGACAGCATCGGATACTTGATTAGAACCGCCAACCTTACGTAAACTAGATTCCTCACATACAAACAATCCAACGCCATGACGGGATTCACGGCTCCACTTCAAAATTGTGGTGTACGGTTAAACGAGCGAACGGCATTTCCAAGATGGAGCGGAAGGCCGATTTAAACAGCCAATTGTAAGTATTGTTTATGTTTCTGCCTTGTTATTCATTTAAGCCGTATTTTTCCGAAAAAAAATGAAGTTCCGTGTAGGATTGTTTTAGGCTTCCGCCTTGCGCCCAACAACATACCTTTCGCTCCATCTCTTTCCCTTTGGCTCCACTACTTTCGGAAAAAAATCAATGTACAAATTTAAGAAATCCACCAAGTTTCTTTTGTACAAAAGACTAGCTCTTGTTACTGGTTGATATTTTTCTTAAACACTTTTTCAAGAAATCCGAAGTGGAGAGCGTTTTCACTGTTGAAGTTTTATATTTAACAAATAGTCG
The DNA here is from genome assembly GCF_026571515.1 of Ruditapes philippinarum. Lineage (NCBI taxonomy): Eukaryota > Metazoa > Mollusca > Bivalvia > Venerida > Veneridae > Ruditapes > Ruditapes philippinarum. Next base: position 80,008 of record NW_026853707.1, on the reverse strand, counting down.
TTCACTTCGTCAGAGGGAAAAGTTCTCCCGGGCTTAATATAATTTTCGTTTTGTAACAGTTTAGACCATTGAGAGCCTAAAACAATCTCTACACCGATTTTTGATATAATACAACTTAAATGAATTACAAGACAAAAATAAAACATAAACAAAAATTACAATAAGCCATCTCGGAAATGCCGCTCGCTCGTTTTACCGTACACAAATATATTGAAGTGGAGCGACAGTTTGCCGGGCGTTGGAGTTTAACCACAGCGGTAAAGAACAAGAGCTGTCACCCAAGTGACGAATGCCCCCGAAAAGGTTTCTTAAGCATGCAGGTATTATGAAAAGAAAACTAATTGCTGAATATTGTTCTTTGTATTATTGTACCTGTAATCTCTAATTATGTTCAAAATATAAGTGTGACCTTGACCTTTGAAGAAGGGACGTGGTTTCTGGACGCGACAAAATGTTGTTATGAGATAGACATTTGTGTCAAGTTATTTCAAAATCCCTCAATGCATGACAAATACAGTCTAGACATAAAGACATTTTAACATTTGACCTTTAAGAAAGACCTTGACCTTGGGGGAGCAACCCAATTATTGCTGTCTGCACATCGTCTCATTATGGTGATCACTTGTGCCAAGTTATTTCAAAACATTTTCAGCAGTTTAAAAGTTATGGAGCAGACACGAAAGTGTTACAGACGGACAGACAGACGGATGGATTGACAGGGACGGACTGACAGACGCCTTTCCGCTATGATGAAGGGCATTAATAAATTACTTTAATTAAATAATGACAAAATAATCTTCACTTCAACAAATAAGCATTCGAAATGACGCCAGGGTCATTATTTGAACAAAGAAAGTGAATGCTTTCTTCACCATGCTACACAGCGAAACCTCTTTGGTTCAGGAGAAGAAAATTTTAGACATTGCCTTAAATAAATCTATATTTCTGAATTTTGTATCCCAGAGAGTTACTGAGCAGATGTAAATGGGCACACATGTGCACGACAGACGAACGAATAACCATAAGACAAATAAGGTAACCAGTTGAGATTGATTAAAAATCTAGTATCATTCATACATTTTACCTATTATTTTGTCTAAACTTTTACCGAAATCTGGGTTTATAAACTGTAACAAAATCGAATCAAAGCCGCTTGGTCTATAATGTAACCCTGTGAAATTCAACTCGCTCTATGCTGCCGGATCCAGTTCCTTACAAGCAAAGAACAAAAACATCTTTAAGTAACTAAACTACTTGTAGTATGGACCGAAATAAAAATCACTCACATATAACCTTCCATCTTACAAATTGTATACTGTAGCCGGAAAGCGCGAAACTGCAACACGGTGCATTGTTTGTGAAATGTACGGTGTTCCGTTTGTACAATCTTGATTTTTATTTCGTCCCTTCCCGCGATACACTATGGTAAGATAGTGAAAACGCGATGGTACGATGACACGATGATGAAAACACGATGGTACGATAGTGAAAACAAGGTATTTCGATGGTGAAATCGCGATGGTACAATGGTTAAAACACGATGGCGCGATGATGAAAACACCGCGTTTTCACCATCGTACCATCGTGCATCGCGGGTAAAAAAACCCCAAAAAATCACAATTGTCCAAACGGAACACCATAGAAATGTGTAACATTTTTTTGCATGACGATAACAAAGACGATAACTACGACGCCGTAGCGGTCAAAATAGTTCCACTTTTTATTCAAAACAGACCTTAAAAGAAACTCTAACCTGCAATGACATTTTAATGGTACCTTCACCATGACTTCTGAGTTCATCAGGCTCACCATTTGTCTTAATGTATGGTAGTTTTCCTGTGAGAATTTCGCGTATAACTGCAATATAGATAACGTCCTATTTAAATGAAGTATAGAAAATACAAATACTCTGTGTGAAACAAAGACAATTAAACGTTTAAATTCACCAGATGGTCATATATATGATATATCACCAAAATCTAAACCCCATGAAAAACTCGGCTCATATTGCACCTGATAGTCTATCCTATTTCGTGCCGTATGTATCTTTTGAACCGATGGAAGACAATTAAAGTTCTTGGCAGAATTGTTAACCATAATAAGGAAAGCGAAGGTTTGACCATCATCAGGTCAACGTCAAGGTCACAATAACTTTTTCTCAAAATTCTTATATATTTTTATAAAACAAAAGGAAATATTTCAGTGTATGAATTTATTAATATATTTCCTGCCTTAATTTCGCAAATTATATAGTGGGTATTAAAGTTTTTGCCATACAGGATTAATTTTCATTGAGTGGCATAAAAAACAATTTCATGAGAGGCAGTTGCGACAAGTAAAATATGACAATTTTCATACAACAATATAAAAATAAATCCTGTTTTTACAAAAAAAACTTGAATTTTCTGTCTCTTTTAAACATTTTTTCCTTTTTTGACATAACGTTTTGAAAGACTTTTTCTTAAATTTTGTATATTAACTAAATTTAGGCAAGACAACAGTATTATGGAAAATATGTTTTACTGCTGTGAAAAATAATTTTTACAGTGAAAATACTGAATGTGAAATGTGCATAATTTTATATCATCAATATTTGTTTTATATATTATTATAATTATAAATAACTTATCATGATTTTATTTATCAAACTTGATATTTTTCGACTTTTTCAATTAACATTATAATTATTGAAGAGATTTTTGGTGAATATGATTTAATCATTTTTTTTATAAACCAATATTGATAAGTGATTTTGGTTGATGGGCTGATAAAAAGTTACTATTTTGTTATATCCTTCTTAAATGATTAATTATAAGACTTTGTTTATTTCTTACATTAGGTTTGAAACGTTAGGCTATTTTCTGTGGCTCTGAAAATTTGTTCATTTGACATAGGCTTTGTGCAAACAGTAATGAGCCGACAAACTGTTTAAGTAGAACTGCGGATGAAACTTTGTAGGATAATACGGAAAGGTAAAACAAGAGCCGGTTAAACCGGGTGATGCTCCCCGAATAGGTTTTGAACACAGGAAGGTATACCTCTTGTAGTGTCAGAGTTATGTCACAGACAAAGTTCAAAGTGTAAAAACAACCCAAATGTTGTGCACGACACATTGTCTCAATATGGTGATCATTTCTGTGAAATAGTTGTAAAATCAGACTTCAAATAAGGAAGTAATTGGCTAGACACGATTCTGCTGCAAGGTCATGCTGTGACCTTGACCTTCAAGGTAGCGCCCCAAATGTTGCATGTGACACGTCGATTCAATATGGTGATCATCTCTGTGAAATAGTTGTTAAATCCGACTTCAAGGAACGAAGTCACGGGCCGAACACGATTTTGCTGCAAGGTCATGCTGTGACCTTGACTTCAAGAAAGCGACCAAAATGTTGGGCGCGACACGTCATCTCAATATTTTGATCATTTCTGTGAAATAGTTTTAAAATCTGACTTCAAATAACGAAGTTATGGGCCGGACAAGATTTTGCTGCAAGGTCATGCTGTGACCTAGACCTTTAAAGTAGCGACCCAAATGTTGCGCGCGACACGTTGTCTTAATATGGTGATCATTTCTGTGAACAGTTTTAAAATCCGACTTCAAATAACGAAGTTATGGGCCGGACAAGATTTTGCTGCAAGGTCATGCTGTGACCTTGACCTTCAAAGTAGCGACCCAAATGTTGCGTGCTACACGAAGTCTCAATATGGTGATCATTTCTGTGAAATAGTTTTAAAATCTGACTTCAAATAACGAAGTTATGGGCTGGACAGGATTTTGCTGCAAGGTCATGCTGTGACCTTGACCTTCAAGGTAGCGACCCAAATGTTCGGCGCGACACGTCGTCTCAATATGGTGATCATTTCTGTGAAATAGTTTTAAAATCCGACTTCAAATAACGAAGTTATGGGCCGGACACGATTTTGCTGCAAGGTCATGCTGTGACCTTGACCTTCAAGGTAGCTACCCAAATGTTGCGCGCGACACGTCGTCTCAATATGGTGATCATTTCTGTGAAATTAGTTTAAAATCCGACTTCAAATAAAGAAGTTATGGGCCGGACACGAATTGGGACGTACGTACGGACGGACGGACGGACTGACGGACGGACTGACGGACGGACGGACAGACGGACAACCCGACGGCTGTATGCTCCCCCGAAATTTTTCGGGGAGCATAACAAGAGCCACTGCCAAGCGGGGGTGATGGTCAACTTTTCTTATTTCTAAAGTCACGCACATCAGAGGAAGACTATTATAGTAAAGAGCGCTCCAACAAACGATATTTTTTTTAACAAATAATATTCCAATTTCATATGTAACATTGGCAGTCAAGCCCATTCAAAGGTAAACTTCAGTTTAGTAATAAATGAGAACGTCCAGCCTCAAGCATCCCTTTCTTCGGCATGAAGACGCCTGCTTATTCGAAAGTAAGCCGTACCCAATGCTAGCTTACCATGCACAAGCAAAGTTTAATTATAACGATTCTGTACATGTAGGTACATGCCGATGGCGCACGTTTGTATGGGTATTACTTTTCCCGTTGATATCAAGCCAGGTACAGGTTTATTATCAATATCTACTGGACAAAACAGCAAAGCAGATAGGCCCAATCGCAACATTTCGGACCTTTCCGTCATTCTTCTGATAAGGACCTCGAACATAATAGAAAGAATACACAGAAATTTCAGTCTCACCTTCGCTCAGAACTAAACATGTAATCAAATAGTAATTTCATGCTAGGAGTTGATGACTAAATTACACCAATATATCGAGTAAAAGACTACTTAAATTAAGTATATTTACGTAATATATTAAGTAATAATATATATAAGTAAACAATACATTATTTATATACTTATGATTATGGTTGTATCATTGTTCTGATGAAATTATTGAGTAAACAAGATAACTCTTTTAATAAAACAACTTTACTTTCAGGGTGGAAAAGTGATATTGTATGAAACAGTGCAAAATTACTTTGAACAATTGATAACCAATTTTGCAAAATGTGATTCTAAATAGAATAATTGAAACTGGAACTTAATACCACAAAGAATAATAAATGACAAATTAGATTAAGACTAACATGTAAAACTGCTAAAGTTGACATGAGTTAACTTAAAAATTAAGTTTTGTTCCTTAATGTAAAATGGTAAGTTACAAAAGATTATAAAGTAAAATAAGATGAAAATTTTATAGCGATATCTACATTTATGAAATAAATTCAAGTTTATTTACATCCAACTTACTAGTTTGAGTATTTCTCTATTGAAAAGTTATATGAATATTACTTTTAATGGGAAAAACAACAAGTAGTTATGCAGCTGAAAAATACCAGTTCAGGCTAATAGGAGGCTCACAGGTCCACGAGTCGGGCTATTCAATATTTAATTATTATTATTATTATTATTATTATTATTATATTCTTATATAATACAACAGACACTTTACAGTAAATGAGTCTCAGTGCAAAACAATCACCTTTTTGTTATATAAACAATGATAATATCCCATGCACATGAAACATCAGGTTCAACAGCGTGTCCAAAAATTTATTGAAATGTGCTTTCCCAAAGTTCGGGTCCAATTCAACAAAATTGAAAAAAACAACAACAATTTTTAACACAATTCAATAAAAAAAAAATGAGCATGTATGTAAGGTACAGGAACAAATGTAATCTTTCTTTAGACCTAATTTTATTTCCTGGAGAAAATTCTTCACACTGACCTACAAAAATCCGTGCAGAAAGATGAATAGTAAGATGCAATGGGTGTCCAAATTTTAAAGCTGAAAGTTATTAACACAAACAGAAGATGAATTTATTTTTACCTAGCTAACAAGATTGCATATTTAAACACTAAATAGTACCAGAAAAAGATTCTTTCCTATACAATTGAACTTGCAACTCAAAGTGCAGAAGTGTCTAGTGTGGTCTTATTTTAGCATGTCAAATGAGAGACAGTGTGCAAATATGTTTACTATTCAGATACAAAACACATAACCTCAGATGATTTCTTCAAGATTTCTGAAAAGCAAACACGTCATGACATTAAGACTTTGTCATCTATTTCTTTTAGAAAAAATGCATAACATGTACACATGTTTGGAAGACATCCAAACATGAGTTGTTTCCCTTTCATTATTAAACTATAATTTGAAGAAATGCCATGGCCTGGGGAATTTTAGCATTAGCGACCCGTAACAGGGGCCAATAAAATTCTTGTGAGCAAACGTAATTAAAGACTACTCAAGAATGCTACAAAGTTTAATGGTCATCCATCAATTAGTTCAGTAGGAGAAGCTGTTAGGTTTTTCTAATTTTAGCTCAAGAGGCCCCTACAAGGGGCCAATCAAATTAATTTGAACAAATTTGATAATAGACTATCTAAGAATGCCACAGACAAAGTTTGGTGATTATCCATTAATTTGTTCAGTACAAAATGTTTTAAGGTTTTTTCTATTATTAGCTATAGCGGCCAAAAAAAGGGGCCCATCAAGTTAATGTGAGCAAACAAAAGAGGCTACCTAAGAATACTACAGACAAAGTTTGTTGATATTACATCCATTGGTTCAGTAAAAGAAGAAGAAGTTTTTTTCTTTCTATTTTTAGGTTTAGCGGAGCCTTAAAAGGGTCCAATAAAATTAATACAAGCAAGTTTGATAAAAGGTTACCAAAGAATGCTACAGACAAAGGTTGGATATCATCCATCAATTAGTTCTTCATAAGGAGACGTTTAAAGGTTTTTCTGTTTTTAGCGTTAGCAGCCCCTAAAAACTTGATAACATACTATCTAAGAATGCTACAGACAAAGTTTGATGATTATCCATCAACTAGTTCAGTTAGGTTTTTCTATTTTTAGCTACCGGTATAGCGGCCCCTAAAAGAGCCCAATCAAATAAATATGAACAAAAGGCTACCTAAGAATGGTACAGACAAAGTTTGGTGATCATCCATCCATTAGTTCATTAAAAGAAGACGATTAAAGTCCCCTTTTAGCTTTAGCGGCCCTGAAAAGGTCCAATCAAACTAGAACTGCCACTTTCATGGCGTGAATACCCCCGCATACCACTTTGGCAGAATCAACAGTGGCCATACACTGACAACCTCCCTGCCAAATCTGAGGTTACTAAGCAAGTGCATTGCTAAGTTATGTATTCTACATGCTTCAAATGTGAAAATGTCAAAATCAATACATTGCTGACATGACATTCTTTGGCAATTAAGAAGAAAAGCTTTTTTTTGTCAAGGTCCCTGTGACCTTGACCTTTGACCCAGTGACCTCAAAATCAATAGGGGTCACCTTTATAATCATGAAAATCAACATTTCCATTGCAAATATGAAGATTGAGGGTCAAAGGAATCTTAAGTTAATGGTGGACAAACTTTTTGAAGTCAAAGTCCTATGACCTTGACTTCAATCCAGTGACCTCCAAAATCAAAAGGGGGTCATCTCACTTAATCATGATATCAACATCCCATGCAAAATATCGAAGACTGTGGGTCAAAGGAATCTAAAGTTATTGGGCAGACAAACTTTTTGAAGTCAAAAGCTCGCCTGATGACCTTGACCTTTGACCTGGTGACCTCAAATATCAATAGGGGTCATCTACTAATCAAGATCCAACATCCATGCCAAATATAAAGACTGTGGGTCAAATGAATCTTAAGTTATAGGGCCGGACAAGCTTTTTTTGAACGTGAAGGCCCCTGTGACCTTAGACCTTTCGACCTGAGTGACCTCAAAGTCACATAGGGGTCATCTACTAATCATGACATAACCTCCATGCCAAATTTGAAGACTGTGGGTCAATAGGAATCTTAAGTTTTTGGGCGGGACAAGCTTTTTGAAGTCAAGGCCCCTGTGACCTTGACCTTTGACCTGGTGACCTCAAAATCATTGGGGGTCATCTACTAATCATGACTTACCTCCATGCCCAAATATGAAGACCTGTGGGTCAAAAAGAATCTTAAGTTATTGGGCGGACAAGCTTTTGAAAGTCAATGCCCCTGTGACCTCGACCTTTGACCTAGTGATCTGCAAAATCAATAGGGGTCATCTACTTATCATGACTAACCTCCATGCCAAATATCGACGACTGTAGGTCAAAAGGAATCTTAAGTTATTGGGCGGACAAGACCTTTTTTGAAGTCAAGGCCCCTGTGACCTTGACCTTTGACCTAGTGACCTCAAAATCAATAGGGGTCATCTACTAATCATGACTAACCTCCATGCCAAATATGAAGACTAAGGGTCAAAGGAATCTTAAGTTATTGGGCGGACAAGAAAAAAACCGACGGACGGCCGGACGGACGGACGGACAAGCTGATTCCAGTATATCCCCTTACAACTTTGTTGTGCGGGGGTATAATTAATATGAGCAGATTTCTTAACAGACTACCTAAGAATAGTTTACTAGACTTCAAAATAAGGAAAGGCAGAGTAAGGTTTTTTTAGCACTGAACTTTTACCCAATGAGAACTATCTACCTACAAAGTTCCTTGTTGATATCTCTTATGATTTTAGAGTTATGTTCCGGACAAAGTTCAAAGTGTAAAAATAAATAAAGGGCAATAATTCAACTAGAACTCCGCGAGTCGGATGTGTCGCCTTGTGAACAATATAGTTTAGGAGAAATGGCCAGGACAAAAATGAAATTTGAAAATCAACAAAAGGCAATAACTCAAGTACCAGTTTTTGAGCACTGTACTTCTTCTTAATGAGATCAATCATCCTATGAAGTTTCATGTCCATAGCTTTTATACTTTAGGAGAAATGGCCTGGACAAAATTAAAGTATGAAAATTAACAAAGGGCAATAACTCAAACAATAAAAAATGCAGAGTACCAGTTCTTGTGCACTGCACTTCTCTTTAATGAGATCTATCTCCTAATGAAGTTTCCTATGTCCATAGTTTTTTATAACTTTAGGAGAAAATGAACCTGGACAAAATTAAAAGTATGAAAATTAACAAAGGGACAATAACTCAATAAATAAGAGGTGCAGAGAACCGGTTCTTTGTGCACTGCAACTTTGGGTCTTTATAAGAAGCATGCATACCAAGTTTAATTTGAAGTCAATCCGACTTATAATGACTGACTTATGCTCCGGACAAGTTTAAGGGGACGCCGACGTCGACACCAACAACAACGCCGACACCGACAACGACGCCGACAAAAGTAACCCCTATGTGTCGCCTTTTTCAAGGCGACACAAAAATTAGGCAAGGTAGAGTTCCAGTTCTTGTGCACTGCACACCTACTCAATGAGATCTATCTACCTACAAAGTTTCATGTTGATACCTCTTGTTGTTTCAAAGTTTTGTCCCGGACAAGAAAAGCGGACGGAGGGACAGACGGATGGACAAAGCAGCGACTATATGCTCACCCTTCGGGGGCATAGCAAAAAGTACTACATAACATGTATACACAACTATAGCCATAAATGTTTAAATGTTCCTTTGATGAAGTTTTATTGAATTACTCTGTAATAAGTCCAGATAGAGTTACGGTTTTTGAGCACTGCACTTCCTCTTATTGCGCTTGACCATTGTATGAAGTTGTTTGGAAATTCAAACATTTGTTTATTAGTTATGCACCAAACGAGGAAAAGGAACAAAGGGCAATAACTCTACAAATGCTTAGTATAGAGTTATGGTCATTGTTCAATGGACTTCCTTACATTGCGCATGACCATTGTATGATGTTGTATTGATTTCCAACAACTAGTTTTCAAGCTATACACTGGACAAGAAAAAGTAACAAGGGCAAAAACTATATAATTAGTCCAAATAACGTTATGGTTCTTGTGCATTGCACTTCATCTTGCTGTGCTTGGTCATTGTATAAAGGTGTATTGAATTCCAACCATTATTTTTCAAATAATGCACTGGACTAAAAAAAGTTACAAATGGCAATAACTTAGTAATTAGTCCAAATCGAGTTATGGTGCTTTAGTACTGCACTTCATTTCGCTGCGCTTGACCATTGTATAAAGTTGCATTGAATTCCAACCATTAATTTCAAGTGATGCACTGGACAATAAAAAGAAACAAAGGGCAATAACTCTAAAATGAGTCAATAAAGAGTTATGGTTCCTGTGCACTGCGTTTGCTCTTATTGTGCTTGACCATTGTATGAAGTAGCATTTAATTCCAACCATTATTTTTCAAGTTATGCACTGGACAATAAAAAGTAATGAAGGGCAATAACTCTGTGATTAGTCAAGATGATGTTTTGGCACTTTTTCTCAATGTGCTTGACCATTGTATGATGTATTATTGAATTCCAACTAGTGGTTTTCAAGTTATGCTCTAGGCAAGTAAAATGAAACAGAAAAGTAACAAAGGGCAATAAGTCTAAAATTATTTTAGATAGAGTTATAGTTTTTGTGCACTGTACTAACCCTTATTGTGCTTGACTATTGTATGAAGTTGTTTTGAATTGCAATCATTACTTTTCAAGTTATGCTCCGGACAAGGAAATGTATCAAAGGACAATAACTCTGTAATAAGTCAAGATGGAGTTATGATTCTTATGCATTGCACTTCCTCTCAATGTGCTTGACCATTGTATGAATTTGTATTGAATTCCAACTAGTGGTTGTCAAGTTATGCTCGGGACAAGAAAAAAAGCCATGAAAAGAAACAATAACTCTATAATTACTCTGGATATAGTTATGGTTCTTGTGCACTGCACTTCCTCCTACTGTGCTTGACCATTGTATGAAGTTGCTTTGAATTGCAATCAGTACTTTTCAAGTTATGCTCCGGACAATGAAAAGTATCAAACGGCAATTACTCTGTAATTAGTCAAGATAGAGTTAAAGTTATTTTGTACTGCACTTCATCTCAATGTGCTTGACCTTTGTTTGAAGTTGCATTGAATTCAAACCATTAGTCTTCTAGCTAAGCTCCGAAAAAGGAAAATGCAACTGACCGCCGCTGGACCAACCGACCAACACACAGACCAACCGACAACCAGGTGACTCCTACATACCCCCCCCTCTCCAAAAAAAATAATAAACAAACAACTTCCTTTCAGGGGTATAATAAATGCATCTAGAAAATGCTATGTTATATATCCAAAGAAGTAAATATGATACTTTTCCTGGATCTGAAGCTATACTTTGTATGTACAACTTTAATCTGCCTCACTGTTCTGATAAATTGCAAGACTCTCACTCTTCGTACACATGTATGAGGGTTAAAAAACAATCTTTGTCTAAAGCAAAATTGACAAAAATGTTGTTTGACCTAAATAGTTTTACCTACTATTCTTCTTAACGTATAAATCAAATAAATGTATGATAATGTTTGTGTCTATTGAACAGAACATGTATATATCAACATCTTGTAATGTTCAATGATTTAAGCTGGCCAATGTCTATTTAAAGTCACTTTAAAACGATGTTAACATGACAGGGTTTAGTCTTGGCTTAAGTAGATACTGATTCTGTTACTTGAGACTAGTTCAACATCGAAAGCCTTTGTAGATGTCGTACCACAATATAACGTGGTTACATGGATAATATCTTGTAAATGGGTTTTAAGTTTGGTAAGTTCTTATTCACACGCAAAACTCGCTTTCAAGTCATGCAAAAAATTTTTAAGTGAAAGATATTCAATTTTCCACAGCCCCAACCTACAAATTTATTAAGACCAACACGACGGGTTTGCAAAAATAGAAATTTTTATCACATAAAATTCGCAACAGCACATTTTCAATGCTTTGTAAAAACATAACACTTAAACCTTGCAAAATTGAAACTATTTATAAATAAAAAAAGAACGTTTGGTAATATTTAGACAGAAAAATATTTAAAAAGAAGGGACCTACCAACACCAAAATTGTAGTAATCTTCACGAACTGTTAGTTCTGAATATCGTTTTGTTGGGAAATAACCTGGAGTTCCAAATTGTTTAGACTGAGTAAGTGACACCTTTGTCTGGCCTTCATTCATTTCACGTGCAAGACCAAAGTCGATCAATCTTGCATTTAAGTGTTTATCCAATACAATATTTGAGGACGTGATATCCATATGCAGGACAGTTCCCCTGTCTTCTTTACTAAAACCAAAATAAAAAAATGTTTAATTCTAGAAATATAGGATACATAGTTTTTTCTCAATGGATGTACTATTCTAGATTACTTTATTGTTAATAATGACATACCCCGGTATAAATTTATAAAATTTTCTTGTAAAGACCCACAAGGCCTAGAGCATAGATATTTTGCATAAGGTATCGTCAGGTAGACCTTTACCAAGATTGTTCAAACCATAGCCCCGGGGCAAAAACCGTCCCCGCCCCGGAGGTCATTAACATATTATGATAAGCATAGGAAAAACTTACCTGTAGTCTTTCACAGGTGTATGTAGATAATGTATAGCCGAAGCAACTTGGAAAAGTATTTCAATACGACGCCTGTGTTTCAGTTTTATTTTTTCCCTGTCTTTCTCCTCTTCGTCATAGTCTATACATGAGCGCAAACTTCCGTTTTTAAGATATGGTGACAGGAAATAGTATTCGCTGAAAAAATAAAAATAATTCAAACAAAATCTGTTTGTGGTGGGAAATGACAAATGTAAAGGAAAATCATGACAAAATATTACATTCATGTTTGATGATATTGCATAATGTGGATGATATAAAGGAACAACTATTTAAGTTTTAGACAACTTCATCCATGAAGAAAACATGAATAAAAGTGCGAAGAAAAAAATGTTTTTAAAATATATTCATAAACTTAATATTTAAGGTATATGGATCTTGCATCTTCATTTCATTGTGCTATATTGACAGTATGTAAAAATAATGAAACAATTTTTTCAAAGGTAAAATGTTTCGATACTTTTAGGCCGGGATGCACTGGTCTACCATAAAATTTTAACATAACAATCTTCACACATACCAAATCTCACTCATTGGATAATTATGGAGGGCATTCGTTTCCAAACTTCCAGACATGTATGTTCCTTTTAAAATTACTTTTGAAAATGCGAGCTTGTATGCCTACCATTTTTATTGTATCCGTGCATATCACATAATGTGCCTCTTAATTTAAGGTTCCCGCCTTTATATAACAAGTTTACATATAGATCTTAACAACTTACTGAAACAAATTTACAAGTTTGTATCTACCATTGCATACAATACATATGCAAGATTGCACACTTATAGATAGCTATCTGTACCCGAGATATACAAATGAAATGTTAAACTAGAATACAGAAAATAGAGTTTAAGAAAACGTATTTACTACAAGAGTACGTTTACATAGTAACATGCTTAATATGACAAAAGACATTCACAAAGTTAAACGAAGTCATGCATGACGCCCCGCCCCTCTTTGAGTAAGTAAGTAAGTAAGTAAGTAAGTAAGTACGTAAGTACGTAAGTAAGTAAGTAAGTAAGTAAAGTCTTTATTTACAGAGGCTACACATTTAGTTACCCAATCTTCCATGTGGGTCTCAAAACATAAATATACATAAAATATCCATAAATTAATTTACATCATGGTTATACAGTGAAATTTTCAAATAACATACATGAAAACACAGTACTTACGGACTTCTATTACGGAAATAAACGGACAGGTATAAAACCCGGTGCCTCTCCTCTATTTCTTCAAGGAAACCTTTTTTTAATTAAAATGAGATTGTGATACAATAAACATTATGTGCTGATTGTTTCATTTCTATGGCAAGTGATTGGGCGTGGCTTATTTTCAACGTAGTAAAATGCTTTGCCTTAACTTTATAGAGTGCGTTAACTGGAGTGCGGGTATAAGTATTATTTGTATTAGTACCCAACACTCCGGTTACTACTCTGCCTGTTTGATGCTTAAAAATGATGTAGCTAAAAATTAAAATGAACTTCATTTCTAATACAACAAAAACTATTTATTTCTAAATTCTGATATTGCTTCTTCCACAATATGCATTCTAGATTCACAATTATAAAATCCAGAATGAGTTGTATGTCAGTTGTCCCAATTTAATTCTATTTTAAATACCAGAATCGAAAGAATTTGTTTTAAGACTATTCTTCTTTTGCTTTAAGCCACTGGCCTCCAGATGGTAAAATGATAAAATAAACGGTCAATATTGATCTTGTAAGGTTAAGGTGTAAATCCATTATTACTGAAATCTTAATTCAAGAATGAATATTGAAAAAAGCGTCAAAATATTGTGATTTTCCTTGGCATAGTCTACTACATTAATAACGCATTAGCCAAAAATAATAGGAGAAGATAATTTATTTATTATGGACACGTGTCACAACAGTGGTTCATAAAATGTCGGTATCCGGTATGCCCGGGGTCGTATATCATTTTTTGTTGCACATATCATATTTCAGTAAAAGTTTAAATTAATAAATTGGTCATCATAAACATAATATAACTAGAGCTATCACTAAAGGTGATTAATACCCCCACCAGCAACTTTTAAAAAAAGTAATCTGAAGAAAAATTGAACTCAACCTATAATAAATGTATGAACAAAGAATTATCTCAATTAATTGCAATGCCAACCAGGATCTTCAAATAAGCTTGCTATAAACCAAGTTTGATTAAAATATTTCACTTTCTGTTGCAGGAAAAGCAAACTGTTTGTTTTCAGAGCAATCATGTTAATATATGAACATTTTGATGTGTCATTTCAATTTTTTCAACTAAAAAGGTTTTTGAAGATGGATTTTGAAATATTAGTAAGACGGTAGTTTTCCTATTATCTTCTTGAGGCAAGCTGCTTTAAAGCAAAATGGTTGCAGGATCAAATAAAGAAATTAGAAACAGAAAATTTCAATTTTATTATAAATTCTTTTGCAACATTTATTTTATTTATTTTCTAAATAAAATGATCCTCTTTTTATGCAATATATCTCAAAAATATAAATATGTATCAAAAATAATGTATATGCATAGAAAAAGACAATGTACTGCAAACATTTAGAATATAGAAGGAAAACACTTTCTTCCACAACGTGTCTTGCTACAACCTAGATCGTTTTTTTTTTGTTTTTTTTTTGTTAGTTCCTGGTCAAAAGGGTGTTTCATTCTTATTTATCTGTATTTCTGCAAATGCTGGGACATTCTTATCTAGGAAATGCTTTTCGTGCTCTCTAACATCGCACAAATGTCTCATCTCCTTATTGATTTCTTATTTTCAAAATAACTTATTTTCAAAAGAAAACGAATAAGCCGGAACGACGACGCCTTTTTTCCATATGCTATCAGCTCATCTTTGTTGTCGCCAGGTTTCAAATATAAATGTATCTATAGTCAAAAGAATTCGTAACTTATTCTTGAAAGGACCTAAATACAGAATTCCTTCTGAGATTGATTTTAATGCTTGTCGTGGTCAGATTGCTGAATCTATAGAGGATTTTTCGGTCAAATGGTGTCGCCGTGAAAATGCGGATAGTAATGCTCTAGTTACATGGAAACGTAACATCTTTAAGATTATTGATTCACGTATTAATTTTTATCGTGGAAATGAACATCTTTTGCCACCTAGACCAAGACTTACTTTAAGACATCTGAAAAAAGATATTCTAGCTTTTCATTCAAAATTTGTTTTGGTGCCAGCGGACAAGGCGGCTAATAATATTACAATTGTATGACGAATCCATTACATTAACGTTTTGCATAAGGAACTAAATAGTACTAATGCGTATTCTAAAACCTCTGCCTCCGAAAAAGACATTGTCAACAATAATTTACTAATATTTCCAATCTTAAAGTCCAAATTAATGAAAAAGAACTCAAACTTCCTATTATGTATTGGATTCCTAAATTACATAAAAAACCTTACAAAGCCAGATTCATTGCTAATTCTACATCTTGCACAACAAGTAAACTTTCTATTTTATTGACGTCTTGTTTGACTGCCATTAAAACACATGTAATTAGATATTGTGATAAAATCTATGAAAACACAGGCAAACATCTCTTTTGGTCAATTAAAAATTCTGGTGAAATCTTGGATAAATTCAAGATTAAGAACTTTCAAGCTTCAACTGTCAGTACATACGATTTTTCTACACTTTATATAACTTTGCCACATAAATTCCCTAATTCAGAAAACTTTTGCACGGGAAAAAGTTACCTTTCTAGCATGTAATTCTAACAAAGCTTTTTTTACTAACGGTATTGTTAAACATTATACTATGTGGACCTGTGACGAAGTTTGTAGAGCACTCTCTTTTCTTTTGGACAATATTTATGTCAGGTTTGGTAATACCCTATTTAAACAGATCATAGGAATTCCTATGGGTACTAATTGTGCACCCCTGGTCGCCGATTTGTTTTTGTACTGCTATGAAAGAGACTTTATGTTGAGTCTCTCTGAAGATAAACAACAAGATGTTATAGTCGCATTTAATAATACTTCCAGATACCTTGATGATATTTTTAATTTAGATAATCCTTATTTTGATCAAATGGTGTCTGACATTTATCCACATGAACTACAACTTAATAAAACGAACTCTTGTAATTTTAGTACATCATTTTTGGATCTTCAAAATTACTATCAACAACAATTCTCTTCACACGAAAATCTATGATAAAAGAGATGACTTTGACTTTTGCATAGTTAATTATCCACATTTAGATGGAGACGTACCCCATGCAACATCTTACGGGGTTTATGTTTCTCAGTTAATTAGATTCGCTAGAGCTTGTAGCAACGTAAAGGATTTTAACGAGCGGAATATTTTTATTACCAACAAGCTTCTAAAACAGGGCTACCGCTATCATAAATTACGGAAATATTTTACTAAATTTTACAATCGTAACTTTGATTTTATTTCTAAATTCAATAGTGATTTAAAAACTCTTCTGCGACAAGGGATTAGCCAGTCTGGTTTTTATGGCGATGTGATTTACAAACTTCGTAAGATTTTGGGTCATGGTAATTTTTCTGCTGTTTTTACTAAAATCATTAAACGTTTTATTAAAAGAGGTTATGACTCTACTATTTTAAGACATACTGCATGTTAAGTGTTCAACCCTTTTACAGTTGGACACTACGCTTTCCTCTTTTGATTACATCTGACGGACCAAGTGGGAGACTCTATGATGGATAGTTCGTAAAGCCCTTTGGGACTGAATTGTCTTTATGTTCGTCTTCTGCCTTGCTTCGTCGGGCCCTTGTAGGTGATTTTCTTGTTGCTCTGTCTTCCTTTAGGACATTGAGAACACTTGTTATGGTCATTGGGTTTATTTTTATATGTTTCTACATGATCATTTTAGTGTTTTACTTATTTAACCTTTTGTAACCATGACAACTGTTAGAATTTCACTTGGCGGGGATTCATTTTATTTACACTGTCTCGTTTATAGGAACATGGTGGGGCTAAGAGCGAGGTTTGGTGCACCATTAACCGGTTTAAACTCCCCAGCAGTCATTATTATGCTGCTGACCGTTCCAAGGCGGCGCCCCTCTGTGTTCCTCAGATGTATGTCTATGTCGTTTCTTACTGTTTTGGTGACACTTTTGCTTGTGTCCCTTGTTGTTTTCTCGTCCAGGGTAAGTATCTTCCCCATTGCCTCTAGTTTTAATTTCTTTGATTAACGCCCCTCCCCCCTTTCCCCGGTCTCCTGTCCCCATCCCCTTTGTGGGCATATTATTCTTTTCTTTTAATTCCTAATCAGTTTCAAATTATTTATCATTTAATGATTAACCCGTCCGTGCTCTGTCTTTGCCCTGTCCTGTTTTTGTTTGGGGTCCGCCTGGGCTCCTTGCCACTGGTTCTTGTTGCTGGGTCATATGGGGGTTGCGTTCATTGAACGCCGCCTTTCCTTGTTGATCTTGTTTATCATATTTTATTGAATTCTGCTGTCATTGTCCATAATCTCAGAATCTTCTGAAGAGTCTAGCCAAAAAGACATCTCACTGTCAGTGGTATTCTTTAAATCAAAAGCAATTTGGGAATTCAACAAATTATCATTGACAATTTCTAGTTGAATATCCAAAGGAATTTGAGGAAGGTTCATAGTCCAAAGGAACTTGTGAAAGAATGACATTTTCAAAACCTAAATTAAATATATTTTGTCAGTGTATGCCATCTAAAGCAGTTCATAGTGCACTAAATTATCACTTTAAGTGATAAAATCCAGCTCACATAGCTTTTACTCTTGAAAACAACAGTCACCACAAACATGGGCCAAAATAAAATAAAAAAGAACAAGAGGGTAATGTTGGCCCTGAAATCGCTCACCTGTATACAAAAACTCTCCATGACAAGGAACAAGTAATATTGTAAACTATAAACAAAAGCAGATATAAAATCTAAATCTTAAACTGATATCACAAAGTTCATATTTGTATCTGAAATAGTGTATGTGTTAAATCATTAGTTTTTAATATATACATTTAAAGAAAATCAATGACCGCCCAGGACGCGGCCAATTTGACCACAGGGCTTTTATTTCAACAAGCTTGGTAGACACTCACTACAAAATGTTTCATGCTAAATATATAAGCTCTAGCTCTTTGGGTTTTATAAAAGAAAAGTTTTTAAGTACATGTATTTACTATAAACATATAAGGAAAATCAATGACCCCTTAGGCGGGACCAATTTTGAACCCAAGGATTCTTTTTGAACAAACTTTGTAGACACCCACTAGAAGATGTTTCATGCTAAACATCTAAGCTCTAGCTCTTTGGGTTTCTTTAAACAAGAGGGCTCTAATGGCCCTCAGTCGCTCACCAAAACAACTGCTTTTCAGTGTTGGAATTTTTTTTTCAAACGAACTTGCTGAAAGGCATCTCCAGCTCTTTCAGCAAGTTCAGCTCAACTTTAATTTGCCCCTCTAGTAATATACTTTCACAACACTGATTTTTTTTTCTTCTTTATAATAAACAATAATGCCACTAAGATGCATCTAACCCATCATTTCATTATTCACTATATAAATTGAAATATTTTGCCCTAATAGTTTGGAAAGGCTTTGTTAAAAATATCTATGTTGCAAGTGTGTACCTGTGAGACTATGTAGGATAAATGCACAATAAATGACCACTAGAGCAGGGTTAATTTTGATGGGATAATTTTTTTATAGCTTTTGTGAATGAATACACAAAATGTCACATGCAAAATATGTAAGGGGAAGATGTTTAAAACTTTAGTTTGGGACAACCAATTTTTTATACATGTACATTCTATATGGTAACATAACTGTACCTAAAAAAGACAACAGGTCAAACTATGAAAACATTTATCAAAAGTAGGTCAGCTGATATCAAAATTCAATTCATCATCACCCCTGGTCCAAATAAAAAATCTGTACGTTACATAACAAGAAAGTAGGTCACGTGGTATTAAAATATCAGAAGTAGATCAGCTGCCATCAAAATTCAATTTGGCATCAGAAATTGCACCAATGATCCATATTTCAAGTATGTATGTCAAAAAACAAGAAAGTAGGTCAAATGGTGTCAATAATATCAAAAGTAGGTCAGCTGATATCAAAATTAAATTCAACATCAAAAATTACACCCTTAGTACAAATTTCAAGTCTGTAAAACAAGGAGGCAGGTAAAATGATATCAAAACTATTAAAAATAGATCAGATTTTATCATAATTTGATTTGACATCAGAAATTACACCCATGGTCCAAATTACATGTCTGTATGTAATAAAAGCAAGCAAGAATGTCAACTGATATCAATAATATCAAAAGTAGGTCAGCTGATATCAAAATTCAATATGACATCAGAAATTACACCCATGTTCCAAATTTCAAGTATGTACACAAACAAATCAAGAAAGTAGGTCAGCTGATATCAAAATTCAATTAAACATAAAAAGATTACACCCCTAGCTGTACAATTCAGGACCAGAAAATTAAACACCCTTTCCAAATTTCAAGTTAGGTACATCAAAAAACGAGAAATTAGGTGAAACAATATAAAATAATAATATCAAAATTAGTTTGTTGATATCTTAATTCGCATCCTGGTCCAAATTTAAAGTTTGCACATCTAAAAACAAGGAAGTAAGTGAAAATTCAAGTATGCACATGAACTTCAGGTTCTACAGTATGTCCAAAAAAAAAATTAAACAAAATTCCAAAATTCAATGAAAAAATTGAGCATTCAAACTCATCTTTGTTAGTAAGGTATAGGCGACAAATGTAAACTTTCTTTAAGCCTTATTTTATTTTCTGGGAAATTCTCTACACTGACCTACAACTGACCCTACGATGATGCAATATGGTGTCTAAATTCTAAAGCTGAAAGATATTTAAACATTATTTTATTGTTACCTAGCTTAACAAGATTGCAGATGTGAACACGAGATAGTTCCAGAAATAGATTTGTTTTCTATACAATTGAACTTTGCCACAGTGCAATAGTGTCTTGTGAGGTCTTAATTTAGTTTGTCAACTGAAAGACAATGTGCAGATATGTTTACTGTTCAGATACCAAACACATTACCTCAAATCATTTCTTAAGCAAATAGATCATGACATTAAGACTTTCTTTCAGCTCAGAAAAATTATGTATGGAAGACATTCCAACATGAGTTGTTTCCCTTTCATCATGAAAGTTATACTATGCTCATCCTTGAGTAACATATTTTTATCAAATCTATGAATTCTTACTGAATATGCCTAATGAATAAACTATGTATGGGAAGCTGCATTCCCTATTATAGGCCAAGTAAAGTTAGTATATTCTATAAAAAATAGCCATTTTTTAATGACACTATATATTCATACTATGACCACCTATAGTGTGAAGAGTTAAAACCTAACATATCTACTCTGTGTGAAATCAAACCACGTTTATTTTATATTTATGAAGAGACTGTGTTATGTAATAGTTATAGAATATATACGAGGACTATACCGACTGGTATCAGCGCATGGGGCGACAACAAGGGTCAATCATAGGAAATTAATCGAGACGGAACGTCGAGATTAATTTCCATTATTGACCCTTTTGTCGCCCCATGCGCTGATACCAGCAGGTGAAGTCCGAGTTTTTATTCTGTAAATGTTTTATCGCATGACCATCACGACTTTTTTCTTAGAGATTTACGCTCTCTCGTAATATTTGCTTTATTTAAACATATAAATATTTTTAGAAATACCCACAGAAATACACCCATTAGATGCCGTTGGAGGAACTGGACATAAATAACCATTTGACGAAGTAAGTTGATGCATCTTTCTTGATGCAAAATATTAGTCATCTTTCCAGCTCATTCTCAAAATATAATCTAGGAAATATTGTCGATAAGAATCCCCGTGTATATTTCAGAGGTATGTCTTGTACGCGTATTTTTTTAAACTAACGACAATGTAGTGATTTTTACTTAACTATTAATAATTACGCTAGAATATTGTGTTCATGTACCTGTAGTGAACTACTGAATGGCTTACTGGTCAGAATCTCCTGTAAAACGAAGTAAAAAAAATATGAATAATTTGATCATTATTTCAGATTTGTCTTCGAGGTCAGGATGCAGAAAATGGACAAAAAATGGACAAAATTTCGTGATCATCCATCAATAAGTTCTGTAGAAGGAGACGTTTCAAGGTATATCTATTTTTAGCTTTAGCAACCCCTAAAACGGGCAAATCAAATTAACATTAGCAAACTTGATAAACGACTACCTAAGAATGCTACAGACAAAGTTTGATAATCATCCATCAATTAATTCAGTAGGAGATGATGTTCAAAGTTTTATCTACTTTTAGCTTTAGCGGCCCCTAAAACGGGCCAATTAAAATAATATGAGCAAATTTGATAAAACACTATCTAAGAATGCTACAAAGTTTGGTGATCATCCATCAATTAGTTCTGTAGAAGAAGATGTCTAAAGGTTTTTCTATTATTTTTTTGCTCTAGAGACTCCTAAAAGGGGCCAATAAAATTAAAATTAGCAAATTTGATGAATATTAAAGAAAAATTTGGTTAGATCGTCTATCATTTAATTTAATAGTAGAAGATGTTTAAAGGTTTTTTCTATTTTTAGCTGTGTTGACCCCTTTAAGGGGCCTATCAAAATTACATCAGCAAATTAAAGTGTGACTGTAATCTGCCCATCAGTTTCAGAGAAGAAGATGATTGTTGACCTATGACGACGGACGACGGAGTATCACCCTTTGATATTAATAGCTCACCCTGAACCTTCGGTTCTGGTGAGCTAAAAATATTTATTTTATCAATAACCCCTCGGCAGAATTTGACCCCAGGGCTTTTATATTACTTGGTATACACCCATTACAAGATGTTTCATGCTTAATATCTAAGCTCTAGCTCTTTGGGTTTATTAAAAGATGATTTTTATGTTTTTACAAAAAGCATATAAGGAAAATCAATGACCCTCATGGGTGGACCAATTTTGACCCCCAGGGCTTTTTAAACAAACTTGGTAGACACTCACTAGAAGATGTTTCATGCCAAGTATCTAAGCTCTAGCTCTTTTGGGTTTTTTAAAAAAAGTTTTTTTTTGTTTTTACTATATACATATAAGAAAAATCAATGACCCCCTGGGCGGGGCAAATTTTGACCCCATGGCTTTTATATGAACAAACTTGGCAGACATTCACTAGAAGATGTTTCATGCCAAATATTTAAACTCTAGTTTTTTGTTGTTGTTTTTTTTTAGGTGATTCTTAAAATTTTTACAATAGACATTTAAGGAAAATTAATTTCCCCCATGGGCGGGTCAATTTTGACCCCAGGGCTTTTATTTGAAGACACTCGGTAGACACGCACTAGAACATGATTCATGCAAAATATCTAAGCTTCAGCTCTTTTTCCTTTTTTTAGAAGGAGATATTGTAAGTTTTTTCTTTTGTTTGCCATGGCAACCAAAGTACTGCATGGAATTTAATTCTCTGAATAATTTTTAAAGATGATCAATTTATCAACAAGGTCAACGATCACTTTTACATTTCAAATCAATATCTTTCCCCTTAGTACATACAGAATGCACGCATGATTGTGTTTGCACAATGGCATTTAGTGTAATTACTTTTCAGTCGTTTTATTATTGACCTAGATCACTCACCTTAAGTTTATAAGTAGGGAATTCAAAGCAGATATAAGTATTTAATGCACATTTGGTGAGTCATTTTGATACAGTACTTTTGAAGATGTCTGCTACTTTTATTTCTTACACAATATAATAAGTAACCAATGGACAGGCCATTTTGACTCAAGAAGGCATAATTTGAGAATGTCCGTAAGACAATGCTACAAAATAAATATCTAAGATTCACATACAGTATTAATGCACCACAATTTAATGCTTGGTTCTTTCAAACGTAACGACTTTGTAAATAAAACATGGAATTAACGGACTAAAAATTTGAAAGTTATGTGATTTCAATAAGTGCATGTCATCATCTCAACCAGCTTTTTTTAACCAGCTTTTTTTAACAAAATGACTGTAGGGGAACGACATCATTTCCTCTTTGTCAAGCACTTCAACATCTTTGCAAATTCGATTGCTACTTAATATCATTTTATCTTTATTTCTCTCCTCAACATATATACAGTATTGTGTTGATCTTAACATGTAAGAAATCAAATTTACCTTCTGGAACTGCTAATTTTCTTTTCCATATACCCAATCAATGGAACAATAGCAAAATGCATAACCTTTCTTGATATCTTTTCCTATAACGAAATGCATTATCTAATTGAGAAACAAGAGCAACAGCAAAGCGGAGGAGGAATCATATTGTTGGAAAGATTTCTATTTTCCTGTAAAATGTTTTATTAGAATTAAGTGTTTGACACTGACAGTTAAAGTAAGTTAAACATCAATATTCAAGTTATGACGGTGTTGTCATCAGTTTGTTCTGTCTCCGTTTGAATCAAATAAATCAATTATAATTAATAATAATTAATAACAAAATTATGACAAACTAAATTCAATAATTTGACCTTAAAGGTTTCTGCTGCAAAAATTAACGTTTGAATTTAAAAAAGAAAACTTCCAATATGATTGTATGAAATATATACAGTAGGAAATTGCCTTAAATATGAATGGCAAATGCACGAACACTATTGCTTATACTTAAACTATCAGGATAATAGTTTGTTCCGGATCATTTTATTCTATTTACGTACAATATTCATGAGAGCCAACTTTTGTTACATCTTTTTGAGAACCAACAATAAGAATATGGATACAATATAAATTTATTGCTGACAAATTCTATAAAATTATTTCATTAGATATTGCTAATAACCTTCACAGGTCAAGGTACATAATTATAATTAACCTATTGAACATCTCGGTGTTTTCAAAAGGGATCTTTGTCCAAGAATAAATCATATATATAAATAAATAACAAAATGCTAGCTAAATTCAATAGTTTGATCTTGCCGGTCAAGGTCAGTAATAGTTCAAGGTCATATTGGAATTACTCAACATGTTGGTTTTGTTTTAGGTGTTCTTTTTTCCAAGTAAAAATCAAATCCATAGAAAAATGAAAACAAATCTTTTGCCATTTTCAGCAAATCGTCAATTCAATCGTCTTTATAGTATTATCCCAAGGATCGTTATGCCCATGTAGTATGAAGACAATCCACTCATTACTTACAAAGTTTAGTAATTATATCAAACATGTGGAATTATAACAATTTGACCTTCACTGCCAATGTCATCTTTGAGTCAAGTTCAAAATGAATTTGAGTTTCTGTCCTAAGGAAAGTGTGTTCATGTATGAAGACAATTCATTAATTACTTACAATGTTATAGCCAATTATACCAAAAAGAACGTGTTCGTTAAATACAAATGCCCCCGGCTAAGATTCTAGTCAGTATTTTTTTTATTAAACAAACCCATTTACTCAGTTATGGAAAGAATTTCCCCAGAAAAATGTAAATACAGTTATATAATTTGACAGGGTTGTTTTGCATAGTGAAAACTATAAGTTCGGAAAACATACAAAGTTTAGTCATTATATCAAACATGTGGAATTATAACAATTTGACCATCAAGGCCAATGTCATCTTTGAGTCAAGTTCAAAATGAATTTATGATGTCCCTTGATGAAATTTTCAGTTTCCGTTCATTATCTCCCCAACGGTATTACACAGTCACCTCAAATTTGACATATGAATATGTCAAAGATTTTTGGCAGAGTATGCCCCTTCTACTTGGAATAAAGTTGAACTAGAAATGTGTCGGCACGCCACGGATGCCCCCCCCCCCATTCAGCCAAAATTTCAGATGTTATAGTATGCTGGGGCATATAGTGTTACCCTGTTCCGTCATTCCGTCCTTCCGTCATTCTGTCATTCCGTAATCATCAGTTTCCGTTCATTATCTTAGTAACGGTTGATTATTCAATTCAAATTTGACATATGGATATAGCATAAGAAAATACAAGTCAAGTTTGAATTTGTTCATGGTCCGATGATTTTTGACAGAGTTATGCCCCTTGATATTGACAGAGTTATGTCCTTTGATGAAATTTTCAGTTTCCGTTCATTCTCCCCAACGGTATTCCACAATCACCTCAAATTTGTCATATGAATATGTCAAAGGAATGCGCAGGTCCAGTTTGAATTTGGTCATGGTTTAATGATCTTTGGCAGAGTTATGCCCCTTTCACTTTGAAAATAATATGAAATTTTAAGTTTCCGTTAATTATCTCCAAAACGGTTTTGCACACATTCCACTCAAATTTGGCATATGAATATGTTTAAAGAATATGCATGTCAAGTTAGTATTTGGTCACGGTTCGGTGATTTTTGGCAGAATTATGCCCCTTTCACTTTGAAAATAATATGAAATATTCAGTTTTCGTTCATTATCTCCCCAAACGTATTACACATTCAATTCAAATTTGACATATAGATATGTCAAAGAAATGCGCAGGTTAAGTTTGAATTTGGTCATGGTTCAATGATTTTGGCAGAGTTATGGCCCTCTACTTTATAATAATATGAAATATTCAGTTTCTGTTCATTATTTCCCAAAATGTAATACACATTCAACTCAAATTTGAGATATGGATATGTCAAAGAAATGCGCAGGTCAATTTTGAATTTAGTCATGGTTCGGTGATTTTTGGCAGAGTTATGGCCCTTTCACTTTGAAAATAATATGAAATATTCAGTTTCTGTTTATTATTTCCTTAAATGTAATACACATTCACCTCAAATTTGACATATGGATACGTCAAAGGAATGTGCAGGTCATTTAGAATTGAGTCATAGTTCAATGATTTTTGGCAGAGTTATGCCCCTTTCATTTTGAAAATAATATGAAATTGTCAGTGTCCGCTCATTATCTCCACAACAGTATTACACATTCAACTCAAATTTGACAAAATGGATATATCAAAGGAATGCGCGGGTCTAGTTTGAATTTAGTCATGGTTTGGTTATTTTTTGCAATTAAGCGCCTTTCATTTTGAAAATAATGTGAATTTTTCAGTTTCTGTTCATTATCACCCACCACTTATACACATTCAACTCAAATTTGACATATGGATACGTCAAAAGAATGGGCACGTTAATTTAGAAGTTAGTCATAGTTGGATGATTTTTGGCATAGTTATGCCCCTTTACCTTTGAAAATAAGGAAAATTTTAGTTTCCACTCATTATCTCCCCATCAGTTGTACATATTCAACTCAAATCTAACATATGGATATGTGATAAGAATACACTCGTCAAGTGAGAATTTGGTCATGGTTTGATGATTGTTATCCCTCTTGAACTTCAAATCAGAATTTTTTTATTTTCCGTTCATTATCACCCCAATGGTTGTACACATTCAACTCAAATTTGACGTATAGATAGATCTTAGGAATAAGCAGTTAAAGTTTTAATTTGGTTGTGGTTCAATGATTTTGGCTATGTTATCTCTCTTGAATGTTGGAAAAATTTTGAATTTTCATACTTTTGTGGAAATGTATGTAGTTATTATTTTGGCTATAAATATGCAACATGCAATTTACAAAAGGTTAACACTGAATAATTTCAGTGCCTTGAACTTTGTATAAAAATGTTTTGTGTTTACATTGAATAGTTTTAAGGGCTTTGATCTTAAAATGAAATAAAAAAAAGTTTGTGCAAACAAATTTGAAACTAAATATCATAACATCTGAAATTTTGGCTGCATGCGGGGCTTTCGTGGCGTGACGACACATTTCTAGTTTCATTTTAAGTTCAAAGTCCTTAACTATTCAATGTTAACACAAACCATTTATATATAAAGTTCAAGGCACTGAAACTATTCAGTGTTATTCTTTTGTAAATTGCATATTTCATATTGTAACCAAAATAATGACTTCAGCCATGCTGTTCGCTTGCAAACCCTATAACAAGAAGAGAAACTGATAGCGAACAGCATTGATCCTGATCAGACTGCGCGGATGCGCAGGCTGGTCTTGATACATGCGGATCGCAAACGCATCACGTTGGTTTTGTCATGGCGCCGCTCATATATTCTTTGAAATTGCTAGAGGTCATAACCTTTAGACAGGTATTGTTTTGTAGTTGTCATTTTTAGAAAAATTGCATAACATGTACACATGTAAAAGAAGCTCTTGATAGCCCTAATAATTAATAACACGCAACTGAATATAAATAATCTTAATGATAAGGAACAACTAGTATTATAACTTATAAGCAAAAGCAGATATAAGATCTCAATTTGTAACTGATATCACAAAATTCAGAGTTGTATCTTAAATAGCGCAAGAAGTTACTGGTTGCTACATACAATCAATGGTTTCCTAGGAAGTCAGTGAATGCTTTGAAATTTAGATATTCAGACATTCTTTGCTATTGAAAGTTTATGTTTGCCATGGAAGCCACTGGTTGCTATGGAAAGCAATGATAGTTATGAAATGGTTGCTTTGAGGGTCATCGGTTGCATTCCAAAGTCAACAGTTCTTATGGAAAGTCAATGCTACGAAAAGTCAATAGTTGCTAAGAAAGTCACTAATTGCTATTTGATGGTACTGTTTCCTGTGGAAGTCAATAGTTGTTGTAGAAAGTTACCTATTGCTATGGAAACCTTTGGTTGCTACGGAAATGAAGTGGATGCTATGGTAGTCAATGGTTGCTTTGGAAAGTCAATAATTGCAAAAGAAGTCAAAGGTGATATAGAAAGTCCATGGTTGCTATGGAAAGTCACTGGATGCAATCGATAGTAAGTGGTTGCAATGTGAGTCACCGGCTGTAACAGAAATTATCAATTGGTTGGTATGGAAGTCAATGGTTGCTTTGAAGTCATTAATTGTTAGGAAAGTCAACGGTTGCTATGGAAGACACTAGTTGCTATTGAAAGTATGTGATTGCTATGGAAGTCAATGGTTGCTATGGAAAGTAAATAGTTGAAATATTGGTCACGTGTTGCTATAGAAAGTCACTAGTTCCTAAGGAAAGGCACTGGTGACTATGGAAATCTGGAAACAAAGTGATCCCTCGGAAGCATTAATCACAACAAAATTACAAGAGAATTGCAGACTCGGTTTGATATAGTCTGTACATGAGGGATAATGTATACGTGCAACATCCCTCACACATCCTAGCACCGGCTTGAGCGGTACTCAATTCTCAACACTTAAGTTTGCCTAAGAAGCCTAAGAAGCCTAAGTTTGCTTTGAAAATTCAGTGGTTGCTATGGAAGTCAATGGTTGTAATTGAAAGACAATGGTTGTAATAGAAATCACAGGTGATATGGAAAGTTAATTGTTGCTATGGAATGTCAAAGGTTGCTATGGAAAATCACTGGGTGCAATTGAAAGTTAGTGGTTGCTATGTGAGTCACTGGTTATAACCTGAAGTCACTGGCTGCTATGGAAGTCAATGGTTGCTATGGAAAGTCAATGGTTGCTCTGGAAGTCACTGACTTCTTTGGCAAGATAGTGGTTGTAATGGAAGTAAATGGTGGTTATGGATTGCCAATGGTCCACAAAACAATGTTTCATACCAAATTTCTAAGCTTATGATATGAAAGAAGAAGATTTTTGGTTGTTTTCACTATAAACATAAAAGAAAAATCAATGACCCTGGGGCGAGTACAACTTTTACAAAACAACTATAATTTGAAACAAGAGGGCCATGAAGTCCCTTTTATCGCTCATCATATTCTTGAGGCTATGAATTGTATGCAATAAATGAAAGGCAGATATAATGCAGATATAATGCCAAAAACTTAAACTGATATAATAACATTCATATCTGCACCTGAAATAGTGCAAATGGTAATAAGTTTTTTCCATATATGCCTTTTTATGTGCTGTGACCTATTTTTATACCTCAGACGACCAATATTTAAACTTGAACTAGAAATCATACAAACAACCTTTCTGACTAATTTGTAGGATATCTGGAATAAAAATGTAACCTCTAAAGTGATAACATAGTTTTTGTATGAACTAAATTTTGACCATGGTGACCCATATTCAAAGTTGAGCTAGAAATCATTAAAACAACCTTTCAGACAAATTTTCGAGATACTTGAGATTAAAATATTATCTCTGCCAAGTAAACTTTGTTTTTCCATAATTTGAGTTGTGTGACCTTGTTTAAGAACCCAGATGACCTATATTCTTACATGACCTAGAAACAATCTAAACAAACTTTCAGACTATTTTTCCATGATATTTACACGTCAACAGTAACTCCTACAAAGTTTACAAAATATTTCCATATTTGGGCTGTATGACCTACTTTATGACCCAGATGAACCAACATTTTAACAACCTTTCAGACCAATTTTCAGGATATTTGGACCAAAATAATAGCGTCAAGAGTGTTAAATATGTTTCTTCCATATTTGGGCTATGTGACACAATTTTTTAACCCCAGATGCCCTATATTCGGAATTGCTCTAGAAATCACCAAAACAACCTTTCTGACCAATTTCGAGGATATATTTGGACCAAAACGGTAGTCCGTAAAATGTTTTCCATACTTGAAAACCCTTTTTAACGCTCAGGGCCAAACTTTGAAAATCTTTGTTACAGGATAATTATGATATCATTTACCAAATAACAAAAATCTAAACCCTGTATCTTCAGAAAAGAATTTTAATACATTGTTTATGAAAATCAATGACCCCGGGGCGGGACCAATTATAACTTCAGGACTTTAATTTGAACAATCTTGGAAAACGTCTACTATTCCATGTTTCATGCCAAATATCTAACCTCTAGCTCTTGTCAATTCAGGGAAGAAGATGATTTTTTAGATTTTACTATATACATTTAAGGAAAATCAATGCCCCCCCTGGGGCCAAGTCAGTTTTGACCTCATGGCTATAATTTGAACAATTTTTGTAGAGTTTTATAAGATGATTCTATACACTAGTAGATCTTTTAAGCTTTTACATTATTGTGTGTAATGACTTTCAATGACCACTGGGCAGGGCCAATTTTGACCCAAATTTGAAAGTTATAATATGAACAATTTTGGCAGAGGTCCACTACACAATGTTTCATACCAAATATCTAACCTCTAGCTTTTGTCAATTCATAGATGATTTTTACATCTATTTAGCCCTTCTGACCTGTTAAATGGAACAGAACCATTTGAACAAGTTTATTAGAACATCCCAACAAAATTCAATCGAATTTAGCCCAGTGGTTTCTGAGAAAAATTCGTTTGTAAAAAAGTTGACGACGGACGCACTGACGCAAGGACGCACTGACGGACAATGGACGCCGTATAAATTGTGGTCATAAAAGCTCACCTTAAGCACTATGTACTCAGGTGAGCTAAAAACTTTGTAGAGGCCTACTAGATAAAGTTTCATGTTAAAAACTAAGGTTTAGCTCTGATAGTTTTAGAGAAATTTTTTTAAGTGTTTACAATATACATATAAGGAAAAAGCCTCTGAAGTACAATAGAAAAAGGTTTTATGTCGTTTTTACTAGATACATATGAGGCAAATGTATCTTCTCCCGGGGCGGGGCTAATTTTAACCCACGGGCTATTATTTGAAAAAACTTAGTTTACTAGATTATGTTCCATGTAAAAAAAGTTTTAGCTCTTTTAGTTTTAGTGGAGATTTTAATAAAGCTTTTACTATATACATATAAGGAAAATCTATGTACCCCATGGGTTGGTCAATTTCAACCGAATGGCTTTAATTTGAAAAAAAATTTGTAGCGTCCAACAGACAATGTTTCATACCAAATATGTGAGCTAAAGCCACTATAGTATTAAAGAGGAAATTTTTTTGTTTATGCTTTTACTTTATACATATAAGAGAAATCAATCATCCCATGGGCAGGACCAACTTTGACTCCAGGGCTTTTATTTGAACAAATGGTAGACACCTAATGGAAGTTTTAGAAGTTTCTTTTTAGAAGATTTTGGAGTTTTTTCTTCCGGTTGCCATGGCAATGGAGTTCAATTCTTTGAACAGTTTTCAAAAACCTAAGGAAAATTCCTGTAAAGTTTGGATGAATTGGCTTTGTGGTTTATGAGGAGATGTCGTTAAAAGTAAAAGTTTACGGACGGACGCCGGACCAATTGCGATCATAAAATCTCACCTTGTCATTTCTCCTTCTACAAAAAAGAAAACATTTTAAATGAAAAGAATGAGATATTTGAATACCTGCATACACATATAAGGTTAAAAATAAAATCCTTACATTGAATGTCGTAATAATCTTTGTTTTTTCATTGTCTTCACATGTTATCTTTTTTAAAACGACATAAATATCTAACCCGGGTACTTTGGATTGTGCTGAAAACAGAAAGAAACCAAAGAAAATTGTGAACAACAAGATAACAGGGTTACCTCTTACCAATGAAATCAGAACAGGGATCTTGTCATAGTTTTGCCCGTCTGTCCGCCTTTCAGTCCAAATTAATATTTAAGAATGTGTTTGTTCAAACCTAACAGATTTTTCAATATGAACAGGGAATGAGGATAATAAAAAGATATGGTTGAGAGTAATGGCCCCTTTACCTTCACTCTTTTTTAAAGGCAAAATTCTATTATGAGCCATATTTAACCATAAAATTGTTATAAATGGATATAACAGTAAGGAAATGGTGGCCATGAAATACAATTGAAATCTGATTTTTGAGTTTTAAGTTATGGCCCTTTGATATTAATAGACATTTTAAAATGTCCGTCCTTTTTCCAGATCCATATCTTACTGCAATGTTCTTGAAACTTGGAAGGAATGTATTCATGATTGTAAAAATGAATATCACTAAGTCCCATTATAATTCTACTGACTAATGTCCTTTTATTATCTCAACTGACATTTTAAAGAAAAAACATCAATTTATTTAGTAAGTTAGATTGCAATAAAACCCGGAAAAAGTCGATATCATTGTAAACAAACGAGAGTCATGAAATATGAACAAGAGCTGTCACAGGAGACAGCGAAGCTCGACTAATAAAATACTGGACGCAGTAAGGAAGACAAAACTATGAAAGAAAAATCAATTATGTATAATTATGTATTAAGTTATAGTAAAAAATGGCATTGTTAACATAAATTCCAAGATCAAGGGGAATAAATCTGGAAATAGTCATGCTAGAGTTATGAACCTTGTCACACAACATGTGTGTAATGATAAGAAATATATATTTGAAGTTATAAGAAGATACCTTAAAAAGTAAAGAAGTTATAATATTTCTTATAAAACATCCTAAGTTCAAAGAGAGATAAATCTGTAAATATTGCTTCAAGAGTTATGAACTTTGTCACATAAATGTAATTGATGTTAATGAATAAGTATTAAAACTAAAAATGTTATAGTAAAAAATAACATTTTTCAAGTACAAAAATCTAAGTGTATGGGGAGATAATTCTTGCAATATTGGTGCTAGAGTTATGAACCTTGTCACATAACATGTGGTTAATGATAAGGTACAATAATATTTGAAGTATGAAGTTGGTCCCTTAAGAAATAAATAAGTAAAATTAAAAAATTTAAAATAATATTTTTTAAGGAAAATTCTAAGTTCAAAGGGGAGATAAATCTGAAAATATTGGTGCAAAAGTTATGAACCTTGTCACATAAGATGTGGTTGAAGATAAGGTACATATATTTGAAGTATGAAGTTCATCCCTTAAAAAATAAAGAAGTTACAGTAAAAAATAGTATTTTTTAAGGAAAATTCTAAGTTCAAGGGGATATAAATATGAAAATATTGGTGCTAGAGTTATGAACTTTGTCAAATAACATGTGGTTGATAAAAAGGAACATATATTTGAAGTATGAAATTCATCCATTTAAAGTTAAAGAAGTAACAGTAAAAAAAATAGTATTATTTTAGGAAAATTCTAAGTTTAAGGGGATATAAATATGAAAATATTGATGTTAGAGTTATGAACCTTGTCACATAAGATGTGGTTGATGATAAGGAACATATATTTGAAGTTTGAAGTTGATACCTAATGAAATGACAAAGTTACAGTGAAAAATATTTACTGCACCAAAACTTTAATCTGAAATCTGGACGCCGACGCCAACGCCGGGGCGAGTAGGACAGCTCTCCATATACTTCGTATAGTCGAGCTAAAAACCTGATTTTGAATTTTGGTATTATTACCCCTTGTTTATTAAAAAAATTATTCCTTTTAATGTAAAACATCTTGTCTAAACAAGTCCCAGAGCACTTACAAAAATAGTTTTTTTGATGGTTTTGCTGCGATCTTACGAGAAATGGGAATCTGCCTGCAGAGGAGTACTTCTTTCTATATTATGTACGAAGGGACATAAATGAATTACAATATAACTCCTGATAATATTTGCTTCGGCTAAGGTGACAGTAGACTTGTAAATGTTTAAAGTGCCCTAACAAATTGAGGAGAAATTGCTCAAAGAATAGTTTTATATTATATGTATGTGTAAAAAAATCAAAGCGACAAAATTCGTAAAAAACTAAAATTACAAAAAACAGTGAACTGGCTGACAAAAGTCCTGTAGATGTTTGATGGATATCCGTGCAGATATTTATATGATGCGCTATTAAAATGTGTTTAAGCACAGCCTACAGGCCACAGACATTCATAAAAACATTAGCCTTGATTTTATTTCTGAATGTCTGGGTTTTAAAAGTGAATTTAATTTGCTTAGCTCTTCCACAATATGACTTAAATTTCATTATGTTATCAAAATTGTGCCTACATATGTAAACTTGTCCAAATCCACCTTTCACGGGCTCGTTGGAGCAACACTGGAGAAGCATTTGTAGTTCATTATCTTTAAGCTTGATCAATTTACCATCACGAGGATGTAGCTTTGGGATACCATAATTGTTTTGCTTGTTTGTCCCTTCACCTGGAAAACAGAAAATTAAATGTTATCAATACAACTTTTATTTCAATACGGTTTTAATAATGTGTTTATGTTAAAATTACAAATATACAAATATCTTTAATGAAAAGAGTCATGTAATCCTTTACTTATTACTATTGAAAAGTGGATATGTAAAATGTGTAATGCCTTTATCTTTGTTGACAATTACCTTCTATCTTCGTACTTTGTTTGATATCGGCCTCATAAGGATTCCTTGAAATTTCTATTTTTAGCAGTCGCATTTCTAATTCCTCTATTTTCAAAAATAGGTTTTCCACCATTTTCGTTTCTTTTACACTTTCTAAAACCATTTCTCGGCTGAATTGATTATGATTGTTGAGCTAAAAGGTATTTAAAAAATATGTAAAATATATTTTTGATATTCCACTTAATCGTCTGTATGCTCTTACTCAAATTAACAATACCTTGTATCAACAAAATTATTTAAACCTTAGAACATCTTAAATAAATTAAATGTTTTTATACAGGTAAAGAAGGAACTTCTAAACATGCACAGATACTTTTTTTTAATTTTGCATGATCAAAGAGAATCATGATAGAAACGAATGGAAAAAATGGAGACATCATTCTACCTTTTTAGTTATCTGCTCCTGGAAGTTAGAGTTTTGCTCACTTTTATGGCATTTTTAAGGGAAAGTTAACTCATAGTTTTACAAACCAAAGCCTCGTTAGAAATTAAATTTGTGTTTGTTAGTTTTTGCATTTTATGGTGAAACATTTGTATAAATTGTATGTGACAGATTTTACCCTAAGTTGCCTATGTAAAATGATATATTTTTTATATAAATGTTCTTCCAAGTTATGTCCCGTTTTGATGAAAAATGCCTACTCATCAAAACATAGAAGATTTAACTGTTTAAATCTTTATATACTAACAAAACATGACATAAATAAAATTAGGTATCAGTATCCTAGAAGTTATCTGCTCCTGAAAGTGACCTTACAAAACGAGGCAGATAGGTCAAAAAGTGGGATGGTGACATTCTGATTTTTCAATCAATTTCTATCAATGAATCATGCGAAGTTTTAGCAAATTCCCTGCAGTAGTTTAAATTCATTCTTCTTCTTTGCCGATATTGAAAGTACTAAACTCTCAAATTAGATTGTTATTTTTTCTAAAAAGCTAAGCATATGCATTTTATTATCATGATGTACAAGTAAATTATATATGACAAAAACAGCATAAGATATTATGCATCGCAATATCATTCTGAACGCTATAAGGTACCTTTTCTAGCTCCTTTCGGGCATCTCTCGCTTTATCAAAGAATTCTGGGAAAACCAGTATGTTGTTCAAAGTTGTAAAAATCTTCTGCAATTCTTCATCATTCAGTTCTAAACTTCCAGAATGTCGAATATCGTTGGAAATTAATTTGCCCTTGAATTAAAAAAACAAGAGGGCCATAATTTATATTTTGGTCATAAAATTGGTGCAAATAATTCAGGTAAACACAAAACAACAAATGAGAAAGATTTTCGCCTTGTCTTACACAATTAGTATATGGAAAGTAATTTATTAATATTGAATTTGACCTGACACATGATTTGATATTTTTATACATGTCTTTGATAAAGTTTTAACAGTTTCTATTATTTTCAGAAATGACCTGTAGGGCACATTTAACACGGATCAAAAATGTCACACTACAAAAGGACAAACTTCACATTTGGTTTGACATAATTCTATGTATTCGTGTGGAGTTTTTCTGTGATTTTGCAAACAAGCACATCCATCACACTATTAAGGAATAATTAAAAAAGTATCACTTATTGAGACATTTAAATCTTAATGGTAATGTAAGAGAAAATAAGAATCCCTAAAGAAAGTCAAAAATGACAAATTTAAAAATGTTGAAGGCTCGGTTTGATAACGTTCATATCTGCAACTTTGCCCAAATAATCAGACACAGTGTCTCCTTTAGGGCAACCGCTTTCTATTACTTGGGGACCATACGGCGCTTTTCATGGAATGGCACTACTGTGTCACATTGAAGGTTCCATGATAACCGCCGTATGAACATATCTGTGAATGTTTCTAAAGTCAGAATTTTAATATTTCATGTTTAAATGTTGAATTTTGCTTAAGCCGGTGCTAGGGGACGTGGGCGGTAGTTTGCACTTGACAGTACCGTTCATGAACAGGCCCTGCAACATTTTCAATTTTGCCGTTTTTAAGTTTCTTTAGGGATTCAGTTTTTCTCTATTTTTTGCAGACAGTGAGGATTCAACTGTTATGAAAGCCCTTGGGGATCTTTTCAATCCTCATATACTTCTATTAGCTTTGATATTGACACTGTGTCTGATTATTTGGGCAAAGTTGGTTTTTAATGGAGAATAAATGAACTTCTTAGCTTTTTCCATTAATCTAGGGCTTTAGGGTCTGATCCAAGCAACCAAACAATGACTGATTCTACTACATGTGCCAATTTAGAAATCAACAATAAGTCTAGTTATCCTGCAGCTGCAGAGGCTCATTCTACCTATTTCAACAGGTGACAAAACCTGATTAAAACTTCCCTCATAAACTGCCTGTCTCTGGACAGTCTTCTAATACTTTCTATTGATGGTCCTTCTCTGCCCACCCTACCATACAAAAGAGCATTTAGACTGGGAACTACATTAAAGAGAATAATAAAATAAATTTCCATATTCGCTTCTCAATGTCTACAAAAGTCTGACTGTTACTGTAAACACTATGGCACTCTTCCTGATTCCTTACAGAGTCTACTGCAAGAACATATGCCAAAGGTTCATGATCACTTCCTGTTGCCTGTACAAGCCACTATTACATGTATTATGTAATGTGATTTAGTCTAAAGAGTTAATAGATTTTGATAATAGCATTATATGATAACGTGAAGCTTTGAATATTTTATATAAGATGATGTAATAATTTTAAACTTAACCTATTTTTTTTATATAAATACAAATTTGAATGATACTCTTTGCTTTTGTTGATATCTCTTTGATATCTCTTTGAATAAACACTTTGATTTGAAGTTAATATAGACTATTTAAGAAATATGGCAGAGACATAGTAATTTGTGTGAACATAATTTCAGTCGGACACGCTAACAATTGACTCAATGAAAATATATAGACAGTGCTTAGCACTAATACCGATATAATAGCACGGCGGACTGTTGCATGAAGGATGGAGTTCCTATGATAACCTATGATAACCTGTCAGGAGTTCTCAGAAAACGTTACAAATTTCGTAGGAAAACTTTCATATATATCAAAGGAAGACTAGTCAAAAACGGTAATTTTCATCTTTAAAAAAAAAGAGTTTGAGGTGCTTAATTAATGATTACGTATGCTTTACATATTGTAGTATGTGTAAGAAAAGACTTTATAGCCAATTTTTCATCGCCTCTCGTTTAAAATTTGGTCTTTTTTAGTAAAAATTTCCAAATTTTTTGCTCATTTGTAGATATTGACTTCTTCATTGTCATACATAACTAACTAATTACAATGAAAAGTTGCAAACAAAAAAACGGCTAACAAATTTAATTTATGCCCGATTTTTCAAGAGTTCCTGTGATAACTTTTGTAAATGCCAGTAAGTTTCTTGCGCTAATTTTAGCGTTTTGTATTATTAAATAAGGGTGTAAATCATTATAAAATGAATAACGCTCATTTTTTGCACAAAAATTAAGTTATATAATGTTGGTTTTGAGTGCATTTAGTTCTTTTCCATATTAGCATACGAAACCCGCACTCAAGCACTGTGTATATCATTGTTCATCAACTATAGTTTATGGCTTAAGTTTTCCTTCAATTCAAACGCTGACTTTGCTGCAATTGTTTTCCTGTGACGATATGAATATACAGTAATTTCTTCAGATCACGCGTATCTATATTGAATCTATTAAACTACCGGATCTCTCGATCAAATTTGCAAGCGCCCTCCGGGTTCGAACAAAGATCGTCAATATATTTTTCGTTCACTAGGATTATATACAGAAATGCCCATAAAATAGTAACAGAAGAATTAACGTTTTACTGTACTAGTTTTACGTTCGTACATCTGGTAAAAAACGAGGATTGATCAAAAAGTTCTTGGCCCGATGTACTTCCGGTAGTCAGAGAACCCAACTAATGGTCTTACTTTTCAATATGATCGCCCTCTTCATTAATGCACTTTGCCCAGCTTCAACTTGTTTAACCCTTCAAAATAGAACTCTCTATTTTGGTCCTCAAAGAGCTCGTTGATCGCCTACATGACACCTTTATTGCTTCCAAACGTCTGCCATGAAGCTTGATTTTCAGTTTCGGAAAGAGGAAGAAGTCAGAGGGGGCCAAGTCCAAAGAATATTGGGGATGGGGAAGAATTTCAAAACCGCAGTCAGTTGCAGCAGCTATCGCAACTTGGGATGTGTGAACAGGCGCATTGTCGTGCAAGAGCAGAACGCCTTGAGTCAGTTTGCCCCTCTTTTTACGCGCGATTTCTTGGGACAGACGTCTCAATTTGTCTAAATTGTACGTACCGTTTAGATGGACCTAGATCGATCATCTGACCCATCTAACAAATCCGAACAATAATCCGGACAAGCATATCGACCAAGCTTCATGACAGTTGAGTAAAAAATGTGGTATTTGGAGTGTGTTTCCATATTTGAGCGGTGTTAACTAGTTTTTGACCCCAGGTGACCCATATTCGAATTTGATCTAGAAATTATTAAAACAAATTTTCAGACCAATTTCCTGGATATTTGGATCAAAACTGTAGCCACTAGAGTGCGAGCAATATTTTTCTCTTTTTTTTAGCTCCAGTGACCTAGTTTTTAATCCGGAATGACCAATGTTCGTACTCATCTAGGCAATTACCTAGACAAGCATCCTGACCAAGTTTGATTAAGTCAAAAATGTGACCACCAGAGTGCCACAAGGTTTTTACATATTTGACCTAGGTTTTGACCCCAGGTGACCCATATTTGTACTTGACCTAGAAATCATCAAAACAAATTTTTATACCAATATCAAGGTTATTTTGATCAAAACAGTAGCCACAAGAGTGTTAACAAGATTTTTCTATTTTCAGCTCCTGTGACCAGGTTTTTCATTCAAAATCACCAATGTAAGAACTTATCCGAGCAATTACCTGGACAAGCATCTGACAAAGTTTGATGATTGAGGAAAAAATGTGACTACTAGAGTGTTTACAAGGTTTTTCAATATTTGGGTGGTGTGACCTAATTTTTAACCCCAGATAATCCATATTCAAACTTAACTTAGAAATCCTCAAAACATATTTTCAGACCTATTTTCATGATATTTGAATGAAATCAGCCACTAGAGTGTTAACAAGATATTATATTATTAGGTTCTGTGACCTAGTTTTTCATCCGAGATGACCCATGTTCAAACTAATTCGAGCAATTACCTTGACAAGCATCCTGACCAAGTTTGATGATGATTGAGTCAAAAATGTGACCACTAGAGTGTTAACAAGGTCTTTTCCATATTTGGGTGGTGTGACCTAGTTTTTGACCCCAGGCGACCCTTATTTTAACTTGATCTAGAAATCATTCAAATAAATTTTCAGACCAATTTCCAGGATGTTTGGATGAAAACAGTAGCCACTAGAGTGTGTACAAGATTTTTCTATTTTTAGCGCCTGTGTCCTAGTTTTCATCCGCGATTACCCATGTTTAAACTCATCCGAGCAATTATCTAGACAATCTTCCTGACCAAGTTTGATGATGATTGAGTCAAAATTATGACCACTAGAGTGTTAACAAGGTTTTTCCATATTTTGGTGGTGTGACCTAGTTTTTGACCCCAGGTGACCCTTATTTGAACTTGATCAAATAATTATTAAAACAAATTTTCAGACCAATTTCCAGGATGTTTGGCTGAAAACTGTAGCCACTAGAGTATGTACAAGATTTTTCTATTTTTAGCTCCTGTGACCTAGTTTTTCATCCGAGATGACCCATGTTCGAACTCATCCGAGCAATTACCTAGACAAACATTCTGACAAAGTTTGATGATGATTGAGGAATTGAGGAAAAAATGTGACAGCTAGAGTGTTAACGAAAAAATGTGGGCGGGCGACGGACATTCACGATCATGAAAGCTAACCCTGAACAAGCTCAAGTGAGCCAAAATTGAAGCCATCATCTTCCCTGCTGATGACACCCTCTTGAATTTCATCGAAGGGTGAGCCAGGGTGCTTCCAAAGCATGCTCTGTTTTTTGGATTGTGGATCGAAGTGATGGACCCATGTTTCATCCTGAGTTACGATCCGGTAGATAAAATCAGGTTTATACTCGTAGCGAGACAAACG
Organism: Ruditapes philippinarum; assembly: GCF_026571515.1. Classification (NCBI taxonomy): domain Eukaryota; kingdom Metazoa; phylum Mollusca; class Bivalvia; order Venerida; family Veneridae; genus Ruditapes; species Ruditapes philippinarum. Next base: position 39,421 of record NW_026853707.1, on the reverse strand, counting down.
ATATCTTGAAATGTCAAGCCTGGTCAGTTTCTGGTCGTCAGTCAACTGTCTGGAGACCCATCTAGCGAAAACATTTGACATGCCATGGACATCAGTCAGAATTGCCTGAACCAAAGCTTACACCCACTTCCCTAGAAATGCTTCGCAGGTCTCGCCTTCTGTCGCACATGACTAGATCGTGCACAGCTTCAGCAGTTTCATCGTCGGTGGCCTCTTTTGGCCGCCCAGGCCGCTAATCATCTCCAATGCTCTCCCTGTCCCTCTAAAATTCAGCAGTGCAATAGAATGGGGACTCCTTCCCAAATATATCCATGAAGTCTTTGGGGACATCCCTTTCTTACAGAGGTACTTAATGACGGCTCTAATTTCAACATTTTCCATTTTGTCTAAATGACACGCCCCTCTACTGATCAAAGTGTGTTTTGTGTTACTTTATATGTGTAAAACCACGTGTAACTCGGTCAGTTATCTTCAATAAGATATCGGTATCAACGTATCATGTGTAAATGTCAGTGTAGTGGCTAGAAGTATATCGGGCGAGAACTGTGTGATCATACCTCGTATTTTAAAGCAAATCATATTAATTCAGTTTAAAGTAGACTGACTCTAAACACAAGGCATCCAATCCTGAGTTTAACATAACTTTGATAACCAAAACTCTATGCAATAATCTTTAACACTCGGGGAAACACTTACGTGATGCATAAGTTGATTTAAGAAAGGAGCATGGTCGATCACCGGCATGAATCGTAAGGGACACTTATCTATTATCAAATACTTACTTTGTGTTGTCATGGAATTTTCTACGTCTCTATGGAAAAGATTTATACATTTTAGAAATTTAAATATCCCTGGAATACAAGAAGATGACCCCACCTTAATTAGATATAGGTAATGCATACTACTTCATTTTTTTGCATACCATTTGTTTGTTGACCGAAAGCATAGTTGCATACTCCTCTCTATAATTGTCAAGAATAATGTATAAATAAAGAGAGCATGCTTGAGTATCGAATTCAAAGTGTATTTTATCCTATAAGTTTATTTTCTACGAAATTCGCGTTAGCAAATGATGTTATATGAAGAAAAAACAAACACTCAATTTTTTTTTATTTTTTCTTACACATAATACAATATGTAAAGCAGACATAATCATCAAAGATTAACTTAGCACCTCAAAATTACTTTTAAAGATGAAAATTACGGTTTTTAACGTGTGTTTCTTCGGTATATATATAATTTTTTCCCGACGAATCCGGAACTCCGTGACTATTATCACACGAACTCCTGACAAGTCATCATTAGAACGCCATCCTTTGTGTAGAACGCCATCCTTTGTGTAACAGTTTGTCCCGAGTGTATAGAAGTTATTTAAGAAATTTCATCTTTAATCTAAAAGTTATGGAGCGGATACGAAAATGGTACGGACGGGGAGACGAGCGTTCTAACGAGACGATGCTTATAACTTTATTAAGCGAGCTTTTCTATTGTTAATACGTACATAAAATACAAACATATGCACATACTTTTCAACTTAGAATTGCTACTCTAGAAGATTTTTAAAGATCAAAAATATAATTACCTGCTTAAAGCAATTATCAACCGGAAAAATCTCGTGGTTGATGACAACATTAATTACTCCAAAGAAGTCTGTTTCAGCTGCACTTTTAACCTTTCTATACCCCTCCGGCATAAAACATTTGGCAAGTTCCCAAGGATTGCTATACCACTGTTTTGCGTCTGTATTGTCGTAATTTGGTTTTCTATTACGGTGGTTTGCTTTAATTTTATATTTGAGATAGTTACAAATCTTTTTTGGGCAGCCGCTGTCATCATTACTGTTTACTGTAAAAGGACGTGCAACTATATTTCTCGTGTAACATCCTCCGCATTTGCTTCCGGAATCAATATTTAGCTTCTTGTAAATGTCTGTCAGAAATTCTTCATAGTAGGATTCTACTTTATCACTTACGGCTGACCTTATACCCTCTTTAGTGATATGCAAAGCTAGGAAAGCCCTTTCAAAATTTTTAAGTTTTTCTTTGCGTGGAAAATTACTAGAAGCTTTTGAATCCATAATTATTCTAGACTGATCTTTATCACCGGCTGTCTTTGCTGCAACTGTGTATCAATGTGGACATCATTGTCGATAAAATTTAATTGCTGTATCCTGTATCAAAACAAAAAATACCATTTACATCATGTTTTAGTAAACCATTCCTATATTAAACAAGAAAACAATAATAACCATTGATCGCTCACCTGAAATGCAATGTTTTTAAGCAAACTAACTAGAAGTTCACTTGTCACATATCAAAAGTGTTAGCTTTAAGCCCTGTGATTTAAGTGGAAAATTTAAAGTTTTAAAGAATTCTGTTTTTTTTTTTTAAGAATTCCCATATCGGATATGAAAACCATTGAACATGATTTTTTTCAGAATTCAATTTGCTTGATTTTATTCTTATCCGATTTGACTTTGATGGATGCCAGACAGTAACATATATATGTTTAAATATTGTTACAAAATCTTGAGAAGTTAAGAACATTTCCAAATAGGTAGCGAAGTAACACACATTTTCATCCCGTTTATCGTAACACATTTAAAGTATCGGTAAATGCATTCCACACTACTTGTCATTTCACAAAATTAATTTCAAACATTGATAATATTGACATATGTTAAAGTTATATCATTATGGTTATAATAATTGTACATTTTTAGGAATGTCATGGTACTAAACGTCCCGGTTAAATGTTATTGTAAGCTAGCTAAAACAAACAACCGGCCATGACTTTATCTGTTTGACACTTATATTCTTGCCACTCAACATAAGCAAAGGAAGTGTGCAGAACCATATGTTACGTAATACACAGGCAATGGAATTTTATCTTAAACACCTTGTTGTTTTAATTTAAATTACTGATAAAAAGTCGTTGAATGATACTTGAAGCAAGTACTTTTGTATGCTTTTTGTATCATTGAATTAGCTAGTTAGTTCCGCATATTTTCTTTAGTCACGCATATAATATTATTATACTTATATCTATTATAATTATCAAACAAGAAAAGCATTGATGCAAAGCATCAAAGGGCGTCCAAGCAAGAAATGCAGCAAGTGAAGCTGAACTAGTAGACATCTGATGACCAGATATTCTTATAAACTTTCCAATGGTTAATTGGTTTTAACCAGTATTGTATATTATTTATGAATGGGCTGACGAAAGACATTGTTCATTATGAACTTTGGTAGGCATGCTAGAGATTTGAATATTAAAAGTTTTTTCCACAGGAACTTTAATTCTATCAATGTTAACGATAATATCCAAAATATACAGGTCTATAATATCCAAAATATACATGGTATAAGTTTATTTATACTATATAGGGGTATTTTAGGATATTATCATTAATATTGGTTATTTGATAGAGTTTCAAGTTCATGTGGTATTTTCTATGGAACATACAACATAATAGTCAAATAGAACAAAGTATATTAATTGATTTATTTGGGATATCAATCTACTATTTTAATAACCTAGTCTGACCCATCAGTGTGTTTACATGCCTATCAATAAACCCATAATAACTCATTGAAAAAATCGTTAAAATTGCAGACGAAGAATGATAACACTATGATAAAACAATTCGTAAAAATTGTCTACTTAAAGATTGCAATTAATTGTTTAAATATGTTTGCATTTCATTTCCAGCATAATTCTCCAGTTAGTTGCGACACGAATGACCGTTTCGGTAAACTATAAATAGATTTTCGGACTTTAATTCACAATGTTCAGGTCAACATTCTATTTACAGGTAAGGCAATAACACACATTTACTACAAAATGATTAATAAAAATACCGAAGAGCGCGATTAATTGACGGATTTGAATATGTTTACATTGCGAAATTATCCAGTTCGCTATTCATTTTACATATCGCGACATTTCATTTTTGATAATCAAACACTCATACCAATCAAAATGTTCGGCTATTATGGCCGACGAAAAGGCTCGAGAAGTTGCAATTGCCCTTTCACAAAATCTGATTTCATTCCATAAGGGCGTCGCGCTTCGGCGCGAACGCCAATCACATTTTACGTACTTACGGCTTTGAGTCATGCCAAAATTACTGTTTTCCGGGTGAATCACGTTTATTAAACCTTTAAGGTTGAGAATAAAAAGAGAATATTAACCGAATTCGCATTCAATACTTTAGTCCCTGAATAATGAATGACACTAGCAATAATGACGCCATTACCGGGTATCTAAAAGAAGAAACATGTATATCCAAGCAACGCATTTCAGCACACTTAAATGAAAGAGATAGTTAAATTCTTCTTCTTGTATTCGAAGGCTCCTTTATCAGAATTCAGGGTCTTAAAATATGAACGACTCTAAATTCATGCGTACATTGTAGCTGCATAAGTGCATAAACTATTCTAAACTAATGGTTAATCATTTAGATTATCTCAATTATAAATCATAGTTGTTGAACACTAATTAAATCTATTCTGTTGTCCTACGCAGAATGCACATGCGCGAAATGCTACTTCTGTTTTTATGGAAATATCGTATTATTAAAAGGTCCATATAACTGAATGTTGTCTTAATTTGCCATTGCATTGTGCCCTGCCATGAGAATTACTAGACAATTATACGCACACAAAAAACACATTCTAAGAACTGAGGGTAAGAACAATATAAATGTTTTGTTGTTTTTTTCCATTTGGGCAGAACAATTTTTACCTCAGTCTCAGGATATGCAAAACATTATAGGGGTCTATATCACGATCCTACAGATCAAATATCTTACTTTGGAAAATGTATTGAATGTCATTTATGTATTCTACTATCAAAGGTATATTTAATAATTATATAGATTGTGTTTTTTAAATTTTCTATTGTGGTGTTCCACATAATGTTACATGCGAAAAACTAACCTTATCTTGGACTTTGCAATTTCGGAGAAAACACTGAAAAGGCAATATACGTTCAAATGATTTGTTTTCGTAATAAAAAAATCTTTCAATCAGGGGAAAGACCCATTCGCGGAACTTTACTATCCTACAACTCTAAATAATCCCGGGGATTGGAGCTTTTTGACCCTAGGCATTGGTATACGTTGGTTTATTTTGAGTATACACCAAGTTCAGGTCTTGGACCAAATTAAATGATCGTTATTACCAGGGAATTAAGGGGAAATCTAAGCGACGAAATGTCATCACGTATTGAATGTAAAAGAAATTGGCATGAAGTCTAATGTGAACACTGCTTTGAATAATTCAAAAATTAATTACCATCAGAAAAACAAAATCTAGCCAGCTGTCTCTATGTAATTCAAATTTATAACAAGGTATGTGCTACTCTGTTACCCTAGAGAAAATTTCGAGAAAACAAGATAGCTAAAATTCATGAAAAAAGGAAAGATAAATAGCTTTAGATTCTGTATGGCGTAAAAGCATTCTCAGAATATTTACAAAATGAGCATGATACTAACGATTTATTTAAACCAAGAGTTGAACAATATTTTAGTTATTTAACAAAATGGCCAAGATGGCCCTAGACCGCATACCTGACCCATCGAACTCATCCGAGCAATTACCTAGACAAGCATCCTAACCAAGTTTCATGACAGTTGAGTCATAAATGTGACCTCTAGAGTGTTAACAAGGTTTTTCCATATTAAAGCAGTGTGACCTACTTTTTGACCTCAGTTGACACATATTCTAAAATGACCAAAAAATCATCAAAACAAACTTTCAGACCAATTTCCAGGATATTTGGATCTAAACAGCAGCCACTAGAGTGTTAATAAATGTTTTCTATTTTTAGCTCCTGTGACCAAGTTTTTAATCCGGAATGACTATTTTTCAAACTCATCCAAGCAAATACCCGGAAAAGCATCGTGAATAAGTTTGATGACAATTGAGTGAAAAATGTGACCAGCATATTTTGGCAGTGTGACGTAGTTTTTGACCCCAGGTGACCCTTATTCGTACTTGATCTAGAAATAATCAAAACAAACTTTCAGACCAATTACAAGGATATTTTTATCAGAGTGTTAACAAGATTTTTCTAATTTTAGCTCCTGTGACCTAGTTTTCCATTCAAATATACGTATATATTCAATATACGAACTCATCCGAGAAATTACATTGACAAGCATCCTGACTGTGATATTGACAAATTAATGCTAGCTTTACTTGTTAGATAATAGCTTTACTGGACATCGACGACGTCACTTGGAGACGACGTCATCTTTGTCTTATATGTGTTCAGATCAGTTGAATAAACTTTATAATCATGAATTAGAGTTGATTAGTAGAAGACATAACATTGGCGACGAGGATAAACAACTCCAGTAGGTTTTATGATGCTGTTTACTTGTTGATTTACTTAACATCATGGCTGAAGGAGGTAGAAGCTTGATGATTTCTCCGTTTACTGTGGCAGAAGACCACATAGCAACGGTTGATAGGTGGGATGATTGGTTAGATGAACTAGATTGGTTAGATTCAAACAACAGATAACGCAGACCTTATACGCAATGTGTTACACAAGAAGTGGACACTTCAGGAAACTTTGACTGAGATGCAAGTCAAAGAGGATACTTCGATGCGAGTCAGAGCAATGGGTCAAAGAAATACCCATGATGTTGCTACAATAAGCAGAAAGAAAACATACGAGAGCAAGCATACAGATTCAAGATCAACAGATAACAATAGACTTTGTAAATACTGCAATAGGATACACCCACGACAAAAGGAATTGTGTCCTGCTTATGGTAAAATATGTAGTAAATGCGGGAAAAGGAACCATTTCGGGGCAGTTTGTTTCTCTAATGCACAGCAGAAACATAGATCTTTTGGCAGACAGACCAGAGGAACATATAGTAGAGATATTCGATGTGCCACTGGTGAGTCAGATACAGATGATTCAGATATTCAAGATCTTGATTTTGTTGACGATTCGGTAAAACATCTTCGAATTGGTAAAGTAGAACTTCACAGAGTAGGTGATTTAATAAAAACAGTTCCAATTGTAATTAATGATGTCATTGTTCACATGGAACCTGACAGTGGAGCAGATGTTAATGTTATGGACGAACATCATTTTCGTAAATTACTGCGTGATTCTTCAGAAAATATAGTTCTTGAAAAATCCAAACTGAAATTAAATACACTCCAAAACAGACTGAAGGTATCTGGTGTTTTCAGAGCTACAGTAAGGAATGAGACAAGAGGAACCGAAACAACATTTGTTGTTATTGAAGGGAAAATAAATTCTCCACCATTGTTGAGCAAAAAGACACTTTTTGATCTGGGCATGTTAGAAATACGACCAGATGGGTCATTGAAGGAACCTAATGAATTGAGAATTGGAAATAATCACTTAGTCAATTCCATTCTGAATATACAAGCGCGATCTGAATTGGATGAAATATTGAACTGTCATCAGGAAGTTTTTCATGGCATAGGACAAATTGAGGATAAGAAAAACAATACAGAATTTCTTGTGAAATTTTCGATGAAGGAAAATACTACACCTGTTGCACAAAAGCCTAGACCAGTGCCATATTACCTTCAGGCACCTTTACGAAAATGGTTAGATCAGTGCATAAAGGAAGAAATCTTTGAGTGGGTAGATCCAGGAGAGCCTATAACATGGTGTTCACCTCTGGTTGTCCAACCAAAGCCGAGATATTGCAAAATGAGCAAAGAGTCAATGGGACCGCATATGATAAGGGCGTGTGTAGATTTGAGAGTACCAAATAAGTACATGTATATGGAGCGAAACAGAATTTTACAGGCACCAGTTATTGAAGATTTTACTTGTAAGTTTCATGATTGCAAGATATTTTCAAAAATGGATTTAAAACAAGGGTACCATCAACTAACACTTCATCCAGAGTCACGAGCTATTGCTACATTTAGTACACCATGGGGTAATATGCGACCTAGGAGATTGATATTTGGAGCGAAATCTTCACAGGATCTTTTTGATGAGGCCATGTTTAGAATTTTTGGGGATATTCCTAAATGTCTGAACCAAAGGGACGACATATTCATTGGAGGTGTGACTATGCAAGATCACAACAAAACACTAAAAGCTGTACTTGAACGAGCTAGAGACTTTGGTATCACATTCAATAAAGACAAATGCCAATTTGGTGTACAGGACATGGAGTTCTTTGGATATCGATTTACCAGCGAAGGACTTAAGCCAACTACAGAAAAAGTAAGAGCTGTTAAAGAATGTAAAGCTCCAGAATCTAGAGAGGCAGTAAGAAGTTTTCTAGGCATGATTGGATATCTGTCAAAGTTTATTCCAAGATATGCAGTTTTGACAGCACCATTGAGAAGATTGACTGGGCAAAATGTACCATTTCAATGGGGTCATGAAGAAGATATGGCTTTCCAGAAGCTGAAAGACAGCATTACAAATGAGAATACAATGGTGTTTTTCGATCCAAGGAAACCTATAACTGTAAGAACTGAGGCAAGTTTCCATGAAGGATTATCAGCGGGATTATTTCAAAGGACAAGCAAAGGTTTGCAACCAGTGCATTACATCAGCAGATCAATGTCAAGTGCTGAAAAGAGATACAGTCAAACAAAGAAAGACGCATTAGCAGTGAAATGGGCGAAGCCACGATTTTCCATGTACTTACTAGGCGCACCAAAATTTAAAATAGTTACAGCACATAAGCCTCTTATTCCTATGTTCAATAAAGCATGTGCTAAGTTACCTCCAAGGATTGAGAAATGGATCATGGAAATGCAAGATGTAGATTATGAATTAGTGTATGAACCAGGTAAAGATGCAGCAGATCCGATGGATTACTTATCGCGTCATCCACTTCCAGAAACAGATATGGATGATACAGAAAAAACGATCAAGATGATTATCAATAATGAACATGGTGTGGTTTTACAGACCATAAAGGAAAGAACTGCATCTGATAATGTTCTACAGGATGTTCTGAGAAGAATGAAATGCAATGATTGGGAAATCCATAAGAACAGACCAGAGATGAAACTATATTATCTCATAAACAGGAACCTGTTAAACCATCTGAAATACCAGAATCAGCATGGCATACTATTTCTGTAGACTTTGGTGGTCCATATCCTGATGATCACTATAATTTAGTAGTTATTGATAAGCGAACAAGATTTCCAGTTGTTGAGCAAACAACATCAACTTCGTGCAAAGTTACCTGTGACAGATTGCGTAAAATATTTGCCACACATGGAATACCAGAAAGGTTGGAATCAGATAATGGTCCTCCATTTAATTCCAGTGAATTTACAGTATTTGCAGAAGAAATGGGATTTATCCATCATAGAATAACACCTGATCATCCTCGAGCAAATGGGGAAGCTGAAAGCTTTATGAAAGTATTGAATAAGACAGAGAAGATTGCACGAAGTGAAGGAAAACCAAGCAATACAGCCATACAATACATGTTGATGGGATATAGATCAACGCCACATCCAGCAACAGGATATTCTCCACATGAAGCCTTAATGAAACGAAATGTCAGGACAAAGCTTGATTGTACTAACCAATTCAGACCTACAGATATACAGAAAATGGAAGCTGAGATTGCAGACCGAGATAAAGCATACAAGAAAAAGTGGGAAAATCAAAATAGACATCCAAAATCTATGCAGCATGAATTTAAAATTAATGACAAAGTTTTGTTTAAGAATAGAGAAATGAATAAATGGTCTACACCATATGAGAAAGAACATTACATTGTCACAGAGGTTTTAGGTTCGAGTATTAAGGCACAACGAAAATCAGAGGGACGTATCATTTACAGAGATGCTTCGAAATTTAAATTACTACATGAACCAAATGATGACCGTTGGAGACAACAATTATTGAGTACCCCAGACAGACATAGACATTTGCAGCCAAATAATTCAATACAGGACGAGAGGGATCAAGAACCAAGGACTGATGGAATTGAAAATGAAGCTGAACAATCCAGTAGTGACCCAAGGGAGGTTGAACAACATCAATCACAAAAACGTGAAGTTTCAAAACGTACCAGACGTTTACCATCTAAATTCAAAGACTATTTTTTGGATTTAAAGAAAAGATAGACAAATTAATATAGATACAAAACTTTATTTTATAATGCTTAATCTTATTTTCCTATGGTATACTTTTAAAATTTATTTCTTTTAAAATATGGGAGAAATGTGATATTGACAAATTAATGCTAGCTTTACTTGTTAGATAATAGCTTTACTTGACGTCGACGACGTCACTTGGAGATGACGTCATCTTTGTCTTAGATGTATTCAGATCAGTTGAATAAACTTTATAATCATGAATTAGAGTTGATTAGTAGAAGACATAACACTGACAAAGTTTGATGATGATTAAGGCAAAATTGTAACCTCTTTTTATACGACCGTGCGAGTAGTATAGGGGTCTCTTTAGCGTCACGACTACGCATGCGCAGCGGCCATTTTGTTTTTTATCAATTGTTACTCATTTGCATAGAAGAAATGAACTCAGTACACATGCGCGGCGGCCATTTTGAATAACAGGTGCGCGGCGCCCATTTTTGGATTCTATTTTAAAAATAACATCATCGTGTTATAAATAGAAACGTGATTAAAATATATCTCCCGGAAATATACAGAGCTGACTTGTATACACGATTTAGGGCGTGGTCGCGCACATTGAGGGTCAGGTTTCTTAGCCCTAAACGAAGAGATGACCAACTATTACAGAGAAATAAAACATTTATTTTATTATAAAACTTTATCAAGCAGTATAAATAAATAAATTGTTGAACAATATAAGTGAAAAAATAATTATAACATGTCAAAATAAATTACAGATAAAAAGAACTATATACGAAATATATTTAAATATCATAATTATAGATTTATCCATACACGAATTGAATTTATATAAAAAAGACGAACTTTATTGATGCAAAAATAAATATATAAAACGAAATATTTTTTTATTAAACTAAAACATAATACAATGTATGAAATAAATACATTTTACCTGAAAATAGTAATTTTGTTGACGATGTTTCCTGCTAGACGTCCAGTTATAAAATGACTCCAATCATAAATGTAATTGTACTTATCGGCATGCTCGGACCTGTTTTTACAAACGACATCATAAGTTATATTTAGATCAGGTCACGAGTGCACCGAACGTGATCATAGTTTCAGTGTCTAGCGTCTATTTATTTAAGAGCGGATGACGGACAATAAAAAGTAAACATGTCAAAGTTAATCTCCTGCGTATGTTTATTTAAGACCAGATTGTTTAACAATATCCTATTCAACTGTCAAAGTGAAGGCGGCGGCGGCGGTGGCAGTGGTGGCTGCGGCGGCGGTGGTGGCGGTGACTCAAAGAATTACACTCATAAACACTTAGTGACACTGGTTGCCAATCACCACCGCGTATAGCTTTAACCAATCACATTGCAAAATAAAAATGGTTTAAAAGTCATTTTTGTACATAGCCCTATATCATTCCTAATTAGGATAGCGAGGAGTAAAGACGGGGGTACGCTAATTTGAGTTATTTTGATGGTATTTAACGCATGAGTGACTTTACTTCCGGGTTGAGTCTGTAGTCATATGGAGCTCGTCAGGACCTTTTGTTAGAGATCCAACATGACTAGGTTATCTCCAGTAATGAAGAAGTGAGGTTGCATTTTATCATGTCTTTGAGTAATTTGACAGTACGAGCTGATAGCATTTGTCAAGACCTTTCGTTTGATATGCAACATGCATATGTTTTGTTCATAAACGAAAAAGTTATAAGTATTAACGCATGAGTGATTTTGTCTGCAATATTGAAACACTCCTATCTCAGAAACAGTAAAAGATAGATCCATAAAATTATACGTTTTCTGTATCTACTCACCGAGATCTTTCCAATGGTATATGAACCTAAGTGTTTTATGGACTTTGAAAAATTGGTTTAAAATCGCTAAAGGGCCATAACTCGAGAACGGCTGAAAAATCGAATCGAGAACCTAGGGTTTATTTCGAAGCATTTTAACAGATCTATCAAATGAAATAAATATCTTGAAAATCGTTATTGCAAAATGTTGCATAAAAGACAAAAAGGCGTTTTTCCTAGATACATAATGTAAAATTTATCCAACTGAGTCTTTAAGTGTTCATTTTGAAGAGTTAATATATCAATCAAATAAAAAGAAAAATATTTTCATTCGTATAAAAAATGCAGGTCGGGGAAACCACATCCTAGGCATTAGGGCGTCTTTCATCCTGTTCTAAAGTAATACACGCACAGGGATTAACTTCACATCTCAATGGCGCATTGTTAACCCATCCGTCCTTAAATCAACACACGCTAGACGTAATGGCGACTTTAAAAGGATTAACTTTGGCATCTCAACAGTCCTTTGTTAGTGTATCCGTCCCTAAATAAACACACGCCAAACATTGCGGCGACTTTAAGGAGATTAACTTTGACAGTTGAATAGGCTATTGTTAAACCATCTGGTCTTAAATAAACATACGCAGGAGATTAACTTTGACATGTTTACTATTTATTGTCCGTCATCCGCTCTTAAATAAATAGACGCTAGACACTGAGACTATGATCACGTTCGGTGCACTCGTGACCTGTATGGATAAACCTATATGATATTTAAATATATTTCGTATATAGTTCTTTTGATCTGTAATTTATTTTGACATGTTATAATTATTTTTTCACTAATATTGTTCAACAATTTATTTACTTATACTACTTGATAAGTTTTTATAATAAAATAAAACTTTTATTTCTCTGTAATAATTGGTCATCTCTTCGTTTAGGGCTGAGCACCTGACCCTCAATGTGCGCGACCACGCCCTAAATCGTGTATGCAAGTCAGCTCTGTATACTTCCGGGAGATATATTTTATTCACGTTTCTATTCATAACATGATGATGTTATTCTTAAAATAGAATCCGAAAATGGGCGCCGCGCATCTGTTATTCAAAATGGCCGCCGCGCATGTGTACTGAGGTCATTTCTTCTATGCAAATGAGTTACTATCGATAGAAAACAAAACGGCCGCTGCGCATGCGCAGTCGTGACGCTAAAGAGACCCCTATACTACTCGTGCGTATTGGCGTATCGGTAGGTACGCCACTGTCGGTACGCAAAAAGATATCTTGAAATGTCAAGCCTGGTCCGTTTCTGGTCGTCAGTCAACTGTCTGGAGACCCTTCTAGCGATAACCTTTGACATGCCATAGACATCAGTCAGAATTGCCTGAACTGAACCAAAACTCATACCCACTTCCCTAGCAATGCTTCGCAGGGCTCGCCTTCTGTTGCTCTTGCCTAGATCGTGCACAGCTTCGGCAGTTTCATCGTTGCATGGTGGCCTCCTTTGGCCGCCCACCATCTCCAATGCCCCCCCCCCCTGCCCCATTTTAAATTCAGCAGTGCTAAAGGAAGGGGACTCCTTCCCAAGTGTATCCATGAAGTATTCATGGATTTTCTTGGGGGACATCCTTTTCTTACAGAGGTACTTAATGACGGCTCTAATTTCAACTTTTTTCCATTTGGTCTAAATGACACACACCTCTACTGATCAAAGTTTGTTTTATGTTGCTTAATCTGTGTATTTGTATGAGTTGGTGATGGTGCAATAAAGACTCTGTGGACATTTTATTTGTGCATACTTTAAATAAACGTGACGTTTGGAAGAAAAAAAATTAATAGTACTTACCTTAACCTTCTAATTGTCCAATTTATACACATATTAGATCAATTTATTAAAATTTATAACATTCAACTTTTCGTTTCAGTAGCTTGTAAAAAAACCTAAATCTATTTTTAGAGACACTTCCGGGTCAGTAACGAAATTTAAAGCGTGTACTTTGACACGAGTGTTCAAATAGAAATAATTCATCCTCACAATAATATATATGCAACTGAATGCTGTAAATTTGAAGTTTTCGGGTCACTTTTGTGTTTCAAGTTGATTGGCATTAAACAAAAACAATTACCGTTGGCCATTTACAAAATATACAACTGAAGTATGGCTAATTAAAACATACGATACAATGAATTTAATGTACAATGGTTAAGAATATATGCATTTATAAAATACGTGTTTCAAAAGTTAGTGATACTTAAAATCCAAGAAAAACCGAAAGTAACAAACACGGGTGAACATTATTATTATTATTTCATAATCAATGTCATCTGACATCTCCACAGTGTTAAGCTCCACAGTGTTGAGAATGACTGATGGTAGCATGCATTTTGCGTATCAAAAATGGGTCAAAGACAGAAAAAGCTGGGTTGCATTTGTATACCAAATATCATGAGGCTGTGATGTTACGAAAAATGTTGCCATTGACCACTAATGTCGAAAAAATTTAACCAAGTCAGTAAACAGGAAGTGGATAAGCGACAGACCTGAAATTGATTGCATTAATGTCGGAAATTTAACTAAGTTAGTAAACAGAAAGTGGATGAGCGACAGACCTGAAGTCGATCCCAGTTCGGTATGGGACCACATGTTAAAGTTGTATATCAAATACCATTAAGAGGCTGTGATAAGTAGTTGCTGAGAAAATTTCAAAAACGTTACGAAATTTCCTACCATTGACCATTAATATCTCACAAGTTTTGTCATCATCCAAGGACGAAAATTTTACAAGACAAACAACCGTCAACGCAAACGACCACTGGCTGAACTTAAAAGTTTCGAAGTTATTATGAAACTTGGAATCAGTCCGTCTAATAGTGACTTAATGAATATACGGTGTGCGAAATGAAACAAAATAAGATATCTTTGCCTCATTTCCAAGTGTTCATACTATGTGTTGAGATGACCCCTAAATATAAGCGTAACTGTTCCCCATGTCTATTACGGTCAATAATCACCTCAACCGGTATTACCTTTGAATTTTAATAGGTCCTTATATTTTATTATTATTTTATTATCATATTTAATTAGTAATTTTTTGAATTCTCTAGAATTTCTTTACAAATCCTCCAATGTATGTTATGACTGGCCTTCTCCCAGACATTTTGGAGAAACATTTGTGAAAAATATGAGTCAACATTTAAAAGTTAGTAAATATAAATATTTTGAAAGCGGCTTAAATTCTGTTGGGTTTATACTTAATTATTTTAGTTTGATTGTGTTAGAAGCTATAAGCTTAACAAACCAATAATAAGCAATGGATGTCAAGCTCCTTTCTCAAGGAAACAACGGCCTGCCCCACGGGATTTGTACCCTCAGTGACACCAGGGGCGTAGCTATGCCGTAATCGATATTACGCACGCTCAGGCGGGGGGTTAAGGGGGCCGCTATAGCTCCTTGATTTTCACCATTTAGATGTTAAAATTATGCATTTCCATGCCCATTTGAGGTCCATAAAATTACAAATTTAAGTAAGAAGGAATTTAATATTATCATTAATATCTTTTTATGTAATGATATGACTTGTGTTGATATGCGAAGTGATAAGTGAGTTAGAGAACGTCTTAAATAAAATTGCTAGATCGTATAATTATATTTCAAGGTATTTGATACACGTTATATAAGGATAAACATTGTATAAACAGACGCAAACAAATGACGTGTACGCTTTCACTAGTGACAAACGGCGATATTTCCGTACAAATTTATCTACAACAACGTCAGTCTGAATCACCCTGTCTCTATGGATCTGCAAAAGTTCTAAGCCAGGGAGGTGACCAGTGGTCATCGTTGAGCGTAAAAAAGTCTTTAGCCTTCTCATGCTGATGAATGAACGTTCAGTACTGGCATTGCTGGAAGGAAATGCAGACACTTGTTTACATTTGGAAGCTCTGTCGGTATATCTTACAGCACATATTCTATAGTGGATGGAGCCTGCAACAGTGATGTTTCTCACCGTGTTATAGGTTTACAGAAAATAATGTGTTTTCTTCATTTTTAGATTTTTTTTTCAATTTAAATATAAATATAACTAAAATCTAAAAATGTTATCAGTTACAACGTCATGAACGTAGCGATGATTATTATCTTTAATTACTTTTATCTTTCCCGTTGTTGTTTTTATTTAAGGTGACATAATTATATAGTGCCATTACAATAAAACGCATAGAAAATTATTACAGGTCCTATGATATATACATGTATAGGATCTCACATGAGTTGTTATTGATGTAAAAATATCATTTAAAATGATTAAAGAAAAAGTTACAAACCTTTGACGAGATTTAAGATTTTAAGTAATGACAACTAATGTAAATTTCTTTTTATTACACAAAAAATCGCATTCAAATTAGTATAAATACATAGGGTTAAATAAAAGTAATATCGCCAGAGTTCAGTCAATTTTAATAATTATCCCACACGAATACATCTTTCAGATATAGTCGTGTGGGATTATATAATTTGCCAATAAGTAACTGATGAAAGAAATTATAAAAGTAAAAAAGGCCTTTGAGACATAAAGATAAAATAATTCTGGGACATCCTGGGCCTTTGAGTTTATACTTAAGGAGCGTCACTGAAAAAAGAAAACAACAACAACAAACACAAGAAACGTTTTTACTGTTGAACATATTTTTCCTCTTGTGCATTTTGGCGATTAATACAGTTAAAGGCCTAGGAATTAAGTATTTTGTATGGAAGTCAAAATACTACTTTGTTTACATTTTGCTACTTTTATGACAAAAAATTTCACATTAAGCGCTACTTTCTTCATGTAAGAAGCATTTAACAAGCTCTGAAACCATTATTTATTAAATGTTTTGAAGCAGCACATTTGCAGATTCATACTAATTTTCATGAAAATTTCAAAATGTATTTAACGGTATAATATTGTAAAGTTACCAAAAGAATGCAATTTAGACATTATCAATGCCACTTTCAACCTATATGTAAATTACTAAAAAGAGGTCAAAATATGCAAAAAATAGCCCTTACTGCGTTAGTAACGCAGTAGAAATATAGTTACTGAGAAATTCTGTCACTAATAGCACATAACATGTAAATATTACTAGAATTTTCAAACCTTTTTACCTTTCCTAAAATCTTAGTACACTTTTCTCAGGTTCGATTTTATCGAAATATTTTTGCTTATCTGGAGGCGTGCAGCTTTAAAACTTGATCTCGATCCTGTTTCTCTTTTTTAAAGAAGTAATAATATATTCATTTCTGAGGCATGATTGTCCTTTTTCTCGTCAGTTACAACGTGGTTACAACTAGCGACGTCGGTGTGATTTATCTATGATAATATTATATATTATTGTTGTATGGATATGTGACAATGTTCAACACATATTTATTTAAGGTATTTAAATGTGTTTTAACGTGAAGAGATATATACAAATGCAAACGTTTAAACGGACACATAAATGAACAATGAAACACTATAAAGTTTATCTTTTCCTGAGAACATTAGCTATTTGCTCCATGGGCGTCGCATCAGTGGCCTCGTCGGCCTCATGGAGCGGCGTTGCAGGTCTCCACAATTGTTTTGCTGTTAATCTCGCCACATACAGAAATTAACTGTTATGTATGTAGGGCGAAGTGTATTTTGAGCGAGCATTAACGTGATCAAGGTGGCCCCCTAAAAACCGTATTGTGCTTCATATAATTCTTTATGGATTAATACTTTATACGTTATATTATTATTGCAACTTATTACCTAAATACTTCGATGATCTATATTTATAATAGAATCAATAATTTAATTAGAGCTAGATCTATACAGATTTTGGAACCATGCCTCAAAACACTCCAACACCTCCCACGCCTATACCCTGTAGTTTTCTCATCGTTTTTAGTATATTTGAATTTTCGTTTTCCTGGATCAATGTTACGTACGTGCGTAGGTGCGTAACGCTAGCTACGCGCCAGCAGCATTAAGAACTATTTGGTACTCATCGTTACAACGTATAGACTAGCGTTTTTAATACAAAACCGGTTTATGTACATACATTGTTCGCTTGAATGATTCGAGCTGTATTTAATGGGTGGGAGTGGTTTCGTCTAACTACCGGTTCGTCTAACTGATCTTAGTAAAACAGGTAGTGGTTTCGGCTAACTAAATTTATATAATGAACAATAGCTATGGGCACATCAATTATCGCGGGTCTTAATGTGTGGTTTATCACACATTTTCATGCAATTAAAGACAAGATATTGAAAATTTAAACATATTATTTATTCTTTTCTTTAGTATAATAATGATATTTACATAAAATAATAACACAAGATCTCAGTGAACTAACAACATCATAGAAATATACATACGTTTAAAAGTACAACCTGAAAAAAAAACTAAAGAGTCAATACAAATTACATTTCACACAAATTTATTTTTATAATCTATGTCAAACTATATATACAAATAGTTAAAGCTGAAAAAAATGCTTTTAATCGGAATAAAATCGACATATATACTAAAAAGATAAAGCTCGAAAGAGAAAGAATTAACAATGCATAAAAAATCCACGTACGTAATTATTATAAACAACACATATTTTTTTAAACATGTTTAAACGAAACCACTTTTGCACCTCTTCATAAATTAAGTTAGCCGAACCGGTTTAGACGAAACCACCCTAATTCGTATTTAATCTGGGTTTTCATATTCGAAAATCAGTTTCTAGGGACACTCACACATTCAAATTCAATGCCAAAATTATTTTGTGAGGAGTACAATTTTAAACGTGTACACGTTTTACCTTAATAAAATGTATTGTTTAAATTTCAACGCAAAGATTTTACATCGTTTTGTATAAATGTTAAATGTTTTGCAAGGATTAGGCCCAACATTCGGTGGTATTTGACAGTCACTTTCCTGTGATGGCAAATGGGCACAGGTTTCCAAAAACATTTTCCCTTAAATAACACTGAAATCAATTCAAAAACGTTAAAAGGGTTTTTTTTGTTTTTGGTTTTTCCTGGACGAGTCGACCACGATTTGCAAAACATTTATATGACAGAGATAAAATTTATTAACCAATGCTTTATGCTATATTTGCACGTTTATTATGTCATCTTGTATACTGTCCCTAAATACAAGCGTTCTCGCATATTGCATCCGAGTGTTTTAGTTGTTATTTGTAGAAGTTTTGTAGGAAATAAGATGGTACTAATCCGACGCGTTAATTACTCGCCCACGCCTCCACTCAATTTGAATACCGATCACATGCAAAATTTCAAAGGAATAAATACCGAAATGTTATCACACATCAAATTAATACGTTAAAATATTTATAAGAATTCTGTGTAAATGCAAAAAACAACAAGCAAATTCGTTGAATTTATATCCCCCGCCGAGTACTGGTTATTATTAACACAACAACTGAAGACATAAGGCTTTATTTCTATATTAATCATGGCATAAACAGTAATATTCTTTGAACTTGATAAATATTCAGGGCAATAACAGAGCCATAACTTTGTGTTAAATAGTAATATCTGGAAATGCCAATGAGATGTATGCATACTACATAACTAATAAAGGGCCATAAATCTGAGTTATAAGTATCTGACCGGAACAAGGCCACTATATGCACATCTCCTTTTGGTATTGAAGGTTCCCATAAAGTTTCGTTGAATTCTAGGCAGTAGTTGCAGAGAAGTAATGCGGAAACGATTTTTACTCTATATGCATACTACATAACTAATCAAGGGCCATAACTCTGAGTTAAAGGGTCTGACCGGAACAAGCTGACGATATGCGCATCTCCTCTTGATATTGATGATTTCCATACAGTTTCGTTGAATTCCAGCCATTACTTGCAGAGAACTACTCCGGAAACGAAATTCGGACGGACGGATGGACGGACAACGCCAAAACTATATCCCCCTTCCGATTCCATCGGCGTGGGATAACCAGCAACACGCGACCAATGTGGCCTATTGAGTATTCCTACACATCAAAACTCCAAACCGGTGTTTAATAGCCGATTAACACCGTTCAGATTAACACCGCTCAGATCGATATTATTTATTTAATAGAAATGTGTACCTTCCATTGAACACAGGCAAGCATTCAAGGTAAATGATAAAGCTACTAATTATACTAGTTACTATGTCGCATTTTTAATGATCAGAGAATATATGAAAATATTTCATATTTTAATGGAATATGATGACACAAGACACAGTTCTCGTATAAAAATTACCTACGAGCACTTCAGAAGCTTTCAACAACCAAAATTTTAACAAAATAATATAATAAGTTGTATACAATATCATATCCATGACCGAAATCCCTGAAAGTTGAAATCGTTTACTGTAGTCAAATTATCATATTATATTGAGATATTATATACTGATATTAACATAACACCTTTGTGAGATATGGATATTAGATGACAGACATGGTCAATCAGATATGTTTCTTAAATGGAAGCAGCATAATAAATTTGCTGACACTTATCAACAAACATAGATATGTAGATAGTCTACCAACTTGTGAAAGTTCTTGTTATAGTAAAATACCTGTTTTATAGCATTTTTTCAACCAATAACATTGAACAACATAATATCATATACATATATTGATAAAATATTTTATTATGGTATGAAAATTACAAATGATGCACAGTGCATGAATTTCATCATTACAACAAATATTATATATGTATATAAATAAATCAGTTCACCATGAACTAAAGTCACTCAAACTAGATTTTGCCTTCACTTTTTTCTTTGCAGTTACTGTACTGGAATCAGAATCATCTGTGGTATGTCTTTTCCTGAAATATCAAGATAATTAAATAAATGTATTTCTTGTCTAGTGTCAATTTGCTTTGGTATCAAAAAAAAACAAAAAAAACAATCATTATATTCCAATAATATTCGTTTACAAAACTGATGTTTAAAAAAAAGACAAGAGGGCCATTATTGCTTTGGATTGCTCATCTGAGATACATAGCTTGAAAAAGGTCACAGTTTATTCTTCTATGCTAAAGTCAGTATTAAGATCTTATAGGGTTTGTCGTTGGGTAAGGCCAATAATGACCAAAGGGCCATAATTTATGAAATTTTATAGAGGACGACTAAATGTAGGTAATGCTATATACAATGTACAAATATCTAAGCTCTGGGCATTGTAGTTTCTGGAAAGGAAATTTTTAATTATTTCCCTTTTAAAGTCTATTTCAAGCTCCTACTTATGCATTAGACTAGAACCATTTATGTAACTTTTGTACAGGGTCACCTAAGGATCATTTCTGTGAAGTTTGGTCAAAATCTAAAAAGTTTGTTTAAAAAAACATTCGTTTGACTCCTTACAGTTATCATTTTGGAAACAATATTTTTGGAATAAAACTATTTTAATATTTAGTGGTCTGAATCCAAATTAAAACTCAACATTTATTCTATGTTGTTTCATCTGTGTACCGAGAAAATTTTTTTTAAACATGTGATTTCATAAACAATAATTATGTGTGAATCATTTTTTCTATATCTTTCTTTTTTTTTCCTGCAAAACTGATGGTTTAAGAATTTCACTGAACATGTAGTTATGTGTCGTAAAGGTAGCAAAATGTAAATATTATACTAAATAAGAAGTATTTTGACTTCAATACAAAAACCTACTTCACTACAACTTAACCAATTGCCAACAGAGCTAAAGAAGCAAAACATAGTTCACATATATAGCAAATGAGTATGTTTATGAAACTGTGATAAAATACCAAATATAAACAATTTTTGAGAAATAAAATGAAATAGCTTTTCTCAAGCATAATAGGTCTTTAAAGAGTTATCATTTGGAAACCATTTTTTATTAACAAGTCACCACCTGTTGGGGGCAGCACTCAACTTTTTTACCTTTTCTAAAAGCAAACAATGAAAAAAGATTACACAAATCTTAAAGAAAACACGAAAGAAACTAGAAATGTGTCATCATGCCACAGATGTCCCTGCATGCAGCAAAAATTTCAGATGCTATAATATTTAGTTCCAACTTTGTTTGCACAAACTATTTTTTTCATTTTAAGTTCAAAGCCCTTAAAACTATTCAATGTAAACACAAACCATTTATATACAAAGTTCAAGTTAACATTTTGTAAATTGCATATTGCATATTTGTAGCCAAAATAATGACTACATAATGACTACATACATGTCCACAAAAGTATGAGTGCTGAAACTGAAAATTCAAAATTTTTCCAACATTCAAAGAGATAACTTTGTCCAAAATCATTGAATCACAACCAAATTCAAACTTGAACTGCTTATTCCAGAGATGTATCTATATGTCAAATTTGACTTGAATGTGTACAACAATTTGGGAGATAATGAAGGGAAACTAAAAATGTCCTTTTTTTTCAAAGTTCAAGAGGGATAACTCTGTCAGCTATCATCAAACCATAACCAAAAACTTGACCAGTGAATTCTTATGACATATCCATATGTAAAATTTGAGTTGAATATGTACAACTGTTAGGGAGATAATGAATGGAAACTGAAAATTTCCTTTTTTTCAAAGTGAAAGGGGCATAACTCTGCCAAAAATCATTGAACCATGACCAAATTCAAACTTGACCTGCCTGTCCCTTTGACGTATTCATATGTCATATTTGAGTTGAATGTGTAATACCATTTGGGAGATCATGAACGGAAACTGAAAATTCCATATTATTTTCAAAGTGAAAGGGGCATATTCTGCCAAAAATAATCAAACCATGACAAAATTCGAACTTGACCCGAGCATTCCTTCAAGGTCAAGGTCATTGATACGGGAAGGTCAGACTCTGTCTGGTAAACTTGAGTGTCAAAAAATCAACAAACTTACAAAGTACTTGGATTAATATATTTGCCAACCCCTGATGTAAATGACTTTGGCACAAAACTGGGCTCCTCCTTTTTACTCTTGGGCTTCTTTCTGTCGGCATCTTCTTGTGCCTGTCGACTTAACTCCTCTTCTCTCTCCTTAGCCAACTGAAATAATTACAATCACAGTTACATAAGTTGATCATAGTAATAGTTGATCATTGTAATTGCTTATATACAATACTAAGAAAACTGTCAAGAAACTATTTTATCACTGCAAAAAGCATCATTTTTTGTGGGGCACTGGCATAGAGCCTGGTCATAATACATGGACATACAGAGTTTTTAACTTTTGACTGGTTGGGTTTTATGTTGCACTAACACTGTATAGGACAAATGGTGACTTTCCAACTTTACTGGTGAAGAAGAACTAGAGTGCACCTCCGTGCATTATTTCAGGCACAAAAGGTCACCTGAGCAGAACCACTGACATTCTGTAAGCTAGCTGGAGAGCTTCCTCATATAAAAAGAATCCAAATTCCCTTGCAGGATTCAAACCTACAGCAGTGAGTTGCAAGTGGTTTTAAATCAATGACCTTAACAAGGCAGCCACAGACGCCCCTAGAATGTACAGGTTAGGCTGGCTATATATTGGTTGCAAAAGCTAATCAGGTATGATTCTCCCAGAGCTATTCTACTGTGAAAACTATTACATCGGAACTTATAATACTGCATGTTTGTAACATTGCTTTTCATTGGATAATCATGACATTTATATAGTTTTATTTACACGGCTGCTGTCAACTTATGCAGACATTTTACATTTTTCTCTAAAGAAGGAAATTTGCTGTATTACAAATTCCCTGACAGGTTATATAGCCATGCAGCTTGGGTTATATTTCCAATCAACCATTTATATAGGGCCATATAACCTGTCAAAAAAGCTATAAAATTACCTCTTCATCGACCTCTTCATAGGGGTTAACAAACACAGCACATCCTTCAATCTTTATCTCTTTCTGTAACAGTCAAACATTAAAATCATCATACATTCATAAATAACAAAGAAATGCTTTGCTTATGATATTATTATTTCATTAACTCAATGACCATACTACAACAATATTTTGAAATTTATTTAATAAAATATGACATGGAGTACGTATGATACTTAAATTAAATATGGTAAATATAAAATTAAGTAAAATCTTAATGTTATGAGGGGTGTTCATTTAATAATGAAAACAGTCTTGTAAATGCGAAACCAAGTCAGGTATATTAATAAAACTACAGCAGCACAAAATATAAAACTAGAGTAGAATTTTTGGCGCCAAATATAATGACATCGTCAGGACTTTGTGTACTGATGATGTCATTAACAGATGACGTCACTTTCTGTTCTGTTCAAAATATATATGTATATGACATATTAACAGCCAACGTAGTTGGTGTGCATTGATTGCTATGATGTAAATTAAATCATCCAAAAACGGCCGACTAATAATGGATAAATTTAACTTAGATTCTCCATACGAAAATTGAAGATGGGTGAAGTGTCCTAAAAATTTTAAGGTTGTTCCCTGGGCTAAAAAGTTGCGATTTGCAAAGCAGATTGACTTGGTTTATACAGAATTTATTTTAGTTCGATTGTGTAGGAAGCTATTACCTTATAAACACACTTTCGAATCCGTTCCTTGAACCAACCAGTACTGAGCAATGAGTGTAAAGTTTCTTGCTCAAGGAAACAACGACTTGCCCCTGTCAGGGTTTGAACCCATGCGGGTAGCCATCATAAGATTACTAGTCTGAAGCGTTAACCACTCGGCCATGCCGCATACATAACTTTAAGGACATTGTGTACTATGGCTTAGCTAAGAGTTAATCCATTTTCCGGATAACCATCAAACAGCGAACAAATATGTCATTTATCACACTCCCGTGCCGATTTTGCGACTCCGTAAATATGGTATTGCACAGCCGTGCATATATTTTGACGTGACGTCATTAGCGTTATACAGATGCGCTAAATGTTAGCGTTGTACTATAGGCGCGTCAATAAAAATGACTCTTATTTCACTTTAAACGGTCTTTATTTTGGGTATGTGATAAATAGAATATTCAATTCGTGTAATTTCATTACTGAAATTATTGCACTCGTTGAATAAAATAATATTATGCTCGCCAGAGGCTCGCATAATATAATTTTATTCAACTCGTGCAATAAATTCAGTACTGAACTTACACTCATTCAATATCCTCTATTTATTGAACAAGAACTTCAAAACAACAACTGAGACATACAACAGGCTTGTCTTTCTTGTCCACATCTATCTTCTCTACAGCATCTAGAGTTTCTAAGCCACCAACTACTCTGTAACAGCAGATGTGACACTTATATGGATAAAGTTATACTGATAGTCAGGGCAGGCTAATGTGAATGTACATAATTATAAATACTATCTGACTGAATGATATTAGACAAGAATATGGTGAAATACTTTCCATTTATTCATCAGAAATCAAATTGAAGAGCCATTAACTTTTACACTTAATTCTAAGTTAACAATGTACTAAAATATTTTTTTTCCCCTCTTGTACATGATAATTTTAATTTTCCGGTTTTATTTTAGAAGTCTGACTCAGACAAACTGGCGAAATGTGCTTACATAGTTTGTCAGCCTTCTCTTACCTACTTAACATCTTACCACACATTCAAACAAGAGCCGGTTGAACTGCGTGATTCTTCCCAAATAGGTTTTGGACACAGAAAAGTATACCTCTTGTAGTTTCAGAGTTATATCCCAGACAAAGTTCAGTGTAATAACTCAAAAATAAGGCAGAGCAGAGTTACTGTTCTTTCCACTGCACTTCTACCCTATGAGATCTATCTACCTACAAAGTGTCTTGTTTATATCTATTATACTTTCAGAGCTATGTCCTGGACAATGTTCAAAGTGTAAAAATGAACAAAGGGCAATAACTCCAAAATAAGCAAGGCAGGGCATAAAAATTCTCTATTTTAATCTAGTGTTCTATTTCAACATGCTGTCTGACGGTATGTTTTAAGATATGTCTTTCGACTCTTAAGGTATAAATTTGTAGTAACAATAACTAACCTTCCAAACACAGTATGTTTCCCATCCAAATGTTTAGCAGATCTAAATGTTAAGAAGCTGTAATAGAAGAATACATCAGTCTACTTATTATGGACACTTTCTATCTTTCAACATTAAATATAAACTGTAATATGACCCTGACAAGTGCAATACACTAACTGCTATAGCTCCCTTCAAAAGTGATCTAGTGCATTAACCAAATTAATATGTGAAAGCGATTAGGTATTCTAAATGTTATGTAATGGGGGTAAATAGATGTCTGTTTAACTCAGATAATCCATTTAAAGAATTAACATTCAAAGAGTACCCTTAAAGTAATAAATGCACAGTGTATAGTATATACAAATACTCAACTCAACTTTTACATGTGTAACTTTTAAAGTGTCATGCTCCAAAATATTTTAGAAAAATAAAACTGGAAAAAATGTATTTTTAGATTTTAAGAAAAGTAAAATTCAAGATACAAGTAATAATGTTATGTGTGATTAATGGCTGATATCACAATATTTCTACTGTGTGACTAACACAGTAAGGGCTTTTTTGGCATATTTTGACATCTATTTTGACATTGGCATGGATTGTAAGTGTTGTTTGCAATGTGTAAATTACTTTCAACACTATTTTACTTTTAAGAATACTAGTATTTTCAATTTTTTTATAAAAATTAGAATGAATCTGGTGGCCTGCTGCTTTCAGAACAACTTGCATGTACACAGTAAAGAAATTTCTACTCAGCTTGAAAAACAAAGTAAGTAAATCAGTTAAATCAGTAAGCCACAAATAGCAGCCCTATCTAAAATCTGAAATGAGTAATAACATCATGATGAAATTTTTCTGAAATTTTACCACTTGACTTTGAATGACATTGTTATTTTAGGATCCATGCTCATACTTAAATAACTCAACTTAAACTCCCAGCAAATTGTTATCTTAAAATAAGGCCCTAGTTTAAAGAAGAATGATGTAACAGCTAAGGATACAATTGTCCACACACAGACACACTGAAAATGAACATTAACCCCCTCAAACCCCTATTTATTGATAGATACAAGGAAATAAAAAGCTTGGTTATGCACATTTCTCACATTTTTTTCCATCACCTCAAAAACCCAGGCTATTAACCATATACCAGTATCAAATGTAGAACATACAGAATGTGTGCCATGGGTTCTAACAATGTCTTTTCAAATGATCGACCGCTGTTTTATGCAAAGTGATCAATATACTTACAACTGAGATTTGTTCGTGTTCGGTCCTGAGTTAGCCATACTGAGAATACCTCGTCCTGCGTGTGTAAGATTGGGTTTAAACTCGTCCTTAAAACTACCTCCCCAACATGATTCTCCACCTATATTCAAACATTACTAACATTATTGCTGTAGAAATACTAGTAAACTAAATACTACTGGAAGCTTAGTACTTTAAAGGAACTCCACTCATGTTCAAAAGCCTAAAAACATAAAATCTTAATTTCTTAAATAGATCAGCTGGGGCACTTAAAACAGAAGTAAATTTTGTGTATATGCAAATCTGAAATGATAGTTAAGAAATATAAATTGAAAGTAGTATTTTTGTGCCCTTCTTAGCACGATTCCAGTGAAAAGCGTTGTAACCTTTTCTATTTGGGGTCATTTTTCACAGTTAGAATCATTATTCTCGAAAAACGGAATGAGAGAACGATCTGAAATTCTGCGCGTGAGTTATTGGTCTACATCTACATGAAATAGAACATTAATCACCAAAAATTATTTTGAGGTCCGTCATGTCAAAAATCCTCAGTGGAGTCCCTTTAAGGTTGATATAAAAATATCAGATTTATGGAAATTGACTCCAATATAGAAAATTGAAATTAAGATTGAAATGAATTGTTTAAAACAAATAGTACCAAGAGTATAACATACCTGTGCCAGTACCTGTAGGATCCCCTCCTTGGATCTGCAAAACAAAATCTTCTTTTACACTTCCTTCTATCGGCAAATTATTCAAAATGTACTGGTACACCTGAACTATCATATTTCTATATTGTGGCTCTATTACTCTCCCAGACATCAAAAATATACATTTTTTACAAGTAGTTAATACCTTATGACACTGGAAATTTATTTTCTCAATATAATTTCCTTGAATAAAGCCTAGAAACACTTCCTTTAAGTGATATCATAATGTTTACAAGATATTACATGACAATTTCATCTAAAAGAAGAAAAACTCTCATGTTCTTAGAATAGCTTTATCCATGAAGCGTATACAGAAATTCTTCATATTTTCAATTTCGCCATCAAAGTTTTGATATTTAACTAAAAATAATATCATATTATATAGCGAAACTATAACGAAAAGTTTACCATGAAATTCCTGATAAGCCTATGGAACACTGTATCATTGTAATATCCCTTCTTACATAACTTGATAAAATTCTCACAAGTCTTTGGCACCTAGAATATTTGAATATAAAATAAGAGTGCATCAATCAAACATGACAGCTGTGGAAAAGAAAAGTTCAAACTGTTTGCTCCATGCAACTGTTTATGTACTGACAGTTTTTATGTACATGTATATTTTTACTCTAGATTATATTTCTGCCAAAATTTTCTTTCGTTTGTTACATATGCTATTCTTCACATTCAAGTTAAGTTCTATTACAGGAAAATTACATTTCATATCACTGTGAAATTATCAGATATCCGCCACTGTAATATAACCATAATCTACTGAAAAGTAAGTTATTTATAACCATAACCTACAGAAAAGCAAGTTACATATAACCATAATTTACAGAAAAGTAAGTTATATATCACAATAATCTAAAGAAAAGTAAGTTATATATCACCATAATCTACAGAGAAGTAAGTTATATATAACCATTATCTACTGAAAACTAAGTAATATATCACCATAATCTACAGAAAAGTAAGTTATATATATCACCATAATCTACAGAAAATTAAGTTATATATATCACCATAATCTACACAAAAGTAAGTTATATATATAATCTACAAAAAGCAAGTGAAATATAACTATAATCTACAGTAAGTTAATATATAACCATAATCTACAGAAAAGTAAGTTATATATCACCATAATCTACTGAAAAGTAAGTTATATATCACCATTATCTACTGAAAACTAAGTTATATATCACCATAATCTACAGAAAAGTAAGTTTTATATCACCATAATCTACACTAAAGAAAGTTATACATATAATCTACAGAAAGCAAGTGAAATATAACTATAATCTACAGTAAGTTAATATATAACCATAATCTACAGAAAAGTAAGTTATGTATCACCATAATCTACAGAAAAGTAAGTTATATATCACCATAATCTACAGAAAACTAAGTTATATATAACCATAATCTACAGAAAAGTAAGTTAAATATCACCATAATCTACACAAAAGTCAGTTATACTTATAATCTACAGAAAGCAAGTGAAATATAACTATAATCTACAGTAAGTTAATATATAACCATAATCTACAGAAAAGTTATAAGATAATCTCACCATATCACAGTGAAGCTCAATGTTGAGTTGACCGTAGTTTGTAACAATACGTACATATCCTTTCTTCTTTAATCTCCCATACCTTATAATATCCTCATCAATGATAGCTGCAGTCATAAAGTTTATTCTGATTAAAAATGTACTTGGCAGACTATTTATTGTTGAAATATCTGTATCTTGGACAAAAACTTATACCAAAGTACCTTATTGAAAAATTGTTAAAAGTAAGTGGCACATACAAAATCATTGCTAAACTTACTAAAAGAAACAGTCTAATATTTTGTTTGGGAACATTATATAATTATTACCCTGGTTTCTAATAATTCAAGTTAGGCTGACACTAAAAATAAAAGCAACATGACAATACAGTGAGTTAAAACTACAAGCCTCCAGATGAGACAAAATATTTCAAGTAAATGTTTTATTCTGCACAATTTATCACCTTCTTTCTACTGTGTAACTAACGCAGTAAGGGCTTTTGCATATATTGACCTCTTTCTTGTAATTACGTGGACTAAAAGTGCAATTTGCAATGACAATATTCCTTGATAACTTGATAATATTTTACATGTTAAGACATTTTAAAAATTTTCATGAAATCAGCCTGAATCTGGAGGCATGCTGCTTTAAAGCTTTATGCAATTTACAGTATTTTGAAATCTTTTTTATAAGAATGTATGCATTATAATATTTCATCAAGCATACAACAGCACAATAAAACTTTTAGATAATTTCAAACATACCAGCATGATGTTCTGTCTCTGGAACCATAGCTGTTGAGGTGAATGATGCTGCAACTGCTCCTGTGGAGTAATGGGCCTAAAATGAGAGGCAAAACTGATCATTTAGCTAACAATGAGAGGCAAAACTGATCATTTAGCTTACAATGAGAGGCAAAACTGATCATTTAGCTTACAATGAGAGGCCAAACTGATCATTTAGCTTACAATGAAATGCCAAATTGATCATTTAGCTTACAATGAGAGGCCAAACTGATTATTTAGCTTACAATGAGAGGCAAAACTGATCATTTAGCTTACAATGAGAGGCAAAACTGATCATTTAGCTTACAATGAGAGGCAAAACTGATCATTTAGCTTACAATGAGAGGCAAAACTGATTATTTAGCTTACAATGAGAGGCCAAAATGATCATTTAGCTTACATTGAGAGGCCAAGCTGATCATTTACCTTACAATGAGAGGCCAAACTGATCATTTAGCTTACAATAAGAGGCCAAACTGATTATTTAGCTTACAATGAGAGGCCAAACTGATCACTTAGCTTACAATGAGAGGCCAAACTGATCATTTAGCTTACAATGAGAGGCCAAACTGATTATTTAGCTTACAATGAGAGGCAAAACTGATCATTTAGCTTACAATGAGAGGCATAACTGATTAATTAGCTTATAATGAGAGGGAAAACAGATCATTTAGCTTACAATGTGAGGAAAAACTAATATGTCTTCCAAGAGAGGGAAAACTGAATAATGAAGCTTCAATGAGAGAGAAAACAGAGTTATGAGTCTTAACACTATAAAGTCTCATTCATAAAAGATTAGGGGAAAACCCCACTGCAGTGCTCAATTTAATGAAGTCCTTTTATTATTATAGAAAATTTTATTATCTAACATAGACTTACAGAAAACACTCAATGCGAGGAAGAATTGAATATTGAGCAAACAATGAAAGTGAAAATTGAAAAGTGAGCAAAGACATGATGGTACAAAGAAAAACAAAAATTTCATTACAAAGTCCTGCAATACTCACATAAAAAAGATGAAAAAATCAGCAGTCTTAAACATCTTGCCAAGGGGGCCATTATCGTAGCTTATAAACAAATTTAAATGGACAGGTAAATATCTTAACAAATTCTGTGTAAGGTTAGATTTTCTAAATTGTAAACAATAAGGATTTATCCTACAGCATTTAGATTTAGAATATAGTGTATAATTATATACATACAGAATTAAATCTGTCAGCTTTTCTCTTGATCTCCGGTTTCTTTTCCTGAAGAGAAAAAAATAAACAAAATATGATATACATGTATTGATATAAACAATGAGAGAAATCACGCAGTATAAACTGTTTTATAAACTTAAATTGGTATTTTAATCTTAGATTTGTTCCTGCATTTCATTAGACAATGAAATTATACTTCTATAATTTCATTGTAGTGGAATTATATTTGAGTGCAAATGAAAAGAACAAATCATAAATGAGTGAAAATTTTGTCCATTAAATATATATACATATTTGCACATATCATGTTAAATTGAAACAAAATTCAATAACATCTACAGAATTATTTATCAAATGAACATTGTTATGTCATGATTTGATATAACAAGGCATAAACCAGTTAAATTGACATAGATCCAAGAAATATGAAATATCTTCAGACAAAATATCAATTATAAATTCACCATTGTAACTCATGGCATACACAGTGGAAATATGTTAGTAAAACAATGTTTCAGGCTATATCTACCAGCAGTTTTATAATAATGCATGTTTGTAACATTGATTTTCATTGGATAATAGCGAGGCATTATATAAACTATATAACAGCTGTTTAGGGGTGTGGATCGTCGGATAAGTGACGATCCTATCTGATCCATGATTCAGCACTTGCGATTCACAAATCAAACCACAAATCTTTTGTTATCAAGACACTCATAAAAACATGAACATTAGTTCTGAAAACATGTTTTTTTTCTTCTTAAAACAATACTAAACATTAATTTCATTAAACATGCAAATATAAACTAGGTTAAAAGGTTGAAAACCAGTCACGCCAATATAAAATTCCACCAGCAAAATTTACTTTCAATGAAAATGAGGAAAAAGCAGTTTGTAAAACATGTCATGGCCAATTGGCTTATACAGGCGGTACAACGAACTTGTCTAATCACCATGATCACATGAAAAGACAAGTATTTCCAAAAATTTGAAGTAAATTTTGCTGGTGGGATTTTATATTGGCGCGACTCCTTTTCAGCCAATACATGTGATGTCAAACTGACGTATTAACTTGCGTTTCGCAAATTTAGGATCCTTAAGAATAAAACAGTCTTCAATACATGTCACTTCATTATAGATCTATACATAGCGACTAAAAATATTTATTTATTTTCTTATAAAAACAAGCGCTCAATAAAGATAAAGTGATTCCCTTTTCGAAACGAATGACTTCCTAGCTCAGCATCATGGTACATGTTTGTTTACTTTCTGTCTTTAATTTAGGTAAACGTCGCATAATTCATACACAAATTGATTTTTTTGTTGACATTTAAAGTGTAAGAAACAGCGAATGTATAATAAACAAATAAGATCGCAATCCACGATCCCTGGACTGACGAATATTCGTACTCGATTTTTCATTTTGATTCTTGATTATCCGAGTACTCAGATACTCGCCCCAGCCCTACAGCTGTTGTCCATTTATTAAGAAATTTTCGTTTGTTTTTTTTTTGCAAAGAAAGTAATTTTGCTGAATTACAAATTTGTTATCAAGATGTCTGATATGTTATATGGCCCTGTAGAAACAGCTCTGGTTATATTGTAACCCTAACCTAATAGCTCTGGTTATACAGTCGAGACTGTCATATGTGACTTTCCAAGGGATCTTCAGAAAAAGTTCACATATGACAGGGAGTCTCTAAATACAGTCTCAGAGAAAATTAAATTTAAATACCATCTATCTGTCTATAAACCATTGTGACTTAACATACATAACTGTGTGAAGGAATAATATCTAACCTATTGCAAATAAACATACAGTAGGTATTCTTAAAAAAATTTATGTAAATAAAATAAATATCCATGTAAAACAAATATATTCGCATGTATAGACCCTTTCATTTAAGCGATAACAGTCAGGGAAGAGTTACTTCCCTTACCGGATGTGACGTAAATGGGGGATAAAACTATGCAGGCCGCATAGAATGTTAGCTTATTGAAAAGTTAAATGCGTAAATACTGACCGTTCAATTATGATTATAACATGTAAAAATTAACAAATGCATACATAAATTCAATATCAAGACAATAGAAAAAAAAACAAAGATTGGGAACGGAGTGAAACAGCGAAATTTCAAAGTGAATATATATATATTAGAGCTAAATTTTCTCAGGATAAAAAGCTAGTAACTATAAAAATCGAATTTTAATATTTTATAAGCACCCATACACACTGAAATTGCCTATTTTAAATTTAAATGGCCATTTTCTAGTTTTCTGTGTTATTTCTGTCATTTAGAAAATTCCAGCGTTTCTGACAAACATGAAAATAAGATTGCCCCATCTTTTAATAGTTGTTTTTCAAGCTTTAATAGAACAATAACAGAATGCATTATGTCAATACTTACTGATTCTTTTTCATTATGCCGTATAAAAATATTTCAAAGAACCAGTGAAGGATATAGATCTAATTTTATGATTATTCCGGAAAGAACGAAAACCATGAGGCATTGACTTTTATTATTTTAGATTCGCAACAGACGATAGATATTAAAAATTTATTCTTATGGCTATAAAAATAAAGACCTTTTCCCAGTAACTTATTTCATGGATAAATAGATGTGTGTGTATAAGCGCCACTGGGCCGTAACATATTAAATAACAGGGTGCATATGTTGTATATACAAGCAGCACTTGGCTGTGATATCATAAATCACCAGGGTGCATTTTTTAGAGTTATAATATTACATCAGATTACGTCACTTTTGTTAGTTGTCAAACTATTTATGGTCCAAATTTTGTTATGGATCATCCTAGGGACTTTATTGGTCATGCCTTACTGATTTGATAATCGATCAAGAGTCCTACCAACTGGCACAGTCAAAAATACGTAAAATTATAATTCAGTTAATAAAATTAACGAATTTCTGCGAACGTGTTTCACAACTTGTTTTTTTGTTGTTTTTTTTGTGATTTTTTTAAATATTTGATAAGCAGAGTATAAATTAAAATGTTTCAAGTTGAAAATATTACTTTACCAGCTTAAATATATTGGTGTATTTTTTATATTGTTTTTGAGAGTGCATTTTTTGCCGACACAAATAGCTAGTATACAGTCATGTACATTCAAAAGAATTTTTACTTTTTATGCCTTTACATTTTTTTTGAAATTACATAGATTTATATTGTTGTTTGTCTTCGTCTAAGTAATGCTTAAATCAAAATGATTTTTAATAAACCAGTATCTTGCAATTAATTATTACGCAGCCTTTTTTCGAAACTACCTAAACGAACATGATTATCATGATCAGTTGCCCAGCAATATAGTCTACTATTAAAACAAATTGTTAACCTTATTATAGTTAACATTCTTATTTATTCATTTCACCATCCTTTTTATGTAATATCTTATTCAATTACACAAAATTTTGGCAATTAAAGAAAGGATTAAGATCTTTATATCCCTCTATTATTGTACTTAATCTGGGACACATCGTACATCCCAGACTTAATCGTATCGGCACTGTCCACCGTATCCCCCAATGACCTCATCCAAGGGCGACAACTTGAATACGGTCTTAAATGAAAGGGTCTATATCATATAAAATTTAATTTTATTTTTTGTATTAGGATTTAAATTGAATTGGGACCAGACAATTAGGGTCGCTTGTCACATATGACAGGGAGTCGTTTAAATCAGACCATTTATATAGGAAAATACGTTGGGAGTACTGAAACAAGGTCGGATAAGACAGGGAGTCGTTTAATTCAGGGGGTCGCTTAGGCAGTCTCGACTGTATAAACTTAGAATCATTTATACTGAGTTATATAACCTGTAAGACATATCAATAACTAATTTTATATCACTGCACATTTGTAATGTCGCTTATCCTTAGCTAACCGTAATGTTTATATAATTACATATACATGTACACAGCCACTGTCAATTTATGAAGAAATCTCTTTTTTTTTCCCAAAGAGAAAGTTTGCTGTATTAAAAATTGGATATAAAGACTCTTGATGGGTTATATGGCCATATATAAACAGTAGTTTGCCTAGTGGCTCAGTTATATAAGCAAAAATATTTTATATAGGGCCATATAACCTCTAAGATATCTTTACAACTAATAAAATACCGGGGCCTGATATTCCTTCTCTAGTGTCTCTAGGATATCTTGTGTCTCAGCGTTCACAGTCTTCAGTTTACTTGTACTGCCTCTGCTACCCCCATCTTCATCTATAACATGCAAAATAAATACAAACCTTATTTGAGCCGTGTCATGACAAAACCAACATAGTGCATTTGCGACCAGCATGGATCCAGACCAGCCTGCGCATCCACGCAGTCTGATCAGGATCCATTCTGTTCGCTTACCAACCCTATTACAAGTAGAGAAACTGATAGCGAACAGCATGGATCCTAATCAGACTGCGCGGATGCGCAGGCTGGTCTGGATCCATGCTGGTCGCAAACCAATTATGTTGGTTTTGTCGTGACGCGGCTCATTTGTCTTTGTGTATATCAAAGTTAAAACAAGATCTTCAAAAAAAAAAGGAAAACAAAAACAAATTTAAAACAAAACAAGAGGTGTCGGTAGGACAGTCTGATCACTATTTTCAGTGCTTGATGACAAAACAACAGCCTGGAGAATTTTCTAAGTTCAAAAACAGATTTTTTTTGTCAAAATCCATGTAAGAGTTATGGGCCTTGGACAGTGACCTCCTAATATGCTCTCAAATACATGCCATCCATTCACTACAGTTGTTTTGGAGATACATACTAACTAAACTGAAATGTGACACTGACATGAGTACAATAGCTCTCGCTATTCTTTTAATAGTCCAATGCAGTGTTTTTTACATATAACCAATGAGACTTTATTAAAGAACACATATTTTCATCATTTAATAGCTAAATCTTAACAGCATAACGTCCCATTCACAAAAGACTGGGGGAAAAACACACTGCAGTGCTCATTTTAATGAAATCCTTATATTATTACAGAATATTTTTATAAGTTTTTTTATTCCTTATGCACATTTTTTTTCCAGATTATAAATACAATTCAATATACAAAGCAAGAAACATCTCAATGGTTTTGAACTTTCCTTTATTTCATTCATAAATTTCAATACCTCACTGAAGTTAAATAAATCTATTTACTCTACCTTCTTCTCCCGCCTTTAAATTGTTTTTCACATAATAAAACTTCTGTATGTTGAATTTATCAAGATTTGATGGGTCCTGAAAGTGATGAAAAACTTAAATTTAGAATGCACGTACAACATATGTAGAAATATAGGAGCTTCTACAATAAACATAGTTTCACCTTAGTGCAGTAACAGGTTAAGTCCTTCTGAATTTAATGGGAGTTAACCAGTTATTGCACTAAGGTGAAAATATGAACATTTCCATATTACATATGTACTACTAGATTTTGAAGGAACTCTTACAATAAACATATCGGCATTTCACAGTGACCATGATACATTTCAAGAAAATACTTTTAAGAAACTCCACTAATGTTTTGTGACATAATGGACTGGAAATCATTTTTCCAAATTTATATACAATTTAAAAAACAATTGTAGGTCTGGCCCAATAACTATGGTACAAAATTTCAGAGCATTTACACATTCTGTGTTATCAGAAAAGCATTGTTATTGTGCAAAATGTCTCAAAAATGAAGTGTCTGAATGAACTTGAATTGGTCTAAGATACACCATTAAAAAATAAATTTCAGTTTATTTCGAGGTATCTTTCTTAACCCATTACTTCATGAGCATTTTGTGAAAAATGGCTGTTTTCATTGAAAAGTCTCCTGTTACAAGTTCAAATTGCTATAATACTATAAAAACTGCTTCAACACTAATCAAACTTGGCACAAATGTTGACTGGATCATTGCCCTTGCAACAACATGCTCAGGCTTAAATTTTCTGTTACCATGGCAACGAGGGGACATCTCAAAATTGCCAAAAAATCACTATTTTGCGTTGATTTTTTCCATCAAAATTGATTTCAAAGTGCTGTAACTTTTCAATGGATTGAGATAGAGTCAAATGCTTTTCAGCGTTGGTTACACGTTACCTTATGATCAATCTGGGGTCATTTAAGAGCCTCTCACAAGTCCAAAATTTTCTTGGCGATGAGGGGGACTCCGCCCCCCTTCAAACCCCCCAAACAGAAGGGGGCACATCCCCCTTCTGGCAACCCCCTGATGTATCTTTTGGTTTGGGGGCCGCGCCGAAAAAGAGGTCACTTTTTTTAACAACATTTCT
This sequence comes from Ruditapes philippinarum, assembly GCF_026571515.1. Lineage (NCBI taxonomy): Eukaryota > Metazoa > Mollusca > Bivalvia > Venerida > Veneridae > Ruditapes > Ruditapes philippinarum. Next base: position 1,788 of record NW_026853707.1, on the reverse strand, counting down.
CAAACAAAAACAAGTGTTTGGGGCCTAAATAAGGCATTTTTTCATCATTTGAGACAACAAAAAGGGGGGGGGGGGTGATAAAGGCGTTAAAAGGCGTGTATATGAAGTAATGGGTTAATAATCTTTTGCATTTTTTTCATTTTAAGTGCCCCAGATGATCTCAGATGACAGAATTTCAAATTTTATGTTTTTAACGCTTTAAGACCTCATTTGAACCCCTGTAAGACACTGTCCATGATTATATTTTGCATAGTTTCCTATAGAAACACTTAAGCCACGCCTGCTGATAAGTTTTGTTTAAATTGAACTGTCTAGACTTTGGCATCTGAGCAAATTTTTAAACATGTATGTATTTTTTAAGTTTATGTGACTATAAACAAAAAGTTATTACTGTTATCCAGATTTTGTCACAAGTATAATTTTTGTTACATTCACACATTTTTTCCCTAGTTAATTCAACATTACTACTTGTTTAACTTTGCTTACCTGTATTGTAATAAGCTCTTTTCTAATAAATGGTTCATCAGTAATTAAATCTCTCCAGAAGTTTGCCTTGATATTTAACCTCTCTATAGCCTAGAACAAATTTACAGAATCATAATATAAATGTAACAAGAAACATGGCAATGCCACGAAACCAGGTTTTCAATTATCTCCATTGTAGATAAATATGTTGTATTTGTAATACAAATGCAAGCAATAAACAATGTAACTATGTGCAATGTAAAACATGAATAATGTAGGAGGAATTGCCACAGAAGAAGTGTTCACTGTATATTCTGTATAAGGAAAAAATGTATTCTGTATAAGGAGAAAAAACAAAGGGCCATAATTAGGTCAAAAATTATCCAATCACAAAACCTCTACAATATGCACCAGGTCACATGATGACAAAGCTTCTGTGAAAGTTTGAACAAAATCTGTTGAGAAATGTAGGACTAGTTCAGCACAGAAGAATTTGTTCACTACATATTGATAATTCTGTATAAGGAAAAAAAACAAAGGGGCATAATTAGGTCAAATATTATCCAATCACAAAACCCTAACAATATGCACCAGGGCACTTGATAACAAAGCTTCTGTGAAAGTTTGAACAAATCTGTTGAGAAAATGTAGGACTAGTTCAGCACAGAAGAAATTGGTTCACTATATATTCTGTATAAGGAAAAAAACAAAGGGCCATAATTACATCAAATATTATCAAATCACAAAAACCCCGACAATATGTGCCAGGGCACTTGATATTAAAGCTTTCTGTGAAAGTTTGGTCAAAATCCGTTGAGAAATGTAGGAGGAGTTGCGCACAGAAGAAATTGTTCACTATATATTCTATATAGGAAGGAAAAAAAACAAAGGCCCATAATTAAGTCAAATATTATCCAATGGCAAAACCCGGACAATATGTGCCATGGCACTTGATGACAAAGCTTCTGTAAAAGTTTGGTCAAAATCCGTTGAGAAATGTAGGAGGAGTTGCGCACAGAAGAAATTGTTCACTATATATTCTATATAAGAAAAAAAAAACAAAGGGCCATAATTAGGTCAAATATTATCCAATGGCAAAACCCGGACAATATGTGCCAGGGCACTTGATGACAAAGCTTCTGTAAATGTTTGGTCAAAATCCGTAGAAAAATATAGGAGGAGTTTGCGCACAGAAAAAATTGTTTCACTATATATTCTATATAAAGAAAAAACAACAAAGGGCCATAATTAGGTCAAATATTATCCAATCACAAAAACCCCGACAATATGTGCCAGGGCACTTGATATTAAAAGCTTCTGTGA